>NC_081855.1:57226159-57526159 GCF_963259705.1 Myotis daubentonii | reverse complement strand
CACTGTATGAGGTCAACCAAGTCTTTGGAGACCCCACAGCTCTTAAATTCAACATCTGAAGCAGGGTGACAAGCCACACTCAGCCACACTTGTCGGGACCACTATGACTGTGCTGGCTCCATTCAGCCTGTGCCCTCCTGAAATATGGCCTTCGCACCTGCTGTTCCCTCTGCTTAGCGCGCTCTTCCACCTGCCCCACTGCTTCCCACCACCAAGCTCAATGCCCTCACCCTTTGCTTTTAGGAATCTCCCTGGTGCACTGGGGCTGGCACACTGTCACATGCAAGGGAAGGGGTGCCCAACATGAGGGTGTAGGGAACAGCCCTCAGCTAAGCAAGCACTTGCATCCTAACCCTGGTACTCACCTGGGGGATGAAGCCACAGCACGTCACCGTGTGGAAGCCGAACTTGGTCACATGCTGGGGCTCAGCATCCTCGGCCCTCCGGCCTATCAACAGGAAGAGATGTGGTCTTTCCTCTAACTGCCAGACCCCACAGAGTCAGGACAGGCCTGGCTGCACTGCTGGAAGGCGGGTGATAGGAGAATGGACCACTCCCCCTAGCAATTAGGTAGCACGGGAGTCAGCCAGGACACAGCCTCAGCACACCAGACAGCAGGGCTGGGTATAAAAGAGGTCAGGAGCCAATTCTACTTGCTTATCAACGCCATCAAATTCCTACTTAACAACCTCATTTTCACACTGAGTGTAGAGGGAGATCCTTTACAGGCATGCAATCCAAGCTGTTACGGAAATGTCACCCTGGCCTGGTGGGTCAAGGGCGCACGAAGGCAATCTGAACGCACCCACTGTGCTCGCCTCCTCCCTCAACTTGTCCCCGAGCTTCTGGTTGTAAAGGTGCAAATCTGCCACCTGTTCTCCAAGTCTCCAAGCCTGGCTGCGGAGAGAAGAAATGCAGCCATTAAAGTAAGAAATAGCAACAATCTGCCAGTGCGCTGTTTTAGGAATATTTTAATACCTAAAAAGTACTCTCCATGCCATGACAAGTGAAACCAAATAGCAGGCAGCGACCCTTTCCAGAAAACAGTGTAAAATCACCAAGAGTGGGGAAGCAGGTAGGCACCCACAGAAGCTTTAAGAAGTACTGAGAATTACAAGACAAACGTTCAAAAGGTAACATTAAGTTAAAAACCATCTCCCAGGGGACTCTTTCCCCCTCCCCACGTGGGAGTCTGTGCTATAGATCTTCAGTAAATTTCCACTTTTGCTATAAAAACAAACAAATGAACAAAAAACCATCTCCCCGTTTTGGTGGGGTTGTTTAAATATATATATATATATATATATATATATTTTTTTTTTTTTTTATTGATTTCAGAGATAGAGGGAGAGGGAGGAACATCAATGATGACAGAGAATCTTTGCTTGGCTGCCTCCTGCACGCCCCCCACTGGAGATTGAGCCCACAACCCAGGCATGTGCCCTGACCAGGAATCAGACTGGGAGTCAAACCACGGTTCATAGGTTGATGTTCAACCACTGAGCCAGACCAGCCAGGCTCATCATTGATGTTTCTCTCTCTCTCCCTCTCCCTTCCGCTCGGAAATCAATAAAATACCAGAAGAAAGAGAATGACAGGTGGGAACCCTGCCCCTGGTAACTCCACCGAGTTATGTGGGCAGCTCAGCAAGAGGCTGCTCTCTCTCTCTCTCTCTCTCTCTCTCTCTCACACACACACACACACACACACACTCTGTCTCTCTCTTACCTGTTCAAGCTCCTCATCTTCAGGTGCTCCATCACGAAGGCTGCCCCACCCCCGGGCAGGTCGATAACCTTGATGGGCCGAGGGGCCCGCACCATGCCCGTGCTCCGGAGGGCCTCCAGGCTTGCCACCTCCCCCTCAAACATCTGCCGGGCCTGTGTCCAGAACACCACATGAGCTCCCACTCCAGCAGGGGCCTCTGCAGCCAGGCTGTGGCTCACAACCCTCCACAGAAGCCACCACACGGCGTCATAAGCACCCAGCACCTCTAGTTACTGAAAATGGGGTTCCTGTGGGTGGGGCTTATCATTCTGAGACATTTGGGTTCTGAAATCAGACTCCTCAGCAGTCCTGGGTGCCCACAGAGCAGGGGTGCTGGGTCAGCCCCCACCCCTTGTCCACCCAGCCATGGACAGTGCTGCAGGGTGTCCGAAGGGGTCTCTCTGGCAGCACCCTGCCTCTGCTGGGTACATGCACTGTGGTTAAGTCTCTCCACTTGGTTTTTTGTCTTGAAATTGATTTCAAAGAGGAAGGGAGAGGGAGAGGGAAAGAAACATCAATGATGAGAGAGAATCATTGATCAACTGCCTCCTGCAGGCCCCACTGGGGATGGAGTCCGAAAACCAGAGAATTGGACCATGACCTTCTGGTTCATAGGTCGCCGCTCAACCACTGAGCCACACCAGCGGGGCTAACTCTCTGCTTGTCAAGTGTTGTATTATCCGTGTGTGTTTAACAGATATAGGGTAAGCAGGAGATGAAAACCAGATCCAAACACAAGCAGGGCCTGTGAGTAGAGGGGCCTGGAGTCTGGCCCTTGGGGTGCCTGGGAGTCCTGGCTACCTTCCTGCCTCTTCACACCTGGTGGAGAGGACAGGACCTTGGGGAAACCTGAGCTCAGAGCTGGGGCAGGAGAGTGGCAGAAGCAGCCCAGGTCTCCAAGCCTCACCTCCCCCATGTCTGGTGGGTGGAGACATTAAGCCAAACAACAGAAAACTCAGGCACGCACGCACGGGGGTAAAAGGACCAGAATTAATCCTGCAGCGGGTAAAATCCTGCAGGGGATCCCGCAGAACATGCTGGAGCCCTGTGGCCTGCAGGTGTCCGGTTCAAGGCCGCAGGCTGACACGGGGGCAGTGGCGCCAGGCCTGACGCACGAAAGGCCACTCCTCGTGCCCGCGCCCCCTGCCCCGCGTCCCCTTCCGCGCGCCCCATCCCCTTTATCCGCCCCCTCTCCCCTTTCAACGCTCTCTCCGTTCCCCGCCTTTCCCACCCTCTCCCCCTCTCCAGTCCCCGCACCTGAGCCCTGCGGTTGACCTTGACAAACACAGGCCCCGCGTCAGTGTCGTAGGAGTGCCCCTCGCTGATGCAGCCCCCGCCAGAGCGCCCCAGGGCGCGCAGGGTCGCGGTGCGCAGCTCCGAGCGCAGCAGCTGCTCCATGGGGGCGGGGACACTCGGAACACGGGGACCAGGGGGAGCCAGGGGGACGCAAAGAGGGACTCAGGATGGTGCCGACTGCCCAGCCAGGGACGTGAGCTCGCCACTGCCCAGGCCGCTGTGCACGGGGAAGGCGACTGGTCCGCAGGGCCAGCGGGCTCTGAACGCCCGAGCTCCCGCCTCCCAGGCTCCGCCTCCCGGGAGGGGTGAGGAGGGAGGCGGGAGGGAGAGAGGGAGGGAGAGGAGGAAGGGGGGAAGGGAAAAAGGGAGGGGGGAGGGTAGAGCGAGGACGTATCCCAAGGGGGGACAGAGCTGGGCGGCGCTCTCCCCAGGCGTCTGCAGAGTTAGTGTGCCTGGACAGTCCAGGTTGGGGGTTCACCCACTGGGGGCGCTCACAGGGCCCTAGAGGTAGGGCCTGACCTCCCTGCACGGAGGTCCCAGGAGCCCTCCCAGGACTGGAACCCCTCCCACTCAGCAGGGTACCCGACACAGCCCTGGAGTGGCCCAGTCAGAGGCCTGGCTAGGTCTCCCACTGACCAGACAAGGCTGGGGGTTTCAACCACGTCCTGCCAGGCCCCGGCACTGCCCAGTGGCCCCACAGCTGGCCTTGCCTTTGCTCATCAGGGCACCTGGTGCCCATCAGCAATAGATAGAGGCAGCTCTGGAGCTTCTGATACCAGGCAAGGCGGCTGACCCCACCCACGTGGGACTCCTGATTACAGAGACCACAGCGATGAGGAGGAACTTTAACTATTTTTAAAAATATTTTTATTGATTTCAGATAGGAAGGGAGAGGGTGAAATAGAAACATCAATGATGAGAGAGAATCATCAATTAGCTGCCTTCTGAACACCCCACACTAAGGATCGAGCATGAAACCCAGGCGTGTGCCTTGACTGAGAATTGAACTGTGACCTCCTGGTTCATAGGTCAACACTAAACCACTGAGCCACACCAGCTGGGCTTTATTTTCTTTATTCACCGTTTGACTGTCTATACCTTATACCACAGTGCAACATAGGCATTACACTAAGTTATTATGACACATCTTTTTTAAAATATATTTTTATTGATTTCAGAGAGGAAGGGAGAGGGAGAGAGAGAGAGAGAAACATCAGTTCAGTTAAGCGCCACCTGCCTCTGTGCCTCTCGCCTCCCTCTCCTTGGGCTGCACTCTCACCTGCGGCCTCCCTCCCAGGCGCCGCGGTGGGTGTCGCCCTGTGCTTGTTAACAGCTGGGGAGAGCTCAGGCCCAGCTCTGAGCTCTCCCAGGGCCCAGTGGTGCTGCCTAGGCATGAGGTCCAGGGCCCAGGGGGCTGCTGGGGGCAGAACCAGCCGTTCCCAGCACCTGGCACAGCACCCAAGAGGAGTCTCTTGGGAGGGGGTTTGGGCCATCCTCTTGGTCTGAGAGCCCAGCTGCCTGTCACTTTCTCGGGTGACCAGGAACCCGGGGAGGCTGCCTCCCCTACCTCAGCCTCTCGGAACCCAGAAGGGCCCGTGAGCGACCCCAATCCCCCAGCACCGGGAGCCCGAAGGCGTCCCTTCCTCTCACCACGGGCTCCAATCGATGTGTTTCTCTCACATCAGTGTTTCTCTCTGTCTTTCCCTCTCTCTTCCACTCTCTCTAAAAATCAATGGAGCCAAACTGGTTTGGCTCAATGGATAGAGGGTCGGCCTGCGGACTGAAGGGTCCCAGGTTCGATTCCGGTCAAGGGCATGTACCTTGGTTGCGGGCACATCCCTACTGGGGGGCGTGCAGGAGGCAGCTGATCGATCTCTCTCATCGATGTTTCTGACTCTCTATCCCTCTCCCTTCTTCTCTGTAAAAAATCAATAAAATATATTTCAAAAAAAATAAAAATCAATGGAAAATATCCTCAGTAAGGATTTAAAAAATAAATGATAGAAAATTTTAGAAAAACAGTACAACAGCACACGTGCCATCGTCAGAAGCTGGCTCAGCACCCTTTCCCTCGGAGACAGTTTCCCCAGGATCAGGAAAAATAAGCTAAAATCTCAGCACATAGTAGTCTAGGAATTACTAGGTTTGACCATTCGACAGCCAGAAGCTCTTGAAGTCACAGTCCGCTCTCCCTTCCCACAAAAGCCAGGGGCCCCTGTGTAACACAAAGCCGAGGAGAAAACAAGAATCTATCCTCCCCACCAGCCTCCGGGAGACCACCGGTGTCCTAACGCTGGTGCTCCCAGTCCCACCCCAGACCCAGTCGGTGGCCACAAGTGGGCTTCTTCCTCAAAACGCAACCCGACAGTTGCTTTCCACATCCCTTCAATGTTCACAAATCTCGCAGGGTGACAAGGAACAGCAGTTAAATTGCATCTGCGTCAAATATTAGAAAGTCCTCAGGCTACACCTGCCCTTAGTTTGAAGCTCTTCTCTTATTTAACAAAGTCAAAGAAAAAAATTGCTCTTTAAGAAACAATTTATTAGAGTAACACATTACAAAGGCTTCTTGGCAAATATCTAGGAAAAACACTGAATTATGGTTTAAATGAGGGAAATGGTGCCTTGCATCATAGAAACCACTGAAAAGTTTGCACAAAAGCATGTTAACATCAATGCCATTCATGACCGTCCTCACCCCTGCAAGATGAAGGGGGGAAACACTGGCTTAGTGCGAGCATCTCTGAAGCAAAGGAATGACACTCGGCAAGCTGAGAGAGTGGCAGGCCCGGGGGGGGGGGGGGGGGGAGGTGAAGTCGATTCAGCGGCTCCTGAATCTACTAAGGACACCCCAGAAGCTGGCAGTTTGGCCACTCCCCAAATCATCTCCAGACCTGCTCAGCGGGCGGCTGGTCCAGAGGTCACACAGAAAACAAAGGGAATGTGCTCAGTTTGGGGAATGGTCATTGTAAGATGCCCCTCGTAAGACGGTTTCGTGCCGAGAATACACTCAGCCATCGAGTAGCATCATCCTGAACTCGAGTCATTCCTGGAGGCGAGATGGGAGGGGATGGTGGGAAGGTGCCCGCGGCAGCAGTGCATGGCGCACTGGCCACTTCCCTTCTCTATTGGGGCAGTTGTCTGGTTTGACATGGCCCCACACTGCGAGGTCCCTCTGTTCACATTACTAGTATGGTTTACCCAACTACGAAATCTAACGAACGTACAGCTTTAGGCTGACAACACCTCTCTTCGGAGATATTACATACTTCCAAGGCTTGGAAAGTTGGTCTGAAGCCTCCAGGTGTGTGAAGAAATGGGACAGAACCCCTGAAGAAGAGGACTGTGGGGGAACGGAGGGGTAGGACCTGGTGCAGCTGAGCCTAAGGCTCCGGCAGGCTCGCGCACAGGCCTCCCCCCGGAGCAGAGCGAGCTCACGAGATGAGGTTCCTCATGATGTTGAGGGAGGACCCCCTGTACCCTGATCCGAAATGATTCCAGTGGTTCAAATAGTGGAAGAGCTGATACAACTTCAGGCGCTTCTCAAACCCGGGGGCCTTGGGGATCTGGTTGTGGTAGGCAGAGTAGAAGGTGCTACTAAAGCCCCCAAACATGCCAGCTATGGCCAGCTCATATTCCGAGTGGCCATAGAAGGAGGCTGGGTCAAAGATGATGGGCCCAGAGGAATCCTCTGCTACGTTCCCTCCCCAGAGGTCTCCGTGGAGCAGGGCTGGGACGATGTCCAGGTCACGGAACAGATCCGGGATCTTCAACTGCGAGGAAGAAAGGCAGCCTCAGCGAAACGAGCGACGCATGTGGGAGGGGTGCACGCTTTCCCACGTGTGGCTGCGCGTGGCCGTGCATGGCTCAGGCAGGGTGCAGGGACACCTACCGCCATCTGCTTGGCCAAGCCCACCCACCTCCTATCAGACACACATCTCAGTGCTGTACCTGGCTCGCCACCTCTCCCTGGTGGGGCTGCTGGGCATGGTGGGCACAGGGCGCAGCGGGGCTCTCTCACCTGCAGAGCAGACCAGAGCTCGAGGGCATCTCTGTCCCCAGACCCCTTCGCCAGCATGTCCATCTGGGGCTGGATGCGCTGCTGGGCATAGAATGTGACCCAGTCCTTCTGCCAGTCATTCACCTACACAAGCGACAGCAAAGGAGAAAGCCGAGCTCAGAGGCACATGCCAGGGCTGAAGGAGGTACCCCAAAGTGGGAAAGACTGATTGCTTGAGACCCCGCTGCAGGGATGGGGGTGGAGGGTGGGGGGTGGGAGCTGATGGTACCCCCGGGGCCTTGTGGACAGGTGGGAGCTTAGAGCCTATCCCAGAAGCAGTGGGAAGCAAGGGGCCATTCCCATGCAGAGCAACAGGGTCCCCTCTGACGAGCTCTGGGATGTTTTCTTTCTTTCTTTCTTTTTTTAAACTTATCTTTATTGTTGAAAGTATTACAAATGTCTCCTTTTTCCCCCATTGACACCCTCCACTCTGTTCCCGCCCCCTCCCCAGGCCTTCACCGCACCGTACATGCATACAAGTTCTTTGGTTCATCTCTTCCTGCCTTGGGATGTTTTCTTTCGATCTATACTCACACAGGAGCACAGAGGCCAGAGCTGGCTGGCCATCTCTGACCCTGTGGCTCACTTCTGTCCATCCACCTGGCCATAGAGGACCCCTCTTCGGCCCCTCCCAAGCAGCTGGCACTGCCCTCTCAAGAGTGGTAACATGGGAAGTCACGTGGAACCCTGTTCAAAAAGACCGCTGAGAGAGGACATCCAGGCCACAGGTGCTGACCATGGGGGTGGGGCCGGGGGGGAGCAAGACAGACAGACACAAGAGCAGGCAGCCCAGGGGTAGTATGTGACGCCAAATGACAGAGAATCACACTCACAAAATGCACTCACTCACACTCATACACGTACTCTCACACATGTGCACACACCTATACTCTCACACAAATGCACCCTGACACATGTGCACACAACCAGCCAGCAAGGTACAGGTGGGAGAGAGAGGAGCAGAGCCAGCTGAGACACCCAGAGCAGCATGGAACAGGAGGCGCAGCTATCAGCCACCTGCCACCCCATGCAAGTTCCTGGACAACCTCCAAAACATTTCAGAATCGGAATAGTGTCTACTGCACCCCCGTGCCCACCACAAACTCCCCGAAAGTTTTCTACAGCAGATCCCCTCCAAGGAGCCACCTGCCTTTTTCTGAGCGCACATCCACCACCCTAACCACTCTGCGTTTGCGAGGTGTCAAGGAGAATTCCCAGGGGAGCCACCCGTAAAATCATAAAACTGAAAGTTACCATCCCTTTTCATTATGCTACCTTTGAGAGCTTACTATTTAAAATAAAACATTTAGAACTTTTCTAATTTTTACCCACCTTGAGATACAGCACCCTAACTAGCTGGCCTTCTCTGTCTCTCTGAGCTTACACAGCCCATGAGGGATAAGCTCATGTCAACCTCTTAAAACTTAGCACAGAAAGAAAGGGAGCAAAGACGTACTAAACTTCACCAAAAAGGGAGAGGTGTGCTTTCCCAGCTGTTTCTGAACAGCTTTCCTGCTTGGGAGACAGGAAAATGCAGGTGTCACTCACCTGGGGGAGATATCCACAACACGTCACCACGTCAAACCCAAACTGGTCTACGAAGCGCCGTTCCGCCTGCCCAGCTCCGCTCCCTTGGAAGCAAAAGAAAAACAGGACAGACCACTAGGTGCCTTGCTCCCTCGGCCCTGCCTGGGAGCTCAGCGTCGCTGGAGGCCTGATGTCAGCGTGCCTTCTCCTCCTGAGTCCCTCCCATCCAGAGACAAACAGGGCCTGGTCTCCCCCGACCCTCAGGACCCAGAACCAGCGCCTGTTCTGTCCCACTTCACAGTCAAGCCACCCACTGCTTTCTAGGAGAGACACCAGACGGTGCCCAGAGGACGCCCAGACAGAATGGCTCGCAGCTGCCATTTGTGGCAGACAAACTGCGTTCACTGTGCTCACCGCACCCCAAACATGCATCGTGGGGTTGACATTCCTTTCCTTTGGCATCAACGCAGGTCTGACCCTCACTCATGTGGCTGTGGCATAAACCCACCCAGACACCCCTAAGAGCCCAGTGTCCTCCTCGAGGTGGGGTCCCCGTTGGCCCACAAGAGGTCATACCCACTCTGCTGGCCTCCTTCTGCAGCGTCTCTCCGCGCCTTTTATTCTCTAGGTGCAGGTCTGCTAGCTGGGCTCCAAGGTTGGCAGCATGACTGTGAAACCAAAGGGCAGCAACTGACCACGAGACACAAGAGGATAGTACATCCACCTGAAGGGCTCAGGCCACACAAAGGAAGCCACACATTTTGAGGATAGAAAGTCTGTTTTGGTGAAGCAAGAGGGAGATGGTGGGCCCTCATTAGTGGACGGTCTTTCGCAGCCTCATCTGAGCTTGCAGCCACGTCCTCTGTGAGCATCTCACCTGGAGAGTCCCTTCCTGTTGCCTTTGGCTTGCAGGGTGCTCATTACGCGTGGGTGGTGGGTCCCTTGTATCACATCCACAAAGTTATACCCAAGTGCAAGCTTCGGGTGTGGAGCAACCACTCAGAAGAAAACCAAAGCCAAGCAGAGGGGAAGGTGCCGAGACGTACCTGCTCAGATACCGCATGTCCAAATGCTCCATCACTAGCATACTGCTGCCTCCGGGGGCGTCCAGGACCTTGATGGGTTTGGGCACTTTCACTGTGCCTGTTTTCAGGATGGCAGTTAAACTGGCCATCTCACCTTCAAACATTCTTCTAGCCTGTCAGGGAAATTAATGGCAGAGGGGAGGAGAGCAAGATCACTTCTGGAAAGGCTCCAGGTAGACAAGTTTCTCAGGCGTTACAATTCTAAACCAAGGCTACCCTGACTGCAGAGTCAACAGACAGACAGCTTTTTTGGCTTTTCCGTAAAGCAGATTACACGTCCTGAAGCTGCACAGGAGTAGATGGTACTTTGCAGCGTTGGGCTATATTGTGATGCTATCGTTGAGTCCAAACCCCCTCCAGATGGGAAGGAGTCAGCTACTAATATTCCACTAAGTGCCCGGTGCAGGGCTGGACTGTGTACTGGCCACCCTCGGTAGTGCCTCAAACAGTCCTGTCCCACAGCAACCACAGAACCAGCTCACACCGGCCTTACCCTGGTTCTAACAAGATACCGACTTGTCTTCCAGGGACTACAGAACCAAACTGCATGTCATGCTCAAAGGAGAGAATTTTGACTTTCAATAATACCCAGAACCAAAGTGTCCCCCCTCACCCACCCACCCGCCACCAGGGAACCAAAGGCCTGGGACTTGACTGGAACTCGGTCACTGGTCCACTACCCAGGACCCAGTGCTGCAGCCTTCAATTGAAACCTGCCGGGCAGCACTTCCGCAGCCCGGCCCGTCCTTCCCGAACCCCTAAATTCCACCCAAACCCACAACTGGGGAGACAGATTTGAGCCTTGTCTCATTGCCGGCTGACTGCAATAAGGCCTTTCCTTTTATCCAAAGCCAATGTCATAGCATTGGCCTCTGTGCACTGGGCAGCAAGTCCTTGCTTGGTAACAACACCTGGCCCCGCAGGTGCAGGCGGCCTCTGGTCTGCATGCCAGGAACCTGTGGTCACTTTTCACCTGAATGGACCCCCAAGCTCTAGGGCCTCTCCTACCTGGCACTGGAAACTATCATCTTCAACACCTTTTCCATCCTAGTCCAAAAGTCCTTGTTCCCCCTGGACTGCAGTGACCATCCTCCCTGGTCTCCTGCTCACCAAACTGACGCCATCCTTCCGGAAGGCAAGTCCATCCTGGAACACACCCTGAGCCACCGCCCTGCCCAGATCCTGCGTGTCCCACAGGATGACCCTGCCCACTCTCCCATCTCACCCAGGGCCCCTACCTGGGCTCCACTCCTTACACGGGCATGCACACGCCCTTGTGCCCCTGGGTACAGCCTTCCTGTACCGTCTTAAAGATCGCCTGCCTCCTCCAGCCTCGAAGCTTCCACACACCGCCACCTCTGCTTGGGACGCTAACCCCCACCTTTTGCCAAGCCCGCTCCCTCCTCGTCAGGGGCTCATCCAGTCTCCTGTTGATGGGCAGCTGGGCTTCCAGTTTGGGGCTATGACACACAGTGCTGCATGGACATTCTTCTACACATTCTCATGGTCACTAATTCTGTGGCCTTGGGCAAGTGGCTTAAGCTCTCTGTGCCTCAGTTTCCTCATCCGTAAAATCGGGGTTAATAATGGTACCAATGTCATGGGCTTGCTGCCATGATTAACTAAGTCAGCAGCTAACACATAATCCATGCTAAACACTTGATAAATATTATTATTATACTGCCATCAAGAGCTACAGCCAGAGGAGAACGCTAAGAACAGTGTCCTGCCCTGCCGGGTAGCTCAGTTGGTGAGAGTGTCATCCCTACACGCCAAGGCTGTGGGCTCGAACCCCTGGTCAGGGCACAAACAGGAATCATTCGATGAATGCACAAGTGGCACAACAAAGTGAAGTTCCTCTCAAATCAATAACAAGTTAAAAAAGAACTGTGTGTTAAGAAGAATTCTCAGAGCATCTAGAAGATAAAGAGAGAGAGAGGCTGCGCCCTGCTGTGCTTGTCCTAAGCGCGGGTTTGAAGGAAAGGGGATGGTTTCCACGCAGGCAGCGGTGAAGGAGGCTGTGGCCCAAGGCTCCCTCCCTCCCGGGTCCTCCGTGTCCACCTCCCTGGGAGCATGGACTGCGCCCGGGTCCTCCGTGTCCGCCGCCCTGGAGCATGGACTGCGCCCGGGTCCTCCGTGTCCACTCCCTGGGAGCGTGGACTGCGCCCGGGTCCTCCGTGTCCACCTCCCTGGAGCGTGGACTGCGCCCGGGTCCTCCGTGTCCACTCCCTGGAGCATGGACTGCGCCCGGGTCCTCCGTGTCCACTCCCTGGGAGCATGGACTGCGCCCGGGTCCTCCGTGTCCACTCCCTGGGAGCATGGACTGCGCCCGGGTCCTCCTGGAGCACGGCCCCCACCCCCCACCCCCGGCTTAGGCGACGGGCTGGTGCCACCAGCGGGAGAAGCCACCCGGCCCGCGGCGGGCGGTGAGCACCACCAGGAGGCGGACACGCACGCGGGGCACCCCAGGCTGAGAAGGGCACCCCAGGCTGAGAAGGGCACCCCAGAGGCGTTTCCTAGGAGCCCGGGGGGACATGTCCACCTGCTGCAGGGAAGCAGTGAAGAAAGCGCGAAGGCTTTCCTGCCTGGAGCCCTAACCCCCGGAGAGGGTGGCGGGAGGGGGGCCCTCGGGCGGGACCAGGCCTCCGAGAGAGAGAGAGAGAGAGAGAGAGAGAGAGAGAGAGAGAGAGAGAGAGAGAGAGAGAGAGAGAGAGAGAGAGAGAGAGAGACTCTGCGCCCGGGCCTCCAGACCCAGAACGGGAGCGCGGGTGTTTGCTGCTCGGGCCGCCGCTGCGTCTGTGCGGGGCCAGCAGCCCACGAGCGAGCAGCGCCGGTTCCGCTCCAGGACTCCGGGGCGGGCCCTCCGGACCCGAGGAGCCAGGCGCCAGGCTCCTGCTGCGGGTCCTGGTTCAGCGCCGGCGCCCTCGTCCACCCGCACAGGAAGGTTCTGGACGGTCCGGCCACCCCCGGGGTTTAGGGGCCACACAGGGCTGAGCTGGCGGTGCCGACCACCAGCGCCCAGAAACGGCCGGACGGTAAGGCCGGGTCACCAAGGGCCCCGGAGGCCACGGGCAGCGCCGTCCCCGCCCCGCCCGCCCCCAGGCAGGGCCCCGCCGAGCCTCTCCCCGGCCCTCAGGCCCCGGCTGCGGACCCCGCCCCCCGCCCCCCGCCCGCCCGGCTCGCGGCGGCCCTGACCTCCGGCTGGGCGTTCACTTTCACAAACACGCGTCCTCTGTCCGTGTCGTAACTCTGACCCTGGCTAATGCACCCGCCCCCTGAGTGGCCCGTGGCCTTGACGGAGCCGCAGCCCAACTCCCGCCTCAGCAGCTCCTCCATGTTCCCTGCGGACTCGCCTCAGGCGGCCCCGGGACGCCCGCGACGGCGCGGAGAGGCCTGGGGACTCGGAGAGGCGCCGTTACGTCACGTAGGGGCGGGGCCTGCTGAACGCGCCGGGATTGGGTGAGAGGCGGGGCGACGCCAGGTTGGGGGCGGGGCCTGGATGACGCTCAGGGATTGGGTGAGAGGCTGGGTGACGCCAAGGTGGAGGCGGGGCTCTGCCGGGCTGGGGCGGGTGACGCCGGCTGGGGGCGGGACCTGGAGGCTCCGGTGGTCTCAGAATAAAGTCTGGCCCGGCCGGTGTGGCTCAGTGGTTGACCACTGACCTATGAACCAGGAGGTCAGGGTTTGATTCCGGGTCCGGGCACATGCCCGGGTGGCGGGCTCGATCCCCAGGAGGGGGCGTGAGGGAGGCAGCCGATCAGTGATCCTCTCTCATCGTTGATGTTTCTATCTCTATCCCTCTCCCTGCCTCTCTCTAAAGTCAATAAAAACATATTTTTAAAGGAGAGAGAGAGAGATACCACATTAGCTCAACATTATTCCCAACCAAGTCTCTCTCCTTGACCACGGAGTCGGATTTCCAGTTCCCCCCAACGCCGAGTTTGAGGGTGGAGGGTGCGGGCACCTGACAGCTGGAGCCAGGTCTCCGCTCGGGCTGTCGGGACAGACCCGGCTCGAACCCAGCTCCACCTTCCACCTTCTCCACTCGGGCCGGTCTGGTGTGAACTACCCTGAGGATGGGCTGCTGTCTGTGGGGGTGAGAAGGGACAGTGCGGGCTGCCAGGAGGGGGCCTGAGACCGACACAAACTTTGTAGGCTTGTCACTCCCGGGCTGGAGGCTCCGGAAGGGGGCGTGGGCGTGGCGTGACGGAGAGGGGCGGAGCCTGGGCGGGGTGTGGGCGTGGCGTGGGCGGAGCATCGATGGGCGGGGCAGGGGAGGGCAGGGGCGGAGTGTGGCGCGGGGTGAAAGTCTGGCGCGAAACCTGCATTACGTGGATTTCCTGCGGCTGTGATACTAGCATCGGTGAGGTTACAGTTTTGCTTAAAATAGTTTTTCTTTCTATATCGGAAGAACAGCTGGCACCTTGACTGTGAATTCTTAGTGAGTCATCAGCAAATATACACCCAGTGTGAAAGTCTCATCAGCTGTCCGTTTCTATTTACTTTCCGACAGCAGGGGAGAGAAATCAGGAGTTCACTGGTGTGTGCAAGTGCCTGGGGCTTGAGAGAAAATATGATCAGTCCCTTTTTAGTTCTTAAGTCTATTTTTATGTGACCATCAGAGAAAGAAACGAAAGAAATGCTTTTCCAGTGAGGTAGCGTGGCCGAGCGGTCTGAGGTGCTGGATTAAGAAATGCTTTTCCATAGTCAAACGGGAAACAGATTTCATATTATGTGAAGAGATCCCTTGTGTGTCACCCAGAGATGGCAGACATTTCCCTTCTCCCCCACCTTCCACAGTAGGTGATCCAGTTGTGCCCTAGGCCTGACATCCTATGTTGTGATGGAGGCTGGGGGTTCCAGACAAAAATGGCAGGACAAAAATCTCTCTTCTCCCTCGATAAATTATCACAAGAACCGAACACATAGGGGCAATCACAGGGTACGCAGACAAAAAGTAAGAATACACATAGCAGACCCAGTTGTTGCGGTATGTGTATGGGTAGCAGCGTCTACTGCAGGCACTGGGACCCTATGCCTGGGGACAGCAGTGGAGCATTCCAGAGTGGGCACACCGCTGTTCCTGATGGACTCCTTGGGTGGGGAAATCCAATATGCCCTTCACATCACCCCCACCCCTCCAGGTCCCCAGTGGGACTGAGCCCAGGTGTCTGAGGCAGTCTTAATAGCTATGAAAATGTAAGTGGCTGCAGATGTCCCCAATCTACAGCAAGATGGGTGTGAGCCCCGAAAAGACACAGCCCACAGTGGGTTCTCTGACCTCACCCACCCACCCTCTCCTCCCTGTGACTTGAGCTCTCCCCACCCCATCATCCTCCCACAGGGCTGATAAACCACAACCACCGGCAATAAATAAAAACATCCCATATATGTCACCGTTCTCAAATCAAATGATTCTTGTTTTTAACTTACATTTTAAAAATATTTTAATTCTAAAAATGATTTCAGGAAGCATGGGGAACAATGAAGGAGGAAAATTATTTCAGGGTCTCTGAATAGTGCTTTTTGTCCAGTCCAATAAGGTAAGTAAAGGTCCATAAGGGAAATGTTTTAGGAAGCCAAGGTGATGAAAATAACATTCAACCCGAAAAATGTTGAATTTTCACCCTCCAGGAAAAAGACTCAGAAAACAGATTGGAAAAAAACAAAATAATAGAATCAAATTACACTCATTAGATCCCACTTTTAGTAGCAGAAACACTCAGTATACGCAACATAAAAACAATTCTTACCACTTACTCAGCACCTGTCATTTGCCAGGCACTGTGTTAGGTACTTTACAATCATGATTTCAAATTCTGAAAACCATTCTTGGGTAGAGGGTTAAAGCTCTTTTTTGAAACAGAAGAAAATGAAGCTCATTAAAGTTTAATGACTCATCTAAAGCATCATAGAGCTGGTAGGTATTAGAACTAGGTTTCGGATCCAAGTTTTCTTCCACACCACACAGCACCCGCCATAAGGAAAACTAGCAGAATAAATTGCTCTTAGTATTTTATCCAAATTTCATCTGTAAAATCCCAGACATGGCCAGCTATTCTCATACAGCAATATCTACCTTTCTAGTATTAATAAGAAAACCTGCTGTGTTCTTACCATGCGTTCAGACAACAGTGTTATCACAGATTACAATAAGCTATTCTTGTCCTCAATTCCAATGATTTAGAATCTTTTACTGAAAATAAGAAGCCCTCTGATTAAAATAGAAAACACGATATTCTATTGAGTAACAAACACAAACACCTGAAATGCCATTTTTGACCCATTTCTGCTTAATAAGAATCCAGCCTGCATTTGTCCGCATTAAACTAAGAGGTCCCTGGAGAGATCGCAGTGTTGGCCAAATGCAATATGATGGCGGAGCCTCCACAGACACAGGAAACGAAGCTAGGCCCTTCCACACAGCCATACGTCCTTGCGGTGATTTCATTTTAAGTCAATGTCTCTTCGTGTCGCATATATTCCCCAATGTCTTCTTGACGAAATACCACAATCGCCATGGGGCCTACTTTCCTACAGTCTGTGTCGACTTTGCTGCCACCCCAAAACCCAAGGGGATGTCTGACATGGAGCACACGACCACTCCCTGTACTGAGATGCGTTTTCAGTGGTTCGACCCAGTCCAGATTTTAACACGTGATTCCCATGCAGGTAGGACTGCTCTGCTCCAGGCTTTATCCACACTTGGTACTTGGCATAGGGTGCAAGGTCATCCAGAGCCATGATGTGCAACCGGAATTTGTGGGTCTTAGTGAATTTTCCGAAGCAAGTCCCCAGCGACACCAGCCTGTCACCGGAGATGTTGGCGACCAACTTCAAGATCTTTTCACTCACGTAGTACACCCGGTCGGTCGTTGTGCAGCCTGAAACAGTAGGTGCTGTTGGGCCTACCCACCAGCAGTTGAAGGTTCTCCTGGATGGTGTGAGCAAGCAAAAGGAGGACTGGAGTTCGAATGGAGGGGTCCAGCTCCTCAAATGATTCTTTTTTTTTTTAATATATTTTATTGATTTTTTACAGAGAGGAAGGGAGAGAGATAGAGAGTTGGAAACATCGATGAGAGAGAAACATCGATCAGCTGCCTCTTGCACATCTCCCACTGGGGATGCGCCCGCAACCCAGGCACAAGCCCTTGACCGGAATCGAACCCGGGACCTTTCAGTCCGCAGGCCGACGCTCTATCCACTGAGCCAAACCGGTTTCGGCTCAAATGATTCTTTAAAAAAAAAAAAAAAAAAAAATCAGCTCTAGCCAATCTGACTCAGTGGATAGAGCATAGGCCTGCGGACTGAAGGGTCGCGGGTTTGCTTCCTGGTCAGGGCACATGCCCGTGTTGCTCCCCAGTAGAGGGCGTGCAGGAAGCAGCCAATCAATGATTCCCATCATTGATATTTCTACCTCTCTCTCCTCCCTTCCTCTCTGAAATCAACAAAAACATATACATACTTAAAAATCAAATAATTCTTGGCGTATTTTGACCCAATAGGGAAAGAAAACGTGATGCTACAGAAGTGAAAGTGGGCGGGCATTCGCACGAAGATGTTATTGAGATTAACAACCACCTACCTGGTCAGCACTCCAGAGCGGAAGGCAGGCCCAGGCCTGAAGAACGTGGCGCTCTGGACCGGGAGGGAGCCCGGAGCTGGAGGGTCCCCCCTTGTCCCCTTCTCCAGCACCTGCACAGACACGTGCACGCGTGCACACGTGCACAGGCGCGCGAGCACACACAGGAACCGCACCCACGGACTTTGAATCGCTCTGGGACGAGGAAGAGGCCTGAGCAGCCGTGGGGGAACACCGAGCTCGTCCCGGACAGGGACCCCTGGCGCCAGGAGACTTGGCCCGGGCGCCCCGACCTAGGGTCCGCGTACAGAATCGCCCCACCGCACCGGCTGCCGGCCCACGCGGCACAGTAAACGCCCGGCCCGCCCCCTGCTCATCCCGCCCCGCATTGGCTGCCGGATCAGCGTCCCCGCCCCCTGTCACCTCTGGCTCCGCCCCACTCCGTCCCTGGACCCACCATGGCCCCGCCTCCCGTCCACCATTGGCTGCGGCTGTGGTGGGCGTCGGTCTGGAGGCGGAGATCGCAGCAAGATGGACGGGAAAGATAGCCAATGAGCACGCGCAGCTACCTTAGCAACTACGGCCAGCCAATGGCGAGGCGGGGCGGGGCCGCACACTGTCAGGCGGTGGGGGCACGGAGCCCAGCGTTCCGCCGACTGCGGGTTTGCGCGGCGCCTGTGTGCCCCGCCACCTCCTCTGCGCCGTCCCGCGGGCCGGGCATGGGCGCAGGCGCCGGCACCATGAGCGTCCTGGGCAGCCCGGTCCGCGCCTACGACTTTCTGCTCAAGTTCCTGCTGGTGGGCGACAGCGACGTGGGCAAGGGCGAGATCCTCGCGAGCCTGCAGGACGGCGCGGCCGAGTCCCCCTACGGCCACCCGGCGGGTGAGCGCGGGGCGGGGAAGAGCGGGGCCAGGAGAGTGCAAGGCGGGCGGGAGCCTCCAGGAGGGGGGAAGCTCCAGGAGGGCAGCGGGGGAGCGGGGCCGGGGATGGGGGAGGACTTGGGCCGGGCCGGGAGGGAGCGCACCGAGGGTCGGGGAAGAGCGGAGCTGGGTGCGGGGAGCGTGGGGCTCGGGACCGGCCTGTCTCTGCCTGGATCGGGCCCACACTTCGCGGGCGGCTCCGGCAGCACCCCCGTCCCACACGTGGGGGACCCAGGCGGCTCGCGGGGGGGCCGGGGGCGGACGCAGATGCGCATCTTCCGTCCTCTCGTCCGGAGGGAGCGAGTGGCTGGGCAGGCCGCGGGAGTTCCTCCCGACCTGGGGGTGACTGCGAGGCGGAGGAGGGCGTGGGGATTTGGAGGGCCCCCCACAGGGAGGCCCACGTGCGCGCGACGCATTTGGAAAGAATGCGTGGGGTGTGGAGACGGGAGCGGATTCGAGCGTGGGATCCAAGTGGAGCGGGCTCAGGCTTCCAGGTGGCTGCTCTGCGCGTGGGTCGGATGGAAGAGGAGCGAGAGAAGAGCAAGAGACCTGGTCTGGGGGCTTCTGCAGGGTTCCCGGCGTGACCGAAGGGCTCCTGGTCCAGGTGGACAGGCCTGGGAGGGCAAGGAACCTAAGTGACCCTGGGGAGTGCGGCCCTGGGCGGAGAAAGTGCAAGGGAGTGGTTTCCGTGGTCCCAGAGCTCCAGGACAAGGGGTTTCCCCAAGGTTTGAGGTTTGACAGCCGCAACCCCAAGCGGGCGTGGGCATTAGGAGGGAAAGAAGGGCAGCGGGGGCGGAGAGGGAAGTGCGGTGGGCAGACACTGGAGCCAGGAGACTGGAGAGTCAGGGTCTTGGCCCATCGTGAACGGCTGTGCAGTGCAGACTGAGTGGTCGCGGAAGGAAACCTGTACTTGGTCACCTCTGAGCATCCTCTCAGGGGTGCGAACCACACCTGAGCACAGACCCTGCGGCTCTGCCTCTCACTCTTGTGCTCTGGGCTGGCGGTCTGGTTCTCCGGGCGCAGAAGAGGGAGCCCAGGGAGCGGAGTCTTTTCTTTTTTAATGTGGAGATCTATTTGGCTTTAATAAGAGATCCATGAATTGGGCAGCATCCCGTCTAGCAACTGTCAGGGCACTGCCAGGGTGGAGGCTTGGTGCTGGGTGTGCTTCCGACCTCCCCAGGTAGGAGAGATTGAGAAAAGTGCAAAGGAGTTTGCACAGCGTGGGGGGGGGGGGGGGGGGAGGCTCACCAGGAGATAAACAGGATCTGAGGCGGGAAGAGGGAGAACAGGGCATCCCTGAAGGGCAGCCGACGTGATAGGACCCTGGGTGGGCTACTGGGGGTCAGGGAGGTAAAGAGGGACAGCTGGGCCCTGCCCGCGTGGCTCAGTGGTTGGGCACCGACCTATGAACCTGATCTTTGATTCCCTGTCAGGCTGTAGGGTCTGGTTGTGAGCTTGATCCCCAGGGTGGGGTGTGCAGGAGGCAGCCGATCCATGATTCTCTCTCATCATCGATGTTTCTATCTCTCTCTCCCGCTCCCTTCCTCTCTGAAATCAATAAAAATATTTATTTAAAAAGAGTGGGCAGGAGGGAGCCTTGGGCTCCTGAGCAAGGGAATAACAGAACACAGGATCATCTTAGGGAGAGTGGCCGGGGAGGAGGGTGTGGAGATAGAGCCGGGGGAGTTTGAGACGATGGGCATGAGCTGATGAGGAGAACCTGGACTCACCCTCAAATTGCAATGGACAGAGAATCACCTGGAGGTCCCATGCAGCTTCCGATAGATTCTAGAACAGTGTTGTCCGAGATGATGCCATTAGCTACACAGGGCTTTTTAAATTTAAAGTAGTTAAGCCCTAGCCGGTTTGGCTCTGTGGATAGAGCATGGGCCTAGGCACTGAAGGGTCCCAGTGTTTGATTCCGGTCAAGGGCATATGCTTGGGTCGTGGGCTTGATCCCCAGTAGGAGGCATGCAGGAGGCAGCCAATCCATGATTCTCTCTCATCATTGATGTTTCTATCTCTTTCTCCCTCTCTCTTCCTCTCTGAAATCAATGCAGATATAAATAAGTAAATTTAAAGTAGTTAAAATGGAATGCAATCGAAAGTTTTCATCAGCCACTTTTCCAGGGCTCAGCAGTGACAGCACACGGGTGGCTGAGGTCTGCTGGACTGGGCAGCCCCGAGTTTAAGCTCCAGGAGGGCAGCGGCGGTTGCTCCCCAGCTGGGCCCTCAGGGCTCCGCAGTTGAATGGAGGAGCCTCAGTGGAGGTGAAGGAATAACACATTCAACACTGAGGCCTGGCGCGCTTCCAGCTGTGTGTGTTCGAGGGCCCGAGCTGTGGGATGCTTTGAATTGTACAGTCGGTGAGTGATGTGGGGCAAACATGAGCTCCTGATGGGTCTGAACAAGGGCTGGACTAAGCTTCTGGTGCATTCCTTTCTTTTTGTTAGGTGACCGACCAGGACTTCTAAAAACAGGGCTTTCTTCCAAAGTTTATTCCTTGTCATAGATGTGCCCCTTGTGAGTTTTTGATTTATTGAAAGATTCTTCTAGGATTAAGAAAAGAGATGATGAAAAATTGTGAAAAGTAGGAATCCTTTTTTTTTAAAGACAGGTTTTACTTCAAAACTATAGGTGCGTCTGACATTCAAAGGCCAAGGCATTTGCAGCTTACATCTCCGTTCCCCTCCGCCCACCCCACACCTGGGTTGTGCAGCCTGGGTTGTTGTTTTCACGTTGCCAGGTTTATAACACTCACTTGTGTTGTTGCTACAGTGACCGTAATTGCTCGGTAATAATTCACCAGGTAAGGACCAGTCCTGTTTCCATCTGCGTCAGTGGGTTCTTTACTTTGCTGTCCCTCTAATTAGCTAGATTTTCCCCCCCGTCATTTTTCAGGGAGGGCTCATGAGTATTTCCTGAACATTTTCACACTTGAGAATGTCTAGTCCATTGTCTTTATCTTTGAATGATAGCTTGGCTGGGTATAACATTCTTAGGTTTTATCTTTTCCCCTCAACACTGTGAGACTATTGTCCCGCTCCCTCCTTGTCGTGGGATGTGCCGTGGTGAAGCCTGAGGTGAGCGATTCGCCTTTTCTTCCTGAGTTTCTGAAGAATTCTTTCTGTTGTTTCATAGTCTGTTAGTTTAACTAGACCGCGTCTCAGAGATGAATAATTGGTATTGAACTTCTGGTGTGCTCTGTACTCTTTGAATTTTGCAGAATCCTTTTTCAGTTTCAGAAAAATTTATTTAAATGTCCCTAAGACATCTTCTGTTACATTGGTTGGTGTTTTCCCTTGAGGGGCACCAATTGTACCAGGTGTACCTGTTAATAATGCGGATATTTTTTTCAATAGATGGAGTTACACGTATGTTGATATAGATGCGATTTGATAGTATGCTATTTTGTTGTATTAACAACAAGCTTCAAAACTTCATATGTCAAATTTTCTGAAGGTGTTAACATCATAGATATTTTTACACTTAAAAATGTCAAATTTCATGTCAAAAAAAGAGCATTTGCAGGAAGTTTTAATTCATCACCTTATCTTAAAGAAAATTGTTGATGAAAGTTATCGTATACTTTGGGGAAGCTTATGGTGAACATGCTCCATCTCAAGACACTTGTGAACGCTGGTTTAAACGCTTTAAAAGTGATGATTTCTATGTGAAAGACAAAGAACGTCCAGGTCAACCGAAAAAGTTTGAAGACCAACAATGACAAGCATTATTGGATGAAGATGCGTGTCAAACTCAAAAATAACTTGAAGAAAGATTAAACATTGTTCAGCAAACAATTTCCGATCGTTTACAAGCAATGGGAAAGATTTTAAAGGAAGGAAAATGGGTGCCACATCAACTGAATGAAAGACAAATGGAAAACGGAAAAGTCATCGTAAAATGTTGCTTCAACGGCACGGAAGAAGGTCTTTTTTGCATCGAATTGTGACTGAGGATGAAAAGTGGATTTATTTTGAGAATCCCAAATGCACAAAATCATGGGTTGATCCAGATCAACCATCAACATCGACTGCAAGTCCACATCGCTTTGGAAAGAAGACAATGCTCTGCGTTTGGTGGGATCAGGAAAGCGTGGTGTATTATGAGCTTCTAAAACCAGGTGAAACCGTTAATACTGATCGCTACCGACAACAAATAATCAATGTGAACCACGCTTTCATCATAAAACCACCAGAATGGGCCATGAAGTAATTTTGCTTCATGATGACGCACCATCACACACTTCAAAACCAGTTAAAGACACATGAAAAGATCTTGCCTGGGAAGTGTTAACCCACCCACTGTACTCACCAGACCTCGCTCCCTCAGATTCCCACTTGTTCTGATCGACGGCGCACGCACTTTCTGAGCAGCACTTCAACACGTACGAAGTGGAAAATTGGGTCTCTGAATGGCTTGCCTCAAAACAAGAAAAGTTCTATTGGGACGGTATCCACAAATTACCTGAAAGATGAGGGAAATGTGTAGCTAGCGATGGACATTACTTTGAATAAAGCACTTTTGATGTTTCTCTTGAAATTATCATGTTTTCTTTGGATTACAAAATCCATATTATTAACCGGTTAATAGTTAATTCACACTATTCACCAGTTAATAATAAATCTGCATTTTAACCTGTTAATAGTAATAAGTATCATTAACTAGTTAAGAGTTAATCCGCACTATTAACTGGTTATTAATAAATTCACATTATTAACTGGTTGAGTTAATCCGTATTATTAACCGGTTAAGAGTTAATCTGCACTATTAACTGGTTAATAGTTCATCTGCATTATTGACCGCAATGATGCGGATTTTGTAATAAAAGAAAAGACGATAATTTCAAGAGAAACATCAAAAGTGCATTATTTAAAGTAATATCCATCACTAGCTACACATTTCCCCCATCTTTCAGGTAATTTGTGGATACCGTCCCAATAGAACTTTTCTTGTTTTGAGGCAAGCCATTCAGAGACCCAATTTTCCACTTCTTCATACGTTTTGAAGTGCTGCTCAGAAAGTGTGTGTGCCATCGATCAGAACAAGTGGTCATCTGAAGGAGCAATACAACAACATAGCATACATATCAAATCGCATATATATCAACATGTGTGTAACTCCATCTATCGAAAAAAATCCACATTATTAACCGGTACACCTAGAGTTAGTTTCCTATTGCTGCTGGGCAATTTCTCACCAACTTAGTGGCTTAAAACAACACCATTTTATTAGCTTACAATCCTAGCGGTCAGGAACCAACACAGCCTCGCTGGGCTAACATCAGGTGTGGGCAGCACTGGGGGCTGTCTGTTCCCTGCCTTTTCCAGCTTTTGGAATCAGCCTGCATTCCTTGTCTTACGGCCCCTTCTTCCTCCTTCAACGCCAGCAGTGCTGGTTGAGTCTTTCTCAGTTCACATCACTCTGACACTGACTCTGCCTCCATCTTCACTTTTTATTTTTATTTTTATTTTTATTTTTTTAAAATATATTTTATTGATTTTTTACAGAGAGGAAGGGAGAGAGATAGAGAGTTAGAAACATCGATGAGAGAGAAACATCGATCAGCTGCCTCCTGCACATCTCCCACTGGGGATATGCCCGCAACCCAGGTACATGCCCTTGACTTGAATCGAACCTGAGACCCTTCAGTCCGCAGGCCGACGCTCTATCCACTGAGCCAAACCGGTTTCGGCCATCTTCACTTTTTAAAACTCTGACACTAAATGCTGCTACCTCTTGCCTCTCAAATTTCCCCCCCTAGCATTGAGACTCTGTTTCCTCTCACTGCTTTCTCCTGGCTGTTTCTTCAGCTTCTTTTCCCAGCAGGAAAATCCCATCTTTCTTTCTCCGTTTCTATAATAATATCTCCCCCTTATTGATCGTGTAGAAGAATCATCTCCTGAGACAGGCTACATTCGTAGGCCCAGAGAGGGTGAGTAACTCCCTCAAGATCACACAGCATACGTGTAAGAGCCCAGTGGGCCCGGGTGGCTGGCTCTGGGCCCTACTCTTGATCACACCCCCTGTGGCCCCTCTGGTTCAGAAAAGCTCAGAGAGGTGGCTTTTTCCCCTTGAGGAGCATTGAAACGTCTCTCCCTAAAGTGACCTCGGTTTCGGATTCTTGTCCTTTCTCTTTGCCTTTGACAAACCTCCACCAGGAGATGCAGGCACCCTCCCGCTGCCTCTGCGATGCTGCAGACAGTGGTGCCTTTGCCAGTTTTATGGCTATGCTGTCGGTTTCCCTTGGCAACCACTTGAAGATTTAAAGCACGATTTTTCAAGTCATCACTTCAGGTTTGACCTGAGAGTTGCATCATATCTTAGCCTCTTCGTTGCAGTGTAATTCCTTAAAGAAGAGATGGTAGATGGCCTTGTGCTCTCTACCCCCAACAGGACCACGTGTGAACACACAGTTCATTTGTAATGCATTTGGGTTTTTTAAAATTAAGCCATACATACGTCTATGTATTTGAAAATAATAATATTGCATTTGTATCAGCTTTCCTCTTTAAATGCCTTTCATGTTTCTCTTTCAAAGTCTCTCTCCCCTCCGTCCTGTGGGGTTTCCTTTCTGCAGGGTGACCACCCCTTTAGTCTGACCCCTAATCCCTGCAGCCCCCAACCCAGGACGAACCTGATTTCAGGTGATGGGCAGGGAGAGGCTCAGAACTGGGAGCCCCGGTTTCTCCAGGGAGGAGGTCAGCCCCTGGGCTGGACGCCCACCCACCAAGCTCTGTGTCCTCTGTGGCTGGCACTGGGCACCGCGGTGGCTGCTGAGTGGACATGGCTGAGCAGGCACAGCCGGGTGGTTCTACCATCTACACCTGCTCACCCCTCACCAGCCCTGGCTGTTCAGGTGGAGAGAAGCAGCAGGGGGTCATCACCCAGAGCACCTGCGGGCTGTGGGCAGAGGGGGAACCTTTGTTTGGAACGCTCTCCCCAGGCTTCTTCAGCTTAACTGGCTGCAAAGAGTGAATTGTGTGGAAGCAAAAACTGGGAAGAACGGCAGTACCCCAGGGGCCGTGGCTCAGCAGGTGAGCATTGCCCCACGAACCAGGGAGTCCCGGTTCAACTCGCGGTTTAGGGCGCATGCCCTGGCGGCAGGCTTAATCCCCAGTGTGGGGCGTGCAGGAGGCAGCCAATTGGTGATTCTCTCGCTCCCTCTCCTTTCCTCTCTGAAATAAATAAAAATCTATCTTTAAAAAAATCAGAGACTTAGGTTGTATCAGATCCACAAACAAACCACGGCCAAGGTGCTCCTGATGTGACAGCTCCCACAGCAGCTTCGTCTTTGGAGAGGGCTCCACTCAGCTGGCCTGGCCCCTTCCTGGAAGCCTGACCAGATTCTCGCTGGACCCAGAGCGCCCTCCTCCATCCTGTCCAGGAGCAAGGGCACCAGTCCACCCACACGTCGCTGCGGGAGCTCCGCTGTCTCCGAAGCTGGTCCCACGGTCTGCACCGCCGGTGGAAATGCCACCAGCGTCTCGATCTCGGTCAGCCGCTGGGCCCTGCACGGCCTGTGCGCCCTTGGTGCCCATGACGCTACACTTTGGGGTTATTGAAGCGGGTCCGTGCCCCTGTGTTTGTAAACAGTCGCCTCTTCCCTTCCAGGGGTGCCGTGCGCCCCACTTTAAGGACCTGGCGGTAAGCCGGCCGTTGCTGTCCTCTGAGCCACCTCCTCCTCTGCCAGCAACTCCCTTCCCAGGGCCCCACTGTGCCTTGCAGTTTGGTGGTTTCTCCCAGTGGTTCTGCATTTGCTTCATCTTGTGAAGTGAGAATGTGGCAGCCAGGGGGGCTGGGTTGGCACCAGGGGGCCGCAGGCTGACCAGCTGAAGTTAGGCACACACGCTACAGTGGAAGAGATTCTTTATTTAAGATGTTTTATTGATTTCAGAGAGGAAGGGGGAGGGAGTGAGAGAGAGAAACATCAGTGATGAGAGAACGACGGATCAGCTGCCTCCTGCACGCCCCACATTGAGAATCCAGCCCGCAACCCGGGCAAGTGCCCTGACCGGGAATTGAACTGTGACGTCCTGGTTTATAGGTCAACGCTCAACCACTGAGCCACACCAGCTGGGCTAGAAATATACTTTATGCTTAGATATAATATACTTTACACATGTAATATACATGCATATGTGCATGCGTATATATGTATAACTACACATATACATACAACTTGTTTTGTTTTTATTCTTTTTTTTTTAATGTATTTTATTGATTTTTTACAGAGAGGAAGGGAGAGAGATAGAGAGTTAGAAACATCGATGAGAGAGAAACATCGATCAGCTGCCTCCTGCACACTCCCTACTGGAGATGTGCCCGCAACCCAGGTACATGCCCTTGACCGGAATCGAACCTGGGACCTTTCAGTCCGCAGGCCAACGCTCTATCCACTGAGCCAAACCGGTTACGGCTGTTTTTATTCTTTGATTAAAGGCAAGAGCTTTTTGACGGGTTTGTCACGGAAGAAGCAGGTTGTTTTGTCATTTTTAGTTAGTTCTGTTGATCTGCACAGAGCGTGCAGCTGCTTCCGTGGTCCTTCAGACGGCATCGTTTGTGTGACGCGTGCTTTCCTTTCACAGACTGTGATCATGATCATCACGTGTCTGAGAGCTGGGCCTTGCGGCGTGAGCTTCCTTACGTGGACTTGGTTCCAGGCCTTGATCTGTATGAACGTACCTCACAGCTTAGCGTCCAGCATCCAGGCCCCGTTGGGGTCCGGCAGCCCTGCAGACGTGGGGCCTTCGTGAAGGGGGACTTATGTGACTCGTGTTCTGAGACGCCGCGGGTGGGAGTGAGAGGCTGACCCGCTTCTGGAACCTGACGGGAGGGAGCCGGTCAGGGGCCCCGGCCTTGGGGGCGGCTGCGTTGTGCGAAGGCTCAGGGGCTGCGTCACTGCCCAGCAGTCCCGGCCCCGAGACTCTGCGCCTGGCTTCTAGATCTTTCCATGGATGCCCTGGTCTCCGGCCTGGAACCACTGCGAAGGGTCATCTCTTGGGAGACGTCCCATAGCTGCTGGCGGAGAACCGTACAGGCCTGACCCACGGCTCCCCGCGCCGACAGTGAGCTCAGGCCACTCTGGGCTCCAGCCTCTCGCAGCTAATAATTAATGGATCCCCCTCCCCCAGACGTGACTCAGCCGAGTCTGCTCATGAATTTGAATCATACGGTGACTCGTGACAGGACTGGCATTTTGTTTGATTAAAAATAAAAGCAAGAGCTAGTTTACAGAGGTAGAGTCATAGATGCAGCCAGGTCATGAGGAGAGGGAGGCACCGATGAGAAAAACCAGACGGAGAAACAAGCAGGGAACACACGCTCCTTTTCAGAAAGGAGACGGCAGCGTCTGCACAGAGCGGGGTAGCCGCTCCAGGAGTGGGTTCCCATACGATGGACGCGCGTCAAATCCCTGTCCGGTCCCAGTCCCCCGAGGGGCGGGCGCTGGGCTGAGCTGAAGCTCCCAGCCTGTCCCGGGCCCCTTCCTCCAGCCCTTCCCCCCTCCTCCAGCCCCTCCACCTGTTGCCCTTCCCATCCCAAAAGCCAGGCAGAGTCCGTTTCTGGGCAGGACATATGCACATGTATATATATATATTTTTAAATATATTTTATTGATTTTTTACAGAGAGAAAGAGAGAGGGATAGAGAGTTAGAAACATCAGTGAGAGAGAAACATTGACTAGCTGCCTCCTGCACATCCCCCACTGGGGATGTGCCCGCAACCAAGGTACATGCCCTCGACCGGAATCGAACCCGGGACCTTTCAGTCCGCAGGCCGATGCTCTATCCACCGAGCCAAACCGGTCAGGGCAACACATGTATATTTTTTAGGTCAAATTTACATGATAGAAAAAGAGCCATTTTAAAGGGACCGATTCAGTGGCAGTTAGTGCATTCAGTCTCGATGAATCCCCACCCTCTAATTCCAGAACATCACCCTCGTCCCATCCCTGGGAACCGCCCGTCTTGCATCTGATATTTCAGTTCAGCATAAGGTACGTTCCTCAGCCTGGCCCATGTCCGGAGCGGTCACCAGCTCTATTCCTGGTCAGGGGGCGTGGAGGAGGCAGCCCGTCGATGATTCTCTCACCTATGTTTCTCTCTCTCTCTCTCTCTCTCTCTCTCTCTCAAGTCAGTTGAAACCTTTAAGTAAAAAAGATGCATTAATCAAAAGTCAGGTTCTCAAAGACAACGTGTTCGTCAATGGCATTTAACCCACAGTCACACCGTAACCAGCCCTCTTCGGTGTGGTGCCTTGTGGCTGCTGCCTCGCTCGAACAGAAGCGAGCAGGTGGTGGAGGAACGGAAACAGATGCCTGAATTATTTATTCCTCCTGCGGCGCTAAAAGCGTATTGACCGGCTGGGCATTTGGGGTTTCCCTTTTTTATTTTATTTTTTTTTAAGACGGCTAAAATTATCTCTCTTCTTGTCTCTTATTCTGACTCACTCACACATTCTGACAGGCTTTGTTCTGGAAGCTTTCGTGTATTTTTATTTCATTTCTGATGGACAGAGTTCTTGGTGAATGAGTTGAGGACCGCAGATGTGAGTTGTATTTTCTGATCCTGACGCGGACGCGACGCCTTTCAAAAATGCCGGGTCCTGCCGGCCGCTGTCGCTTAGGGGTTATAGCGTCGTCCCGCGCACAGAGGGTTGAGGGTTTGATGTGAGATCAAGGGCGCATGCCTGGGTAGACTGAAGACACCTCAGACATCCAAAGGCTCAAAAGCTACCTTCTACGCACCCTTCTCAGGGAAACCACAGAAGGCATAAGCCAGGAGGGGAGACATGGGATCCAGGAGAGAAGGGCGGGCCAGGACAGCCGCTCCCAGTGCAGGGGCAGCAGGACAGACAGCAGGACAGACGCTCTGCCGAGATGCCCAGGAAGGCAGGGAGTGCTGAGAGGAGGCTTAGAGGTAAAGGCAGAGGAAACTGAGCAAATAAACAGGCTGTTTTTAACTCCCGTGAAAACAAAGGTTTGTGCATGAGGGAAAATTAGAACACAATATCCCACATGGTTCAGCTGTGGGTAGCGTTTACTTGGTCATATTGATGTAAAATCGAATATTGATCTGGCTGAAGTTGCAACATGATTATACTGTGTGTGAGCGTGAGAGAGGCAGAGAGACAGAGAGACAGAGAGACAGAAGCAGAGACGGCGACAGAGTTAGAGTGAAGGCAGGTGGCGTGTCAGGAAAGCAAACACATTTTCCCCTTCAGGGTGGGCAGTCAGTTACTGTCTAAAACGGAAAGTCAGGAAGTTGGAATATAAGCATGTTGTTTACAGATTTGGAGACACAGAGCTTAGAATGGGGGGCACACAGGTGGGTGCAGACAGGGGGCGGGGCTTGGGGCTGCCGTCCCCCATACTAAGCCCCAGAACCAGTTGACGCTGGAGGCCCTGTGTATCCAGGACTTTGATGAAAAGAAAAACCAGATATAGTTTTAGAAACGCAGAGGTGCCCAAAAGACCACCAGCAATGAATTTTTATATTTACAAAAAGTTTTTAAAAAAACTTTTGGGACCTAAAAAAGCAAGTACACGAGGGCACTTTCTAAATCAAAGACGTGCAAGACAAAAAGGAGCCACCACGAAAAAGAACCAAAGCAAAAATTTAAAAAATGAACCATCTCTGCAGGCCCTGGAGGGTGAGGGTCCCTCTGCTGTCGGGACGCAGGAACCCCACAGCCCATGCTACCTCCAGACTCAAAAGCAGATTCCCGAGACGGGGGAAATCCCCAGCATTCCGAAGGGAAGCGGAACGGTTCCCAAAATATGTTTTCTAGCGACTTCAAAGTTAATGGGCTAAATATGAAATTAAGGTTCTATTCACGACATATGTATATATAGACCCTATTTACGTGTTCTATGCAGTCATATATTCTATTTAGTGTGTGCGCGTGTGTGTGTGTGTGTGTGTGTGTGTGTGTGTGTGTGTGTGTATCTCACTAGCATGCCCCGGGGCTGGGGGGAAGGCCTTGGTAGTCAGTTGCTCCAAAGAGTAATTTCGCAGAGTCTGAAGCTACTGAGCTAAACTTTCTGCAAAATCTATGCTCAGCCCCAGCAACCTGGGTGCCGCGCCCTGGAATGGGGAGCTGAACCTGTTGTCACCCCCACAAGGCACGTCGTCTTCCCCTCAACCTGCTTTACGGACAGGAGACGTTAGCCCTGGCTGGTGTGGCTCAGTGGTTGAGCATCGCCCGTACACTGGAGGGTGGCTTCCAGGTCAAGGGCACATACCTGGGAAGGTAACCAATCAGTGTGCTTCTCTCTCCTCCCTCCCTCCCTCCCTCCCTCCCTCCCCCACCCCCTTCCACTCTAAAATCAGTGGATAAATATCCTAGGGTGAGGATTAACAACAACCGAAAAGACAGGAGACTTTATGAACCGGACATTCTTTTTCTCATAGCTCTTTGGGTGTGGGTGGGGAGGGTGGGGGCGGGGGGGGGGGATAGTCTAACATTCTAGATCTTTCCAGGAAGCACAGGTCAAGCCCTTGAAAATGACCCCGTCTTTCCTATTGCAATTTGGAGGAGCCGTTCACCCACGGCAGGATCCCTCCAGGGCCAGGCCCTCTCTCTCCCTCTCGGGCTGCTTCCCTTCGCACTCACCCCCAGACACGTAATTCTAACACAGCAGCTTTATTTGCGCAAACATTCAAAGTGGGATCGCATCCTGTCCGTCTGTCCGTCCGGAGAGTCTTCACAGCCGGCTCCCCAGGGTGTGAGTGCTGTGGGGACGGGGGCTGAGCCGATCAGCGAGGCGAGGCCAGCACCGCAAAGCCTCTGCGCTTGCTAAGCCGCTGGGTCCTGCCTGGGGACGGGCTCTCCTTGCTCCCCTCGTCGCCCACCAGGGCGCCCTCTCGTCCACAGATGCGGAGACTCCTCTGTGCACACAGGTTCTCAACGAGCAGGAACCTGGCTTCTGGCTGAATGGGAGGAACCGTTCTCCTTCTCGGAAATGATTATTGTGGGTTTTTTCTTCTGATCTTAGAAGAACTACATGCTCATTGAAGAAAACATGCTCTTGAAAACAGAGAAAGTTTCTTTTTTAAGTAAAAACTATCCAAATTCTGCAACCCAGAGACTTCCATGCACACACACACACACACACACACACACACACGTGTCTGTGCTTGCAGAGCTGCGATAGTGTTTCCTATCTGATTTCACATTCTCCATAGTTTTACTTTACATCCTCAGGGTGATAATTTGAAGGAAACCGTCTCAGTCTTTTAGCCCCTTGGGTGAGAGGAGGGGGCGCGGATGGGCAGGGGGTGCGGGGGAGAGGGCCGAGCCATCCGGGGAGACCCACGAGCAGGGTCCAGCCCCCCAGCCTGTACACCGTGCGTCTGCATGGAGAGAGGGTGAGAGTCCTGTCTCCCCAGCGGGAGGGTGAGGCCCCCACGCCCTGTGGGGGAGGATAACTGTGGGGACACTGCAGCCAGCTCCCACTGAAGCCGCCACCCTCTTCCACAGGCATCGACTACAAGACCACCACCATCCTGCTGGACGGGCGGCGGGTGAAGCTGCAGCTCTGGTGAGTCTGGCGCCCGCCTGGACCCTGAGCGGCCCGGCTCTCAGCGCTCGGCCTGCACCTGGGGAAGGTCCCCTCCCCTCCCGCCCGGCCCAGGGCTCTCTGAAGGAGGGGCTGACTCCTTGTCCGGCCGAAGCTTTGACCCTGGTCCAGGGGAGGGGAGCCTGGGCCTTGCGGGCCCTGCTGTCTGCCAGGAATCTGTGGCCCAGACCTCGCCGGGGCTCAGAAGGCCTCATAGCAGCGGCTCCAAGTTTTCTTCTGAATGTCCCCCACCTTAACCGCCGTCAAACAGGCCCTCGGCTCCCAGTCCTGTTTCTGGTTTGAGTGGTCCCTCCACGCCCCCCCCCAGGCTCCAGGGGACCCTGGAGTCATCCTGGACACCCACGCGGGAGCCCCCCGCCCCCAGCAGGGCACAGGAGGCCAGTGAACTGTCCACACGTTCTGGCCGTTCTGGCCGAGGCAGGCCCCAGGGCAGAGCTGGGCGTCCATCCCTGGGGTCGCTCTCCTCGCCCACAGACCTTCTGGCAGCCCCGCCTGCGGGCAAGGCCTGAGCGCCTGAGGCTGTGCTGGGCTGATTGGGGTTCTGGTGATTGGCTGCTCCCAGCCTCTGGCCTCTCGAGCCCGGCCCTGCTCCCTGAGTCTGGGGGAAGGTCACCTGTGGGTCCGACTTTATATGATTGACTCAGAGTTAGTGGAAGCCAAGGGATCCCGCCAAATCCTTCGACCTACACCCCGCCCCCCCCCATGAGACTCACATCCCTCACAACACAGCTTTATCTCCAGATTCCACGTCATTTTAGAAGCTTACATTAGATTTATTTAAATGTCAGAATTAGGGTGTTGAAACCTGTCACTAATTTTTCTAGTTTGGCTTACAGAATGACAACTAGAAAAGAGCATAAGCCCAGGACATTGCGATGTCCAGGTCCCTCCAGGGGACGAGGGGACCGTTCGTTGGGGTCTCGGACTTTCAGTGGCACGGTCACCGGCTGATGAGGGTCCCAAGTTCGGTGCCCGCCGGTCAGGAAGAAGCAGCAGTGCCTCACCTGTCCCCAACACCTCTTCCTTCCAGGGACACGTCCGGGCAGGGGAGATTCTGTACCATCTTCCGCTCCTACTCGCGGGGCGCACAGGTAACCCCCGAGCGGGAGGTCGCGCTGACATGTGGGTGCTCTTTCATGTTGAGCTCTCCGTGTAAACTGAGGCCTGAGTCCGTGGGGGGTTTGTTGGCGCCAGGGCTGTACGTGTGCACGTGCATGTGTGCACTGTTCTATGCATGTGTGTGTTCATGCACATGTGTGAGGCTGTCTATACATGCACAGGCATATTCATGTTGCATACCTGTGTTTGCATGCATGTGTGTTGTGCATATGTGTGCTTGTACACACACTGCATGCAGGAGAGCTGTGTGTGTGCACATGCATGCTTGTACATGTACATATCTGTGTTGGTGTAAATGTCCCTGTGTATGCATGGCTGTGCATGTGCATGTGTGTACCTGTGTTCATGGTCCTGTGTGTGTGTGTGTGTTCTCCTGAGCTGGTGAGGCCCGGGCTCCCCACGCCTGTGTCCCTGGAGCAGCTTATGGACATGGGGAATTGCGTTCTAGTCCCCAGCCCACCGTGACGTCTGAGGGCTCAGCAATGAGCTTGTGAAATAGTGGAGATAACCACACAACTGCTGCATCTGATGGATAAATCCAGACAAGCCTGTGTCAGAACAAGCGTGATGGTAGTGGCTGTTGTGAGTCTGTTACTGTGTGGCCCTCACGCGGCTGTGCAGCCCGGAGCTGTGCCTGCGGTGAGGTCAGCCGGTGCCTCTCCCCAGGGGGTGATCCTGGTCTACGACATTGCGAACCGCTGGTCCTTCGACGGCATCCACCGCTGGATTAAGGAGATCGATGAGGTGTGCCTCGGAGCACAGCGCTCCCTCCCTGTGGGCACGAGGGTGTCGGGCTGGGGACGGGGCCTGTGGGCCAGGGCACCAGGCTTCAGCCCAGGGAGGATGTGTTACCTCCCAGCGCGGGAGCCGCCCTGATGCAAGAACCGGCAAGCTCAGGAGTCCGGCCCTGCACGTGGTCTGGTGGGTTCACGGGCAGTGACGGGCTGCTGCCTGCTGGCACCCTGACCAGCCCACTGCCCCTGGGGACATGGAGTGCGGGGGCCACACCCACTGTCTTAGTTCCCGCTGCTGCTCTAACAAACCGTAAACCAGGCGGCTTGAAGCTGCACATTTGTTTCCTCACATCGGAAGCCAGAAGACCAAGAGGAAGGTGTGGGCAGGGCCGCGCTCCCTCCTGAAGGCCCGGAGGAGGCTCCTGTCCGTCTCCTCCCGCTTCTGTGGCTGCCGGCAGCCCCGGCGCTCCTGGGCCTGGAGGGGCACCCGTCTCCACTCTGTGGCCACCGGCCTTCTTCCCCGTGTCCTCTCCTCTCACAAGGACACCGGTGATTGGTTCAGGGCTCACCCCAACGACCTCATCTCTACTAATTACATCTCCACACGCTCTGAGGTTCTGGGCCGTCTAAACTGGGGGGCATGCCATCTACTACCCAGTACCCCTACAGTGCCAACAGCAGACGCTCGCACAAGTACCCACTTCCCTTGCCTTCCTTTCGCCCCCTAGCACGCTCCCGGGGTCCCGAAGATCCTGGTGGGAAACCGCCTGCACCTGGCCTTCAAGCGGCAGGTCCCCACGGAGCAGGCCCAGGCCTACGCGGAGCGCCTGGGCGTCACCTTCTTCGAGGTCAGCCCGCTGTGCAATTTCAACATCACCGAGTCCTTCACGGAGCTGGCCAGGATCGTGCTGCTGCGGCACGGGATGGACCGGCTCTGGCGGCCGAGCAAGGGTAGGCGCTGCTCACCCTCCCGGGCCTGCCTCGGGCCGCCCTTCCCATTCCCAGGGCATAACTGTGCTGACTTAGAGGGAAGTCATGGTTACAGCTCTATCTGGCCGCACGGGAGGCTGTGGAAATCTGTGCGTAGGCAGAGGCGGACGCATTTATCGTAAGGTGGCCGCAGGCGTCCACGCTGAGAGGGGGTTGTGCCTGAGCAGGACCCCCAGTCTGTGCAGAGGGACCCCCCTAGGGCAGCACTGTGGCTTCCACGTGACCTCCGACCTTCCTGCGGATGGCTTCGGGAAGAGCTTATCACATGAGGAATAATTCCCTTTCCGGTTTGTTTATAAAGAGAGGAACTTGAGAAATAGAAGTGCCTAGGGTTGTTGTTGTTTTTTAATATATATTTTTATTGATTTCAGACAGGAAGGGAGAGGGAGAGAGGGATAGAAACATCAGTGATGAGAGAGAATCATTGATGGGCTGCCTCCTGCACGCCCCACACTGGGGATCGAGCCCACAACACGGGCCTGTGCCCTGACCAGGAATCAAACCATGACCTCCTGGTTCACAGGTTGATGCTCAACCACTGAGCCACACCAGCTAGGCAAGGGTCTTTTTAATAGAATGTAACTGGCAGTGGGATGTATATGAAAATTCCTGAGGAGACCTCCTGGGACATCATCCCTCCCCCTCACCTCTCAGACCTGAGGGAGAGATGGTGGCCTCTCGGGTTTTGGGGGACAAACTGAGTTTAGGTGACGAAAGCAGATGGCTCTCTCTGAGTCCTGCCAGAGGCGGCACATGGGCACCTGGGGAGCGTCAGCCCTGGTTTTCCTGGCCCGTCCACCCCAGGTCCTGGGAAAGGTGGTGGGTCGGTGGGCCGGGCTGCCCTGCGGCCGGCGGCAGGGACCGCCTGAGCGTGGCTTCTCTTCCTTCCCCAGTGCTGAGCCTGCAGGACCTGTGCTGCCGGGCGGTGGTGTCCTGCACCCCCGTGCACCTGGTGGACAAGCTCCCGCTCCCCCTGGCCTTGCGAAGCCGCCTCAAGTCCTTCTCCATGGCCAACGGCCTGAACGCCAGGATGATGCACGGCCGCTCCTACTCCGTCACCGTCACCGCCAGCTCGGCCAAGAGGAGCAGCCTGCGCAAAGGCAAGGCGGCCGGGCCGCCCCAGAGCCCCCCCCAGCGCTGCGCCAGGAGCAGCTGCAAAGTCTCCTAGGAGGCCGGAGCGGGCGCACACCGCAGACTCCGGGGGCTCCGGCCGTCCCACGGGAGCCGGGAGGCCACGCCAGGGCCGAGAAGCACTGGCCAGCCCTCGCGGCGACCGCGCGCTCCGAGCAACGAGGACCCACGCCACGGTTTGGCGTTGATGTTTCCACGTGGATGTGCATGACGCTCTTGTGTTAGACGTGTGTTCATAAAGGGGAGGTTGGTGCTCTGCTTGCCTCTTACTACCATGCAGTTCGAATGTTATTGATGCCGCAGTTGCGGTGCAGGCGCTTCCCTTAGCACAGCTGCCTTGGTGAGAATGGTGATGTGCGTGTCTGCGCGTCAGTCCAGGGGACCCCGGCAGCGACGCCAGGGAACGTAGAGTGGACGCGAGGAGGGAGGCCTTTTCATAAACCTCCTTCCTAACTAATTTATAAACGCTGCGGACGCATCTGGGATTATGGAAAGCTGATCCGTCCCGCTTCTGTACAAAATGGGTTTGATAAAGTTTTTGCTATGTTATTTACTACGTTTTGGGATTAATAAGTGATTTATATGCACATTTTTTTCTGTCGATCTATTTTTTTTTTTTGTATAAAATGTTCCACAGGTTATGAAGCAAAGAAAAGAAAATGCCAAAGATACCTCTGGTTGTGTCGAACCCAGAGCAGCTACAGCAGAGTTGGGTGGGCAAGGCGCCCACCGGAGAGCGTCTCGGCGGGAAAAGGGGGGCATGGGCGCGGGAGGACGCAGTAGCAGGCTAGCTGGTTTGCCTGCTCTCTCGTCACCGGGTCTGACTGTGTATTTACAGCCCTTCACTTCCTCGCTTCACCGCCTGGTTCAGGCGCCAGTTCCCGGCGTCCGTCCGTGCAGGTATGCGGCGTGGGCAACAGGGCTCCACTCCTGAACTGCGACGTCTACTGAAAAAGATTCCTTTTCCTGCAAAGAAATGTAGAGCCAGAAAGAGGGGAGCACAGTTGGCCTTGAACAATGTGGGGTTGGGGCGCCGACTCCCACGCAGGTGAAATCCACGTGTAACCGCAGGGGGCCCTCTGAATGTGCGACCCTCCAACGACACCGCTTGACCTCCCGGGCCCCTTGGACACGGCCTGTGGTCGGGCGGTTCCAGCCACATTCTTCAAGGGCCTCGAGGGACGAAGGGCGCCGTCTGGTAAGACCCGGGAGGGGCCCTTCCGATCACGGTGACACAAGAGCACGGCTGACTTTGCAAAGGGCCTCTCGTTCCTGCAGGACCTGTGAGCTGTCGCCCTGCAGCAGCCAGAGGTTAGAAGCCTCTCGTTCCTGCAGGACCTGTGAGCTGTCGCCCTGCAGCAGCCGGAGGTTAGAAGCCTCTCGTTCCTGCAGGACCTGTGAGCTGTCGCCCTGCAGCAGCCGGAGGTTAGAAGGAAGGATTAAAAAAATAACGCGAGTTGAGATGTCCTCCGTTTCTGTAAATGGTTGGTAGAGTTTTAGAAATTCAAGGAGCCCTAGAACTGGGGGCAACCTTTACTCAGAGATGGTGAAACAGGCCCAGAGAGGAGAAACGAGATGGGCACGGAAGGTCGGAAGCCAGCCGTGACGAGGACAGTGTCCACAGGGGAGCAGGCGAGTGGACAGCAGCAGGTCAACCCTGAGGGAGCCGCTGGCCTGCTGGGCATTGGATGGAGAGAGGGAAGGGCTGCCACGCTGGCCGGGAAGCTGGGGCGGCTGAGGTGGGGCCGCTCCTCCCTTCGTTTGCAGCTAGGAGAGGCCAGGCGGGGTCCAAGCGGAAGGAAAACACCTCAGCACCTCTTCTCCCCTTTGAAGAACGCACTTCTCAACCCCACAGGGGAGCGAAGGTGTGGGGCCCACGGATGGTGTCGGCTCCGGGGAGGGGTCCCCTGGCCCTGAGGTTAAACGGGACCGAGTCTTCTTCCCCTCCCACTTCCTTGTTCTTTTCCGATCGAAGGACGCCTCAGGATGACACGTGCGTCCTAGAAGGACTATGACAAGGTCCTGTGGCCTCTGGGACAGGAGCTCTCTCGGAGCCCACGGTTCCAAGGCCTCAGGCCTCTGCAGACCAGGCTCCAGGTGGCCGCCAGGAGACGAAAGAGGCAGGAGCCCCCCTCACCCCGACCCTCACCCCCACTCCCATGCCTGGATTTCAGACACTGGCCTCCTGAGTTGTGAGAGGACAGAGTTCTGTGTGGCAATTCCTTACGGCAGCCCCAGGACACTCACATCGCACGGAAATAGGTGACGTCCCAGGAGGAAGCGCCTCACAGCCCAAGAGGCACCTGGGTGAAACAGCAGGAGCCCGACACAGGATGAACTACGGGGAAGTGCGCGTGTTTCGGTGGCGGATATGCAGAAAATGTAACTGAGATGTAAACTGAACCTTGAAGCAAACTGTGCCCCAACCTTGTCATTTGTCTTTCTCGCCCACGGCCCTGGCTGCTGGCGAAACCCACCCAGGCCGTAAACATGCGCCGAGTCACGTCCCAGGTGTGTGCGATTCTCTTCTCAAGCGTGGAGATTCAAAAGGTGTGCGTACACTGATGTCCTCACTGCCCGTGGAAACACCTGCCACGCGGGGTCATCGCCTAGACCAGGAGCTCACAGCACCGAGGCATCTTCCGGGCAAACACTGAATCTGTGGGGGAGTCGGTCACAGGCTTGGTGGTGTTTGTTTTGCCAAAAAGACGGAGGCCGAGATGCTTCCATTTGCTGGAGGACGGCTTCGTCAAAGTGAATGTGAGGAGAAACGGGAGCTGCGTGTGTTGGGGGGACCGGGCAGAGGGGCCTCAGCCCCTTCCAGGCAAGGGGGCGGGGGGTCCCTGGGTCACTCTTCACAATGTGCATGTTCTTGGCACTTCCCTTCCCCCGTCCCAGCCTCCACCGGGGTGTTCTCAGGGTGCTGAGCTTTTTAAATACATTGTTATTGATGTCCGAGAGGAAGGGGGAGAGAGAGAGAACATCCATGATGAGACTCACTGATCGGCTGCCTCCTGCACGCCCCACACTGGGGTTCGAGCCCGCAACCAGGGCGTGTGCTGCCCTGACCCGGAATGGAACCCTGGCCTCCCAGCTCACAGGTCGACGCTCAACCACTGAGCCATGCCAGCCGGCCGTGCCTTCTCTCTTCAGAGCTTTGGATTCTCATCACTTCGCTTCTCTAAAACGCTGGTCACAGTTTGGGCTTTTGATACGGCTGCCCCTCCCCTGCCTCAGGGTGGAACTCAAGAGCAGGCTGCCGCTTCTTCTCTGCTTTCAGGGTGATGACCCCAGGCGTGGAGGCCTGGGCGTCTCGGTGGGTACAGAGACTGAGGCAGAAGGGAAGGCTCCAAAGCCCACCTGCCCCAAAGCAGCTGCTGTTGCTCCAGCCTCAGCCCTCCTGGCTCAGGGGCCCAGCCAGGGCCACCAGGAACGGGGACTCCCTGCAGTGAGGGGGACCCCATCTTCACACTCCGGTGGGGTGGCATCTCCGAGGAGGGTGCTGGGCAGCACCTGGAGGGCGTTTGCTGTGTGGGTGGAGGGTGCAGGCTGCTCCACACCGACTCACACAGTGTCTTTCATCCTGTTTTCCTTTTAATCCTTGAAGAGCCCCGTCACAGACACGGACGCCCCAGGAGTGTCCGACGGGATGCCGTGTGCCGATTCTTTCTGTGGCCTGCAACAGTGGATGGTGTTTTTTCTCACGAAAATAAATTGGGGCTTGAATATGGAAACATGTAATGCCTGTACCCACATCCCGGCTCAAACCGAGAGTGCCCCCCAGAGGTGGGAATGGGCCTCCCTGCTCCTAGGGAAGGGGGTCAGGTGAGGACGAGGGGGTCCCAGTGGGGGTGTGATTTCGGGGGAGATCTGGGACTTGCCTGCTCAGGAGGGCGAGGGGCACGGCTGCCGCTTGGAACCCCCCTTCTCTCCCCTCCCCTCTGGGGGTCAGGGTCTCCGCTCACCTGGCAGACAGGCGGTCCTCCACCTGTCAGGCCAGGCCACGCCTCCTCTCCGTCCAGACCCCGCCCATAAGATCTGCCCCGCCCCCTGGACGTGGCCCCGCCCCGCGCACGTGACGCTCTCGGCGCTCCCAACCCCGCCTGCCTGGGTGGATGTGATCGGCGCTCCTCAGCTCACTGGCTGGGCGCGCGCACGCACGCACGCACGCACGCACGCATGCACGCACGCACGCACGCAGTACGTCCGCGGTTCGCGTCCAGCCGCGGCGGCCTCGGTGGCGGCCTGACGGGACCCTGCGCCCGGCCTCCTCGAGCGGAATGCGGCGCTGACGAGCGCGGACCCTCCGCGGCGGCGCCATGAACCTCCTGCCGTGTAACCCCCACGGCAACGGGCTGCTCTACGCCGGCTTCAACCAGGACCACGGTGAGCGCGCCCCTCCCCGGCCGGGCCCCTCCCTGCAGCCCCCAGCACGGCGGGCCCCCGCCCCCCGGCGCCCTCACCGCCGGGGCCTCTGCCCCCCAGACGCCCCTTCTCGGCCGGGCCTCTGCCCCCCGGGCGCCCCCACACGCCGGGCCTCCCCGGGTTGGGCCGGGACCCGCGCCCCGCCCTCCCGCCGCCGTCCCCATTCGGAGCCGGGGTGCGGGCCGAGGCCGGGGCGGGTCCCGCTCCTCCGGGCCTTTCGCGATTCTCGGGGCGGCGGCTGCCCCCTGTCCGGCCGCCCGTCCAGGCCGCCCTCCCCGTCCCGTGTCCCCGCCGGGGCGGCCCGCGCGAGCCGAGGCCGGAGCCCCCCGAGCCGCGCGTCCACCCCTCGGGCCACGTCCCCTCCGTCCCGGCTCCCGCCCGGTGGGACCGTCGTCGGGTTGTCCCGCTGCAGGTTTGGGCGTCGCCTCGAAACTCGGGCCCCCCCCCCCCGTTAAAGATCTTTAGCAAATAAGCCGAACGTTGCTTAAAAACGCGTCCTAGTCACACCTTTTTTCCTTTTGCATTTTTATGAGTTTATTTGATCCAAACTCACTTCATATGCTTTGGAGCAAGATCTCAGGTCCTCCCCGGGGGACAGTTTGAGATGAAGGCGGCTGTGGGGCGGCTGGAGACCGCGGTGGGGCCGGGGTCCCCGGGAGGGGCGGTTCCGTGCGTGTGAAACTGGTTTCCCTGTGGTCGCGCTGACGCTTTGGTTGATTCCTGAAGGTGCCCCGGCGGGGCTCGAACCCGACCTGGGCGTTTCCGACGACACTCTAACCCGGGCGTCGCCCCCCGTGGTCCGTGAGGTCCGAGAGGTCCGAGAGGTCGGCGACCGCTGGTTTAAGGAAACCTCTGGAGTCTAACCGGCCGAGCCACCGGCGGGCCCTCCGTGCACTTTTGATTGACATTCTCGAGGGCCTCGCTGTGTGGTGGTGGTGGTGGTGGTGGTGGTGGTGGTGGTGGTTTTAATCAGAAAATGTCAGTGAAGGAATACCTCCCACCCAGGGTGGTTTCTCTTGTTTACTAAAAATCAAAGGACTCTTAAGAATTTAGCAGGAAATTACATACATATTTTATTTTACTTACTAGAGGCCCCGTGCACGAAATCCGTGCACGGGGGAGGGGGGTCCCCTCAGCCCAGCCTGCACCCTCTCCAATCCGGGACCCCTTGGGGGATGTCCAGCTGCCGGTTTAGGCCCGATCCCCGGACATCCCTCTCACAGTCCTGGACCACTGGCTCCTAATCGCCCACCTGCCTGCCTGATGGCCCCTCACTGGCTGTGCGTGCTGGCCAGGTCGCCCCTAACTGCCCTCCCCCGCCCCCCCCCCCCCCAGCCTGGTTGCCACCAATTGCACCCCTCCCCTCCCCCACCCCTGCTAGTCACCCCTAATTGCTCCCCCCTGCCGGCCTGGTCACCTCTTACTGCCTCCCCTGCTGGCCTGGTTGCCCCTCACGCCCGCCCTGCTGGCCTGGTTGCCCCATACAGCCTGCTGTTCAGTCGTTTGGTCGTCCCTCACTGACCGCCCCCTGCCAGCCTGGTCATAGGCAGCCATCTTGTGAGGGCATGAGGTTTAATTTGCATATCACCTCTTTATTATATAGGGTTTTTTTTCACATTTTGATCCCAGCTGTGGTCACTGGGTGATTTAAACCAAGGGCTTGCAGGGTGCCGGCGGGGAGAGCTGGGAGGACCTGGGACGGTGGAGCTACGTCTCCACTGCAGGTTTACGAGGTTTCACGATTGGGAAGAAAAGGAGGAACAGCTGCAGCTCAGGGACAGGCTGCCAGGAACTGGTACGTGTGGGCTTCCCAAGTTTTGTTTTTGGGAGAATCAGCAGGTGCTGTAGGAGCCGGCGTTTGTGAAGATAATGTTGAGTAGACAGTGCCGTGCCTGCCTTGCTCCCCGTGGCCTGTGTTTACTCTGCTCGTGCTGTGCACGGACCTGTGCACCGGTGTGAAAGGAGAGCTGAAATATATCAGAAAAACCGTGGTGAGAGGTGGTGGGTGTGCAGGCTGTGAGGTAGGGACTAGAGCAGTGATGGCGAACCTTCTGAGCGCGGCGTGTCAGCACTTTGAAAAACCGTAACTTAACTCTGGTGCTATGTCACATATAGAAATTTTTTGATATTTGCAACCACAGTAAAACAAAGATGTATATTTTTGATATTTATATATTTAAATGCCATGTAACAAAGAAAAATCAACCAAAAAAATGAGTACGCGTGTCATAGGTTCGCCATCACTGGAATAGAGGTTTTCTTTAAGTTGAGAGGAGGCCAGTTTACTTCCAGCCTTGGCGGTAGGTTGTGGAGGAGGCGGCAGTAAGACCAAAGGTGGAAAGGTTGGGACGGGTGTGTATGACTTGGGCTAAATGAATGGGCACATGGGTGACCACAGGTGGTTTCGGTTTGGTCTAAGGGCAGGGGTTGTGAAGAAAGTAATAATGAGGTTCGAACGTGTTTGGGGCCAGATACTGGACTTCGGGCAGTGATTTGTGGCTGAACATTGTGGGCGTAGATTACCAGAGGAAGGACAGTCGGTAACGAGGTTTTATAGTAACTAAGAACGCTTCAAGACATTGACAGTGATGTAACAACTCCTTCAGAAATATGCTTTCAGTGAAAAGAGATGTCTGGCTGATAGGAAGGGAAGGGAGAGAGAACTTTAGAAAAATGCTCAACAGCAAGTAACTTGAAACCATTAATGCAAGAAAATAATTCTTTTTTTTTTTAATATATTTTATTGATTTTTTTACAGAGAGGAAGGGAGAGAGAGAGTTAGAAACATCGATGAGAGAGAAACATCGATCAGCTGCCTCCTGCACACTCCCCACTGGGGATGTGCCCGCAACCCAGGTACATGCCCTTGACCGGAATCGAACCTGGGACCTTTCAGTCCGCAGGCCGACGCTCTATCCACTGAGCCAAACCGGTTTCGGCAGAAAATAATTCTTATATACGTACCTGCCTTAATGCCAAAGGAGTTGTTTTTGTATTAAGTTTCAATGTAATTGTGCTCAAATGATGCTAATTAAGAAACCAGTGAAGTTTATAATTTTATAAAGGCCTCATTAAAGGTTATTTTTAAAATATTTTAAAAAACATTTTAGTTGATTTTTAGAGCGAGAGGAAGGGAGAGAAAGACGGAGAAACATAGATGTGATAGCAGAACATCAATGGGCTGCTTTGCATGCCCCCTACCAGGGATCAAGCCCGCAACGCAGGCATGTGCCCTGATGGGGAATCAAATAGGCAACCTTTCAGTGCACGGGATGACAAATGACACTGTGGTGCTAGGATGTGCACTTCCTATATAATGAAGAGTAATATGCAAATTAACCCTCACGCCCTCACAAGATGGCTGCCTACGACCAGGCGGGGGGGGGGGGGGGGGGTTAGTGAGGGACGACCAAATAACTGAACAAGCAGGCTGCATGGGGTGACAAGGTTGTTAGGGGGCTTAGTGAGGGATGACCAGACAACTGAACAGCAGGCTGTGTGGGGTGACCAGGCTGGCAGGGGGCGCAATTGGGATTGACCAGGCCAGCGGGGGGTGGGGGGCGCAGTAAGAGGTGACCAGGCTGGCGGGGGGGCAGTTAGGAGCGACCAGGCCTGCAGGGAGGGGACAGTTGGAGGTGACCTGGCCGGCAGGGGGGACAGTTAGGGGTGATCAGGCCGGCACACAGAGGCAGTGAGGGGTGACCAGGCAGTTGAGCGATTAGGAGCCAGCGGTCCAGGATTGTGAGAGGGATGTCCGACTGCCGGTTTAGGCCAGGATCGGGCTTAAACTGGCAGTCGGACATCCCCCAAGGGATCCTGGATTGGAGAGGGTGCAGGCTGGGTTGAGGGGACCCCCCCGCCCCCGCACGAATTTTGTGCACCGGGCCTCTAGTCATTTAATAACTGCCCACAGGGAAGTGGTTGTGGCCTGTGCAAACCATGTCTGTGTGGTCTGTGCATCTGCTGGCATTCTTAGGAGTGGCCACTTTCTCTAGACGCAGCGATCTGATTAATGTGTCATTCACTTTAGGATGTTTTGCATGTGGGATGGAAAATGGATTCCGAGTCTATAACACTGACCCACTAAAAGAAAAAGAGAAACAAGGTAAGAAGTAACCAACATTTCATGGTTTCTCTCCTTCCCAACCCTCACAGTCTAAATTTTATCCTGTAGATGGAGGAGGTGGCGGGGGAAGGGAGAGATGGACACAGCTGGTTTTGAGAAGTAAATATAGGGTCCATGGTCCTCCATCAACTTGGATGGAGCTCCTTCCTTCCTTCCTTCCTCCCTTCCTTCCTTTCTTTCTTTCTTTCCTTTCTTCCTTCCTTTCTTTCCTTCCTTTCTTTCTTTCTTTGATCTTCTATGGTGCAGGGCCAGGATACAGTGGTGACGTCGTGGGCATGGGCCCAACTGATTTCTCCAGTGAATTGTCAGCTTTGAAGAATCTGTCTTCTGTGTCTGGAGGAACAAGGTGTAGTTGATCTAGACCAGTGGTCGGCAAACTGCGGCTCGCGAGCCACATGCGGCTCTTTGGCCCCTTGAGTGTGGCTCTTCCACAAAATACCACGTGCAGGCGCGCACATACAGTGCGATTGAAACGTCGTGGCCCATGCGCAGAAGTCGGTATTTTGTGGAAGAGCCGCACTCAAGGGGCCAAAGAGCCGCATGTGGCTCGCGAGCCGCAATTTGCCGACCCCTGATCTAGACCATTTTCACCCCTCGGTGAAGGTAACATTGTAGAGAACTCACATGATGGGTTTAATGACAGCAGATGGGACTCTTAACTCTTAGTGAGTGACCAACTTAGAAATATCTGTAGCAATAAAATTACGTTTTCATGGAGTACAAGCTGGAATCAGGAATTCTGTTATTAAAATAAAATAATGGTAGTCCTTTTCCCATTTGACAGGAAAAATGTTAAATTTACTGATAGAATTCTGTCAATTTGTTTTTTTTCTCCTACATATTTTTCTTAAGCTTTTAGTGTTTCCTGGTCCTGATGGGAGAATCAAGCACTGCCCCATGGATGAACCGATCTCAGATAAATCCTAGGAAGAGAGAAAGATTCTTTTTCCTCCTGCAGTTGTAGTTGTGGTTTTTATTCAATGTACAAGTTACATTTTCTGATGCTAGAAATTTCTCATCTGTAAGAGGAAGTTACGGCATCCTGGTGCTCCATTAAACAGCCCCCTTTCATTTTAACAATACTCCACATTTTCAGGTTTATTTTTTTAAATAGTGGAACCCCTTTGTCAAAGGAAATCTTATGTACAGCCTGGCATGTAAACCAGTAAGTGGTGCTTTATATGTAGGAATTTATTTTGTACCCTGATGTCTGTAACTTTCATTTATTGGAGGAAGACAGGGTAGCCTGGTAATGAAGGGCCAGACTGTACCACCCACATTGCTTAGAGCCGAATCTTGGCTCCGACCCGTATCGGGTTGCTGTGTGACCTTGGGCAAGGCTTTCGCCGTCTCTGGGTCTCAGTTTCTTTACGTGTAAAAGGAGGACAACTGCCTGCGGTTGTTGTGAAGAGGAATGAGGTGGAACGTGTAAGGCACAGATTAGTGCTGGGCACACACGAAGCTCTGGGCAAGCGTGTGCCCCCACCCCCTGCAGCCGCAGCATTGCTGGGAGACTCCTGTTAGTCGCCCACGCATCTGACATCTGTTCATTTTGTTTGGGTTGATAGTGAATTAAGACAACTGCTTTGTACAGATAAATAGTTACAAAATATTTTGAAACAGCTTGACTTGCAAATTTCAGGATACTTTTTACTTAAATTGACTCAGAATCATGGAGAGGAGTTAAAGAGTTGATTACTAGCAGCAATAAAAGAGAACAAAATAATAATAGGCATGGAAGAATCTAAAATATAAGCTAAGAGAAAGACACCACACATCTGTGCAGCTGTGACTGGACAGGTAGGAGCTGATTCTTAGGTTGACGTCTCATTTCTAGAGGTTTTGGTTCCTCACTTGCCCTTTGCTGTGCCCTCACTAACCAGGAGCTCAGTCATTTCAGACCAGAGAGCAAGGTTGGGGAGAACGGGTGTGGCAGCCCTGCTCTCTGACAGTCAGCACCGTGGTGGGACCTGCTTCCCGAGCCCCCACACTTCTCATTGGGGCTTGCTTCACCTTCCTGAGAGAGACTGTCTTCTGTCCTGGAGGACATTGAAAATCTGACATGTATTTTCCTCATAATATAGCTTATGAATATTTTTGAGCATTTCAAACTTTAGTGGAAGAAGTGTTTAAATGATTTTTAAAAACTCGGTTTTTGCATTAAAGTGTTTAGCTTGCTTTCTCAGCTTACAGGTTTTGCTATACCATAAAGTACGAATTTAGATATGTCGTACTTTGCTATATTGGCTTCTTGGGGTGCTACGTGCTCAGCGTTTATGCATGAAAATAGTTGATGGGTGACAGGATGCTGAGAGATGTCTGTAGCTCGTAGCTAATTATTTTCCTATTCAGTCACCATTCTCATTTCTGATGGTAGCTAGATGCTTTAAGTTGCTGGTTAAAGTCAAATGCCAACTGTTAGTTTCACCTCTTTTTCCTTTTTTTAAAATTATAAAATATACATACTAACTTCTTTTTAATATCATTTCAGAATTTCTGGAAGGAGGAGTTGGCCATGTTGAAATGTTATTCCGCTGCAACTATTTAGCTTTAGTTGGTGGTGGAAAGAAGCCAAAATACCCTCCCAACAAAGGTAAAGTCATCGTGTATTTAATAATTGTGTCTCACGTGTACTAGCTTCTTGGACTTTTGAGAACATCTTTGTGTCTGTGGCCACATTCGATCCCCCTGTGGTTCTGTGTAGTCCGAAGGGCTAGCCTCTGGGGCTTCATCACACCATTTCCAGACATTTCTGAGAATGGAGTTCCCCAGATTTTTTCTTAATACATTTTATTGATTTTTTACAGAGAGGAAGGGAGAGGGATAGAGTTAGAAACATCGATGAGAGAGAAACATCGATCACCTGCCTCCTGCACACTCCCCACTGGGGATGTGCCCACAACCAAGGTACATGCCCTTGACCGGAATCGAACCCGGGACCACTGAGTCCGCAGGCTGACACTCTATCCACTGAGCCAAACCGGTTAGGGCGAGTTCCCCAGATGTTTGACACCCTTGATTGGCATTGTTCATCTGCAGAATTCTGTCTGGCTGACAGTTTGCATTTGTTTTGAATTACAGACTTTTTGGTATTTGGTTGCAGAGCCAGAGGAAGTTTGCTTTTGAATCACAAGAGTAAGAGTGTCCAGAGGTTGTGAGCACGTGGGTGTTGGGAGGCTGACAGGCAGTTGTCACACCTAGTGCTCGTGTGCATCGCTGCCCTTTACGGGGAGCCCACTCCGAGATGTGTTAATTGGAGAGGTTTCTGGAACAAAGGTGGCTTTTTGAGTAGAGAAGATAAAAATGGCTGGATGCCGCCTTCCCTTGCATTTCCCCACCACTCCTGGTCAGCATGCTCGACCTCAGAGGTTGTCTGTGAGGTATCTCAGGCCTGGGGATGCAGGCTCCCAGCGCATCCTGGAGAAGCCCTGCACCGAGAGCAGGCCGCCATTTCTGAGCTTGAAGACGGTGCAGCAGAGAAAGCCCTGGCCCTGGGCTTTGCATCGGGCTTCACAGTGAGATGGACCCAGGTTTCTTGCACGTTCACACTGAGTAACTAGAAGGAGGGCTGGATGAAATTCGCCTGAGCACTGGGCAAGGGCTGTCAGAGCCGAGAGCAAAGCACCTGTGACTGCGTGAGAGGGGCTGTGAGTGCTGACAGAGGGGACGGGAAGGAGCAGACGAGTCCTGAGGGGGTGGGTTTAGACGGGGGAGGGAGAGAACCAGCTCTGCCTGGTCAGGTGACTGATGTAGGATCCCTTCAGAGTGGCCTGCTTAGTATTGTGTTCATCCATTCTTTCTGCTATTTCAGTGATGATCTGGGACGACCTGAAAAAGAAGACTGTTATTGAAATAGAATTTTCTACAGAAGTCAAGGCAGTCAAATTGCGGCGAGATAGGTAGGTTTGGTATCCAATTTCTGAAAGTGGAATAGTCACTCTCTCAGAAGGTGGCTGAAATACTTTTATGTTGAAGGAAGAAAGTGTTCAGGAAAATGATGTATTGAAATATGACTACAATAAAGAATTTAAAAAAATTAATGACACAATAAATGGAAACCTCATGAATGTATGACAGGAAAAAAAATGTGATGACTTTGGTTTATGATCCAAAGGACGTAGGATGATTTATGTTACTGCAAGGAAGGTGGTGAATTTTATTGGCCTCCGATGGTCCTTTCGAGGTCAGGGGTCAAGGGTCAGGGGCATAGATGAAACGCACCTGTCTCGGCCTGGTGCTGCCCTCAGTGGCTCTCCGTCCTCAGGAGAGCTGTCTCCATCCAGCAGGTGCTGAGGGAAGACACAGGTTCGGAACCAGCGTTTCCAAAAGCTGTCTCAGGACATGTGTTCGCTTTGGAGGAACAGGAATAGTTGGAAACTCCTTATGGAGACGGTGCCTGTCCTCGTTGAGAGCGGGTTTCTTTCTCAGCTGCTGCCTTCAGAGTGTTTGGGGCAGTATTGTGGGTAGCAAGGTAGAACAAAGCTTCCCTCATTTGGGTTTGGTTTGATTCGGTTCACATGCAAGACACCGAACAAGAAGAATGTCTGAGGCGTGTTATTCCCAGAGACCCTCAGTAATGCAGAGAGTGGAGCCAGATCCAGGACCCCCCACTGCCTGGCATTTCTCAAGTATCCAGGCCGATCTAACAGCACAGAAATGTCCTTTCAGCCCCATGTATTCTACTTGGTTCTTACTCCAGGTGGACCAGTTGATGATCACATCCCTTTAAATCTCAGAGAGGTCATTAGCCAGCTCTACCCAGGTGAGAGGCGTTTGCTCCTCGGTGCTGACCTCACCCTCGGGTTGCTCCTCTGTGACTTGCTCCAAAGACCTGCAGGACCCCAGATTCAAGCAAGAATAATCCTTTGATGGTGTTTAGAGTTTCTAAGGTTCAAAATGATAAGAGCAGATATCCCATAATATTTGAGTTTTGTTTTGGGGAGAGGAATTCTGATTTATTTTTTCTTTCTTTCTAGAATTGTGGTTGTTTTGGACTCTATGATTAAGGTGTTTACATTCACACACAATCCCCACCAATTGCACGTCTTTGAAACCTGCTATAACCCTAAAGGTAAGAGATGCAGAGGATGTCGAGACCTCCAGGCTGGTGTGCCTGAGGGCCTTGCTGCTTGAGGGGGTCCTGAGATGTATTGGGGCACTTGCTCCCTCTACTTCATTGGTTCTCAACCTTCCTAATGCCGCGACCCTTTAATGCAGTTCCTCATGTTGTGGGGACCCCCAACCATAAAATTATTTTCGTTGCTACTTCATAACTGTAATGTTGCTACTGTTATGAATCGTCATGTAAATATCTGATGTGCAGGATGTATTTTCATTGTTACAAATTGAACATCATTAAAGCATAGTGATTCATCACAAAAACAATCTGTCATTATAGATGTGTTTTCTGATGGTCTTAGGCGACCCCTGTGAAAGGGTCCTTCGACCCCCAAAGGAGTCGCGACCCCCAGGTGGGGAGAACCGCTGCTCTACTTCCTCCTGGGCGACCCTTCCGCGGCCAGCCTCCTAGGCAGTGGCCCCTTGATCAGACTCGGGCCCTCACAGGGCTCCAGGGAGATGTCAGCCATTCCATTCGGGAGCTCTGTGTGGGCCCTGGAATCTGTGTTTTTATTAAATTCTGAGGCGTTTCCTTTCCTTTTTCTTCTGGAGGCAAGATGACTTGTGGCTGACGTTGTTGTTCGTTAGAAGCTGCTGTGAATGTTGACATACAGATCTTTGGGTGGAGCCCTGCCGGGTAGCTCGGTTGGTGAGAGCATCATCCTGATGCTCTAAGGTTGTGGCACGTAAGGAGCATCAACCAGTGAGTGCGTGAATAGGTGGAACAGCAGATCAATCGCTCTAATCTCCCTCCCTCTCTACCTCTCTCCCTCTTTCTTGGAAATCAATAAATAAAAAACTTAAAAATAAACCTTTGTATGGATACATTTTTCGTTTTTCCTGAATAAATACTGAGGAGTGCAATTGCTGGGTCATACTGTAATACACATCTAATTCTACAGAAAACTAGCAAATTTTGCACTCCATCAGTGATGTATGAGCGTTCCAGTTGCCAGCACTTGGTATTGTCAGTCTTTTAACTTTAGACGGTGTTCTAGGTGTGGTGGTATCTCCTTGAGGACTTGGGACGGGAGCGTCTCCACGCTTTATCGCCAGTTGTGTATCTTTAGTGTGAAGTATCTTCAGATCTTTTGCCCGTTTTAAAATTGTTCATTTTAATATTGACTGGAAAGAATTCTTGATATAGTCTGATTAAAAATCAAATTAAGTGTGCCTGGCTGGTGTGGCTCAGAGGTTGAGTGACGACCTAGGAACCAGGAGGTCACGGTTCTACTCCAGGTCAGGGCACAGGCCCGGGTTATGGGCTCTATCCCTAGTGTGGGGTGTGCAGGAGGCAGCCCATCAATGATTCTCTCTCATTCTTGATGTCTCTATCTTTCCCTCTCCCTTCTTCTCTCTGAAATCAATAAAAACATACTTTTAAAAAATCAGATTAAGTGTAAGAATATTCTGGATTCCTTAGTCTGTTCCAGTGAGCTGTGTTTCTGTCGTCATGTCGGCATCATACTGCCTTGATTTTTGGAGCTTTAAAATAGTTCAGGCAACTAGGTGGTATAAGTCCTCCAAACTTGTCCTTACTTTACATAAATCTTTTTTGCTATTCCAGGATCTTTCCTTATAACTTTTAGTATCAGCTTGTCTCTGTCTTCAGAAAAGCTTGGGGAGATTTTAACTGTGAATGTAGATTCCAATCCATGGTCATAGTGTAGTTCCATCTATTAGAACTTTGGTTTGCCTTTGCAACGTGTAACAGGGTCTTAAATTCTGTTGTTGAATTTATTCTTAAGTATTTTGTTTTCTTTTGCTGTTGTTAATGGAGCAGTTTTCACGTTTTACAATTTTGCATTCTCAGTGCCTGACACCATGGAAGACAGACATTTGATAAAGTTTATTCAATAAGTTCAGCAAGTGTTTCCAGTTATGAGAAGGTCTCATGGGAGGTAGCTTCACTTGGCCCCCTGGTACCCTATTTGATTCTGATATAAATGGAAACCCACAAATAATTCTCACTTTTTCCCTTGGGAACTGGAGAGCGGAGAGCAGGTTGGACAAGGCTTTGCATGTGGGAAAGCGGAGGCTTTGAAGATGGTTTTGAATCCTTGACGGTTTTTCTCGGTCTCTGTTTAGGCCTCTGTGTCCTGTGCCCGAATAGCAACAACTCCCTCCTGGCCTTCCCCGGGACGCACACGGGCCACGTGCAGCTCGTGGACCTGGCCAGCACCGAGAAGCCGCCCGTGGACATCCCTGCCCACGAGGGCGTTCTGAGCTGCATTGCTCTCAGCCTGCAGGGAACAAGAATTGCAACTGCCTCTGAAAAAGTACGGGCGTGCCCCTGCCCTGGAGGGCGTGGTCCTGCTGGTACCCACCCACCCCACGACCCCAGATGGGCTCCGCAGAAAAGAAGCGGTCGTTGACATGGCCGGTCCAGAAGTCACTGGACCTGGGCAGCCTTGTCTGTGGGCAGAATTGCAGCCTTGCTTTTCCTAACTGGCTGTGGGGTTGCAGTGAAGGCGCCATTTCTTTAGACATGAGTTGAAGGCACTCAAGGGACAGGTCAGCCTGGCCTCCGTGTGCTCTTGGGTGACTGCAGGGAGCAGATGCCCAGGGCCAGTCAAGGGTCCCAAGTCTCCCTCACCCCTTGGCCCTTGCCCAGAGCTGTCGCATCAAAGAGCCACCAGCCCATTCTTGGGAACAGTGGAGGGAAACGTGGGGTTTTAGATGATGTGGGTGAGTTTGGGAGGACGGTTGTAGGGCTAGTGGTTTTGTGAATAGATCTCGGTGAAAAAACTAAAACGTTGTGAATCTTTGATAATGAAACACTTCACTGTTTTTCAAAGGGGACCCTTATAAGAATATTTGATACTTCATCAGGGCATTTAATCCAGGAGCTACGAAGAGGATCTCAAGCAGCCAATATTTACTGGTAAGGTGACCGCGTTTCCGCCGAGACAAGGCATTGCTTGGGTGGTGCATTGAAATGGGCCCTGTATGATGTGGAGCGACAGGCGAGACCCCTGGGCAGCAGGCAGGAGGCGGCTATGCTGTGTTGGTGGGGGGCACGTGTCGGCTCATTTTATTAGTAGTAATTTTAACGTTTATTATGGGAATATATACAAAAGTAGAAAGAGTATTATAATTACCATTAAGCATCACCCTACTTGAGCATTTATCAGTATTGTCCCGTTTTATTCTACCTCTTCACTTTCCCCCCAGCTTATTTTTCTGGGGTATTTTATGGCAAATGTTAGAGACCTGTTGGCTCCTCTGTAATTACTTAGCCGCCTCTGGGAGTCTGAGCTGCTTTCTCCATCGTAGCTGCTACCACGCCCCTGGTGTCGGCCGGACTGAGGTGCTGGACCCCTGGGTGGGCAGGATTCCATTCTTTGCATCTGTGGCTCTTGTAGGTGCTGAGCAGCATTTGGGTCTGGGAGTTAAGAATGTAATTCATATATAAACGTAGTGCGTGTGCCTGCGGGGCCTGCGGTGGCAGCATGCTCTCCTGTCTGTCTGCTCTCGGCCCCTCCCGCGGAGCCGGTGCCTCCCCAGCCCGTCCACCTCCAAAGGGGTAGCCTGCACTGCAGGGAGCAGGGTGGTGGGAGAGGTGGAGGTTTTCTCACCCAGTGGCGTGTGGGGCAGCCTCAGGCCCTGGAGCTGCAGTTGGTCTGCAGGAAGCCCTCCCTGTCCCCAGCATCCAGCGTGTCTGTGCCCAGGGAGAGGCCTGCTGTGACACTGGGGTGCTGTGCTTTGACCCCGGGTTCTATGGTCGCGAGTGCTGCGGGCTCGTTCAGGGAGGGTGGTCCTTACGTTGCTGTCCTGAGTGTGGGCGGCCCAGGTGGCGGCTCTGCGGGCTTGTGGCTGGGGCTGGGCTCCTCGGCGCCCACGTGAGACCCGAGCGTCGTCCAATTTCTCTGCAGCATCAACTTCAATCAGGACGCATCCCTCATCTGCGTGTCCAGTGACCACGGCACGGTGCACATCTTCGCGGCCGAGGACCCGAAGAGGAATAAGCAGTCCAGGTCGGTTCCAGACGAAGGGGCTCGCTCTTGCTTCAGGGGCAGTCAGTGAGGCCCCAGGCCCCAGCGGGGCTTCTTCGTGGGCGTTCCTTTGATTCTTGGAAAACCAGTGCAGACGATTTGATACCGAAACGGGCGTCATTACTTCCTGTTGTCCCCTCCTTAGAAAGTGCCCGCTGAGGACGCAGGCACTCGGTCCTGCATGCCCGAGGCTGTCCGTGTTCGCTGTGTTTAGAAATTTCGTGACAGTCGGGAGCCTGTGTCCCTTCTGGTGCTGATGGCTTCTGGGGTTATTATCAAGCCATTTGTAAGGACTTAGTTTTTTCGTGTGAAAAACAAAAAATTAAAAGCAAAAATAGAATTCAAATTATTAAGGCTAAGACTATGTTAAACAGAGCTGTAGCTTTAAGGTAAGTGAATGTAACTTCTTCTCTTTCCTTCCTTGTCCTCATAGTTTGGCATCAGCCAGTTTCCTTCCAAAATACTTCAGTTCCAAGTGGAGTTTTTCGAAGTTTCAGGTTCCCTCAGGCTCTCCATGCATTTGTGCCTTTGGAACAGAGCCAAACGCTGTCATTGGTAAGTGGCCCTGCCTGACGAGAATGACAAGGCCCCCTGCCCCAGTGTTGGCTGCGCTGGCCCAGCCCTGCGGGGCCCCGTGTCCCCCTCGGTCTGCACAGCCACGTGAGATGTTACCAGCTCCCTGCCCTCCGAGGTTCCCCAGGAAATCCTGGGGGCAGAGCCGCTGTTTCTTTAACTGATGACCGGAGAGGGTTTTTTCCTATGGCCAGCACTCCCAGAGCAGCTGGGACTCGGGCCACCTGTGTGCTCAGTAAGGACGGGGGGCCCTGCCGTCCACAAAGCCACGTACAGTCAACTGCTTGGTGCTCCGCGTGGCCCTTGGCAGTTCAGCTGAGCAAGGCTGCTTGCTTTCACTTTGCGGGAAGAACCGTGAGTAAGATGGTCTCCTTCTGTTGCAGCAATCTGTGCAGACGGCAGCTACTACAAATTCCTCTTCAACCCCAAGGGGGAGTGCATCCGGGATGTCTACGCCCAGTTTCTAGAAATGACCGACGACAAGCTGTGACTCCACCCAGAGTGCAATCAACACCCACGGCTGAGTGCCCCCAAAGTGCTGAGTGTGCCCCTCAAACTTCTGGGGCTGGTGCCGGCACCTTTGGGCCTTGTGGGTGACGGGCTGGAGGGACCGCCGGGGACCTTGGTCTCGAAGCCACATGTGGTTGTCTGTTTCCTAAGCAAGGCTTCGCATTTCCAGTATTAAAGGAAGGATGAGCGCCCGAGCATCGTGGACACTCGTGGCTCCGAGCATCCGAGCCCGCCTGCTGGCTTGCTCCTGTAGTTCAGCGGTGACACTAGCTTCACCGGGTCACCGCTTCCTCCCACCTGCAGTCGGGGCTCCAAACGGACTTCGGGGCTGGGTTGAGAAAAGGATGGACACATAGAAATCTGTTTTGTCCACAGGTTCCGTCGTTTTCACTGAGTCTGTAATGGGGAAATGGACAGATGTATAAATGTTAGTTCTTACAACCAGATTTGAATAGAATAATCATACCAGCAGCTTGCCTTAGAAAAGGAGGAAGGAATTTTCTCCCATCTGAACATGAAGAGCAACAGCTGTGAGTCCCGCCGTGGTCCCTGTGCCCACTGTCACCTGTGGTCAGGCTGTGCGCACGTGCTGGCGGCCTGTCTTTCTGTTGGAGTCGAGGCAAACACGGGACCTCCCGGTGAGGAGGCGCTTGTGCATCACCTGGGTCTCCTGGCGAAAACTCCCTGTTGTGTGCAGGGAGCAGCAATGCATAGACTTTAAAGTGAGTCATAGAAGAAAGCATCACTTAGAGGCTCTGAAGGGAAACATTGACATCTCAGCAGAGCGGAGCGGGGAGCCCTCCCCTGCCACTTCCACTTCCTGCCTCCCTACCTTTTCTCTCCCCAGCACTTGTAAGAAGAGCTGCACACTAACATTGAGGGTGAAGGGCACATAAGTGTACCGCTGGGTAACACACAGGCTGTGGGCTCCGTGTCCGTGCCGGTGAGGACTGCTTGTGATGTTCTCAAATCCCCTCTGAAGAAACTTCGCTGCAGGTTTGATTTCAGGTAGCAAACAGGATCTGCAGCAGCAAGTCCTCCGTTTGCCAGTTCTTTCACTGTCGTGTAATCAGCTAACTTTGTATGTGGGTTTCAGTGTCAAGTATGCATGTTCCTTTCATGTGTATTTAATCATGAAATTTAATTTTGCACACTTATTTTTAATGTTTCTTTTAAATAAAAGTGACTAATTTTGTTGTACTCTGTACCTCGCAAGGGAAAAGAATTGTATGTTATAAAACCAAGCCCCTGGTTTTGAGAATCTGGTTGAGTTGTGGGCTCCAGGGCTGCCCCACATGTCCTGCCCTTTGGGCTGCTGTGGCGGAGACGGGGCTCCAGGGCGCCCTGTCCCAGGCGGCGATGGCTTGGCAGCTCAGTTCCTTTGGGGAGCAGAGGTGAAGGACGCTCTTGAGCGGCGGTGTTCGAGGTGTTGTCAGGGAGGCTCGGCCCGTGGTCTCCAGGCCTGGACGCTGCTCACCGAGTGGTGTCAGGCTGCCCCGTCAATTTCACGCTCACTTAGCTAACACTTTAACCTCAACTCTAGGTAGGGATCGGAGGCGTCCTTCACGCCTGTGTAATTCTAGTTTATCTTTTCCCCAAGTACAGTCCCTCTGGTGTAGCCAAGTATACATTAAATTGGGGTGCTGTCCACAAAGGAAGCTTTGGAATTCTTGGTGCATGGAGAGCCTGGGAACTGGAGAGGAAGGCAGGGTAGACGGTGTGGCCACCTGGAACCGCCCAGTGAGAGCAGGTCCTGGGGCCAGGCCTTGCCTCCTTTAGGGAAGGACAGAGCCAGCCCCATGGAGATTTTCCCATTGTACCAGACAAGCAAAATCCCTGCGAGATTAGGCAGTGTCCTTTATCCATTTTTATTTTTTTAAATATATTTTATTGATTTTTTACAGAGAGGAAGGGAGAGGGATAGAGAGCTAGAATTATCGATGAGAGAGAAACATGGATCCGCTGCCTCCTGCACACTCCTTACTGGGGCTGTGCCCGCAACCATGGTACATGCCCTTGACCGGAATCAAACCTGGGACCCTTCAGTCCGCAGGCTGACGCTCTAGCCACTGAGCCAAACCAGTCAGGGTCCTCTGGCCGTTTTTATAGTTGGTTTTTAATGGGAGGAGCGGGAGAAGCACCGAAGAAAATGCAGCCATGCTGGGGTTTGAACATAGTTCTTTTGGAGAAGTGCTGTGAGATGCAGCTTCACGCTGTCGGCTGACGGATGCCCTCGGCCCATAAGTGGTGCCAAGGCCCACAGTGAGCCCGTCGTGTGCCGGGCGTGTCCCCTCTCCTGATCCTGACGTGATGGTCACGGGGGGCGGGGGAGGGTGTTTCTGTGAGCGCTGGGAACTGCATGTTATTGGGGGAGGGGGGGCGTCTTCCGTCTCCTACCAGATTATGAGGGACCCTCTGGCTACGGGGCTAAGGTTAAGCCTCCCTTTCCTTTACAAGTGACTGAAATGGCAGCAAAACTTGCTCCAACCCCAAATGGCACCGAGGGCCTTTGGGATGTTTGCAGATTTGGGAGATGCAGATGCTCTAAACACGCGGCATTGCCTGGAGAAAGTGGTGACTGTCACGTCTATTGTTCGGGGTGAATTATCAAGAGTGCGACTCCCGTGGCGCAGCTTCCCAAGCTGCCGCAGGAACAGTTCCTGAGTGCTGCGGCCTCGCGTGTCCACAGGCCCGAGCGGCGGGGTCTGCATCCTCACCAGGTAGGTGTTCTGCTAAATTCTTGACTTTTTTTCTTCCACGTTTGGTAGACGTTGTCTATGTTTTTATTGTAGGAAAATTCATGTGCTGCACGGCCATTATAAGGTGTGTAGGCCAGTGCAGGTGGTGTGTTCAGTGTTGGGCAGGCACACTCGCCCCCCTCAGCACCTCGTACCCATGAAGAAATCCCTGCCATTTCCTCCATCTCCAGGGAACCACCGAGCTGCACACTCAGTGGGCTGCAGTGTAAACTGTTAACTGCACTAGGAAATCAGAAAACTGTGGGGCTCAAGGTATTGCAATACTTGCTTTACTGCAGGGTCTGGGACTGAACCCACCATGTCGCTAAGGTCGGCCTTGACTTGAACAGTTTCCAGCATTCCGTTTCACCTTACCTGTTGGCTTTTCACTTTATCTTCACTAAGAATTATTAGTAAAGGTACCTTTTCAGTCTCCTTCAGAATTAATGTTCTGTCACTTCCAGTGCAATGCAGAGACCTTACAAAGTCAGACAGAAAGAACTGAAGAGGAAAAATTGGTTCCTAATATTTGCACAAAATATTTACCATTTCTGTGGATCTTTCTTCCTGAAGCTCCCAGTTTATTGTTTACTTTTTGCCTGAAGAACTTCCTTTAGCATTTCTTTTGGAGCAGTTGTACTAAGAATTCTCTTAGTTTTCCTTCATTTAAGAATCTCTGTATTTCATCTTTATTCCTGGTATTTTCTGTGGGTATAGTATTCTGGGTGATCGTTATGTCAGCCTTTCAAGTTTCCCAGTTACGTGGAGAAATCTGCAGTTACTCCGTGTTGTTGCTCTGTGTGTGGTGACACTGTTCCTGTCTGCCTTCAAGGGAGAAAGTCCACTTGTGGTCAAGGATGTCTTGACGTTGTTGTTGAGTTAATCCTATTTGGGGTAACTTTTGGTTCATTTGAAGAGCATTTGCCCTTCGTGGACTATGTTATAATAGAGCGATAGAAAGTGCTAACGTATTTCTAGTTATTTCAGCACACTGAGGTTGACATCTATTAATTTTCATGGTCCTTTAGCGCAGCGGTTGCCAGTCTTTCGGACCTCACGGACCACCAGTTGGCGACTGCTGCTTTAGAGATTTTCCTGGATCTTTGGATTATTTTATAGACATTTTGTATATCACGAGACTGAGTCCTATTAAAATCTTCTAGAGAATGTTGATTCTTTTTTGTTAGGTGCAAACGGCACAGGCTGTGGTTCTGGTGTGTTTTCCAAGCCTGTGTTGCTCTTCGGGCCCATAGCGGTGCACAGTCCGAGAGGTAGGCCAGGTCACCAAGTCTCTGCTTCCCCAGGTCAGTGCCAGGCTTGTGCAGCTCAGCTGAACCCAGCATGTCCTGTGCGGCTCTAGGGGATCCTTCTCTAACTTCCTATTTGCCATGCTGTCCCCCACATTTGCCGACTCCCAGGCACCCCTTCTCCTGGTCCTTTGGCTAAAATGCTCAGGTTTTTGCCTCCCTTTGGTTTTGCATATTCCCTGTGGCTGGGTCCACTGTGAGGCCAAAATGGTGAGAGAAACGTGACAGGCCTCGGGGCCCCGGCTCACAGGACGCAGCTGCGTGACCCCATGGTCTGTCGGGCCCTTCCCAGGACACTGGCCAGCGTGGGGGAGAGGGTTTCCCATTGTCAGGGCTGGTTGTTGTGGCCCCTGGGACACGGGCAGTGTGCTTACCCCTCGGGGGCCTCTGACAGACATTTCTAGGTCAGGACACCTGCACCCTCAGGTTGGTCCCTTTTGCGTGGCTGTGATGTAAGCACAGGGGTGAGGTGTGCCAATCTAGCGTGGAATTGTGAACCCCGCGCCAGCGCTGCAGTCTCAGTTGCTGCCCTGGAGGGTCTCCCACGTCCGGTCCAGCCCGGAACTCGCTGTGTGGGGGCCGGTTGCACAGAGGCTTGTCCTGGGCCAGCATCTCCTGCTGCAGACGAGCGGCAGCCCCTGCAGGACTCACAGGCTCCTGCTGGACGGTTTCCTGCATCTGACGTGCAGGCTCCGCCACTCAACCTCTTTCTGTGAGTAAAGGCCGAGCCCCCTCTGGGATGTTTACCGTCCACAGAGTGAACCTAATGCGTCCCCAGAGGAGCTTTTCCTGGGAGACGGGGACGATCAGATCGTAATGCTTTTTAAAGCATCTACTACAAGCCTAACACCTGGGGAAAACCATCTGAATGCTTCCGTTTGTTAGGATACACAGTCGCAGTATATCATGAGCAGTTTTCTCTGCTAATATGACTTGTTTTAAATTAAATTAGGGCATCAGTGTAGGGAATGAAACATTCCATATGAACTCTGTCCTGGAACGCTCACGTTCAGCTTCGTTTCGCTCCCGGGGGCCTCCATGCCACTCTGTTCAGGACTCCTTCCCTCTCGCTCAGAGCGCTAGGCCTTCGGCGTGCTCAGGAAAGAGCATAAAGTAAAAAACCAACCAAGAAATGCCTGTTTCAGTTTATTAAATGACAATGATACTCTGTATTCAATCAAAATTAATAAAAATATTTTATTGGATTTCAGGAACTCAGTACTTTAAGATTTCAAATCTTTGCACACAAACCACCACTATGCCGCTGGATAGCGGCGGTTGGGATTGAAGATTCACTTATCTCCCGTGTCACAGAGCACGGACTTCCAAGTCCTGGCACCGCCCCAACCCTCTGACCGTGGCTCCCGGCTGCACTGGTTCCAGTGGAGGACGAGGGGCAGTGTATTTAAGGAGCTCAGCTGTCTGCGTGAGGACCCTGCCACCAGATCAGCACCAGCACGCAGACACCCGGCATGTACCACGCCTTGTAGGCCACGTGTGAGTTTCCCTCTTGGATTTTTGTGTGGTTCAGGGCAAAGCTGCAGAAATGACTTTTCTAGTCCCTCAGGGAGCTCAGATGTTTGTTAAAAGTCTAAGTAGAAGTTTCTTGAAATCAGACTTTAGGCACTACCAGTGGACAGCTGGGGGGGGGGGGGGGGTCCTGTGTCACACGTGCACTGTGTGACACCAGGCCTCCAGCAGGGACACAGCTCAGTGGCCCTTGTATGTTGAGGGCTCTTGAGAATTCAGAGGTAAATTGAAAAACACTTACTTGGAATGTGGCAGTTTTCTAATCCATGTTTTCTCTGGTCGTCTTCTTAATATTTTTAAATTTCTATGAGCCAACTAGGTGAGGTAGTAAAAAGGGAAAAGGAGAGACTGTCCTCACCTGAAAAGGCCCTCTAGCTGCCTCAGAGTGGAAAACTATCCCCTCTCTAAAATCTGAGAACTAGGTTATCATCCCAGCAGAAATTCCTCCGGACCCGTAAGATCTATGTTCTGGGCTCAGAAATAACCAACGGATGGACTGGGCTGCGTAGGAAGGATCTGCCCAGCTCTTCCGTGGTGGTGACAGGTCGGTTTCTGCGTGGACTCGCCTCCAGGAGGACACGGTGTGTCCGGTCACTGCCACCCAAGCCAAGTTCCCCACGGGTGGTCTTGTGCATTCACCTGCCGGGAGTTCACAGTCGGGCACCAGCATGACAAGCGGGTCTGGGCCCTTCAGAGGAGCACCCGACCCCACACAGGACACAGCACAGCCTGAAATATTTTGCAAACTGCAAACCTCCTGAATAACGAGGCAAATCAACACACACACTCGGGTGTTGGTAACGTGCCTGGAGATGCAGGCTGCGCCCTGAGGTGCCCGCCTGTGCTCGGATCTGCAAGTGAGATTCTGCCACTGTCACACACGTGGTCTCTCATTCACCGATGGTTCCGTTTTATTTGTTAAATGGCTGAGTTATAAATCAAGCTATTTGCAGTAATTTCATAATTTTTAATATGCATGATCTGCAGTAACATTGTGACAGCTCCATACTTTGGATTGACACACAATACTTAGAACAGATTTATCATATTTGGTCTTTAGGTAAATAATAAATGTTTTAAAATTGCCTAAATATACCATTCTGAGCCATTTCATTCCATCAGGAAAATACAGGGTTTTTTTCCTCTCTTAAAAAAAAATTAAATACCAAAATAACTACATTTAAATAAATAACGTTATGATGATGACATTTAAAAATTCACAATAAGGCCAGAGCCCTCCTCGTTGCCCGGCTGCTCAGCCCTGACCCCCCAGAACACTCTGGAAAGGCGAGTGGTTTCCTTCCGGAGGAGCCGAGCCAAGGCTGGGAGGTGCCTCCTTCCTTCCATTCTCTCACCTGTGTCTCCTGTTTTCTGTAGGAGAGAAGTCAGCCTCAGCGGATTCAGTTTCAAAGGGTGATGGAATTTCCTATCACAAATCAGAAAACGACCTAGATGTTTCCCATGCTTAACCGCAGGGCGCTTGCTTCTCAGGCTCTTGTATTAACACGGAGTTTCTGCTCAGCCCAGCAGCTGCTCTGGGTGCGTGGGGCAGAGCTGGGGAGACAGCTGGTCAGACGGTGCTGACCCGGTGACAGCACCTAAAAGAGCGGACATGCCACCAAGAGAGCGGTGACAGGTGAGAGGGCTTGAGACAAAAGACTGAATTACCACCCCCCCCCAATAAAGTAGGAATAGTTCTGTTATTTTAAACACACAATACTTAGGAGACTTGTTTTACTTAGAGTGGAAAATTATGCCAGGGACCAAGTCAACACAAAGAAACAACAAAAAGTAGCAAGAAAGAGAAACAGTTAAGTGCAGCCCGCAGTCCAGCAGTTCATCCATGCAGCCGGCCGCGTCCTGTCCGTCCCACACCCTGACATGGAGGAGCACACTCATCAGCAGCTGCTCTGAGGAAAACGGGCAGTTGTCATCTCGTAGCTCCTCCTGATCGCCAACGGACAGTCAGTCCTCCCATAGGCGGAAAGCAAACAACGAAAACAAACAGAACCACGTTGTTTCTTTTCTCCAAATGAAACCCACACAAAGGTCCTGTGATTCCAAAGTTTCCAAGTAGAATGGAGTGATCTGAAATGCCAAAGACCCATTCTTTTGTAAAGAAAGAAAGTACACCCCAAATATTCTAGTTCCAAGTGTGAACAACAAAATACTGTCTCCCCGGCCAGCCCCGGGGGTCCTCGGAGGGGGTGGGGGCTCCTGTGCTGGCCCCCTGAGGCGGGCCTGTCCGGACGATGCGCTGGCACCGGGCCTCATCCTCATCCTCACTCGGAAGGACCGAGAGTCTGCTTGGGGTTAAAAGATGAGCGCTGGGCGGAGACACTGCCGGCACCAGGCTGCCGTGTGTGGTTTCCAAGTTCAGGTGTGAGTTTTGTCTGAAAGGAGTTGTAAGGCCACCTGGGTCTGTGTTTCAGTGCTGACATGAAGTCCACCCGCAGGCCTCTGCCCCCGAGAGCAGGCGCTCCAGCGTCGGGATGGGCAGTGTCTCCTTTTGGCACCAGAGTCGACAGGAAAGTTAGAAAGCTCTCGGCCACTAGTTCTGGACGCCCTTCTCCCTCGCGGCCGCTGGAGGCGTGTCCACACTCAGGGCAATGACGATGCTATCGCCTTCTTCAGTCTTGACCCGCTTCAGCTCCGGCTGCTCTGACTGGTCTCCATTCTGGCGCTTGGTGGGCAGGGAGGCCGATGCTGAGGCGTGTGTCGCCAGCATGTGCAGAGGACTCGCCGCTGCTGCAGAGAGACAGTGAGTCAGACCCAGGCTCTGCCTATGTCAGCTTCTCCCTGTGACCTGCACAACCCTGGATGGCCAAGGGGACAGGAGCCTGGGCAAATAAACTGCATGATTGTGGGTTATTTTTCTTAAGATACATTTTTTAAAGTATATTTTTTATTGATTTGAGAGAGAAACATCGATGAGAGAGAATCATGGATCGGCTGCCTCCTGCACGCCCCACACTGGGGATCCCACAACCCAGGCATGTGCCCTGACCAGGAATTGAACAGTGACGTCCTGGCTCCTGGGTCGATGCTCAACCACTGAGCAGCGCCAGCCAGGCTCTTAAGATACTTAAAAAATATATTTTTTAATTGATTTTTTAGTGAGAGAGGAAGGGAGAGGGAGAGAAACATGGATCTGTTGCCCTGATCCATGTTTACACACCCCAGACGGGGATCAAACCCACAACCTGGGTGTGTGCCCTGTTGGGGAACTGAGCGGGTAGCCTTTCAGCCTCTGGCCGGGGCTGATTGTGGGTGCTCTGATTAGCAGCTGACTTCGTTCCTATCACTCGGAGAGTGCATCATCTTGACAGAACCTGGGGGAGACTGAGGCTCAGGGTGAGGCAAAGGTGGGCCCAACAGGAGATGGCTTTGCTGTGGTGGCCAAGGAGCCCCTGACCCCGCTCCATGCCGGATGCCGACCTCTCCACACAGGAGGAGGGAGCAGGCACGGGGCTCCGGCTGCCAGCTTCCACCTCAACCACGGGGCCCTCCCTCCTCGTAGGCCAACATGGGGCGTCCCTGCTGGACACAAGCGTCTCCACCTGCCCCAGGCTCTGTGCCCCCAGGGAAGCTCCAGGCGGTGGACAGAGGGTGGCTCTGCACTGAGAAAGCGCCACTGCCTCTAAGGGAGAGGAGGACTGGGCTGAGGGCGCCAGAGATGACAGCGCGCACCTGGCACGCGTGGCCCAGGCAGCAGAGGACCTGACGGCGCCTCACCCACCGAGGAGGACGAGCACACAGGGGCCTGGAGAAGTGACAGCTCTGCCCCCACAGAGCCCAGAACCCCGTCCAGTAGGGAGAGCAGCCCCAGAAGCTGCCAGAAACACTGCGGGAAAACAGCCAACCAGCCTCCCTGACGAACACGGATACAAACACCCTCCACCGAGCTCCAGCAAACCCAGGTCGCGCCGTCAAAGGCTCCTCACCACGACCACGTGGGCTGAAGCCAGGAACCCAAGGAGCCAAGGGAAGAACCCCCGGACCCTCCGCACACAGAAAAGCCCTGGAAACGACGGGCAAAGCAGCAGCAGAAGGGAAATTTCCCAGCACCCTCCAGTCCCGACAGGACAGCCCTGCAGCCAGCACCAGCCTCGGGGTGCAAGCTGATGCTCCCCTGGAGGAGGGAGAGGAGGGCCCGCCTCTGCGCTGCTCCCCGCCCTGCAGGTCCTGGCCCGGCCGGGACACAGGAAGAGGAAGCCAGGCTGTCTCCACTGGCAGAGGACGCGTCTTACATAGAAAATCCAACAAATTCCCACGAGAAAACGAATGCAGCAGCTTAGGGGATAAGATCAAAACACAAACCCACTGTACTTCTCTACAATGAACAATCTAAAAAGGAAATGAAAACACAATTCCATGGACGAAAATACCAAGACACCTCTGTCTCTATCTCAGAGCCAAGCTCCCTCCATTTGTCTGTCTTCTCCACACAGCCCATCAGGACCCGGGTGGACAGCGACACGCACAGGCTTCAGTGAGCCGCCCTCGGGACCACGCCCGACACTCCCCTGGGGGACACTGCCCCGCACAGGTCAGCGAGGACACCCCAGGGACACCTCCCAGGTCTCAGGCTGCTTCTAGGCCACAGGCAAGTCCACACACCAAGGGGGAGTGCTTTTCTCTAGGCTCTTCCAGACGCTCCTCCACTCAGCCCCTCCACGGGGATCCTGAGAGCCACTCCCACCAGCGCGGCTGGAGCCTGCGGGGGGGGGGGGGGGCGGGAGCGGGGGGGGGGGACTCTAACCATCATGCTGACTAACAGTCGGGACGGACGCGGAGCCTGCCCTTCGGAAAGGAGGGGAGGGTGCCCGCTGCTTACCGTGGTTCACCTGGCCGTGCACGGCTGCGGGGATGGGCACCACGTGAGTCCCGTTTTGTGTTACAGTTTTTATTGGAAGCTGGTGCTGACCTAGAGGTGGCTGCGGCACGATGGTGACCGTCTGGACGGGGGTCTGTGCCGCCTGGATGACCCGACTGGCAGTGCCCAGGGTGGCCTGGCTCAGCGCAGGGACAGGTTCCACTTTCACTGAAATGGAAAGAGCAGCCATGACACGGACGGCACTGCGGGCGCTGAGACCCTCCCCCCTTCCAGGAGAGCCCGGGGGCCAGAGGCCTGCTCTCCCCCCGCAGTGAGGAGCACGGGGACGCGGGGCCAGAGGCCTGCTCTCCCCCCGCAGTGAGGAGCACGGGGAGCACGGGAACGGCTGGGCCGGGAGGGCTGTGGCTTCTGGAGCTGGGACAGAGGCTCACCTTTCACTTCTCGGTGGTCTCCGTTCTCCTGCGGCTCCGTTTTCGGAGCAGCCAGCACGGCCGTCTGTGCCACCACAGCCTGCCCGGCGACAGTGTACGTGTTCGCTGGGGCCAGTCCGGCCACGCTGGTGACGGAGACTGCAGGGATCTGGTGGACAACGTGCACTGTCTGCACGACGGGCTGCTGGGAGGTCGAGGTGGTGACAGGGGCAGCGACAGCGTAGGTGACGGGCTTGATGGTCGGGGGGAGCTGCCGCTGCACAGCGATTAACACGGGCTGACTGGACAGCGGGGAGCCTGCGGGGATGACGGAGAGGCGTGAGGCTGGTGTCCCGTGTCCCTCCCACCCGTTTCCCCAAACCTGACGACACACGGACTGACTGACAGAACAGGGCAGGCCCCGTCCACCTGTAACGGTAAAGTCACTCACGATGAGACACGTGCAGTTTATCAGGGGCGTTTCCTTCACAGACCCAAGTGCCAGCAACGCAACAGCCTCTCTATCCACATTTCTTACCACAGCTCTTCCTACAGTTCTTTTCTCACAAAAACGATTTGGACACAGGAATGGGAGGGGGCTGCCCCTGGAGGCCCGACTGAGGGCCATGCTCCCCAGGCTCAGCCTTCCTCTCCCCCCCGGGCCAGGGAACGAGAGGTCGGGACACGAGGCCGGATGAGCCTGCACCAGCCTCTGAGTCAAGGAGACCAAGATGACAGGACAGGCTGGTCAGGGGCCAGAAATTCCAATACAGCAAAGCGCACACTCACCAACCAACTAGGAACCAGAGAATTAGGAATTTGGACACACTCCTACACTTCCGTTTGTTTTTAATCCCCAGGGCACGTATTTATTCTGCACTGTGACTTTATAAGTAAACTGCAAAATGCTCACCGATCACCAAATGGACGTTTTTTTGCTGCTGACCAATCAATGTCTAATTTGTTATTTTCTTTTTGGGGGTGTATCTTTTTCATAAATTTTTAAATGATGAAGCAACTAACTAAGAAATAGCTTAATTCAAAATTACTTCAGACACCTACCCAGTGTCACCTGCGGGAACGCTCAGAGCCCGTCAGACAACGCTCAGGCCTGTGCAGTGTCAGGTACCCAGGAACCGAGCCTCTCCCATTTCTCCTCCAGGAGCTGCTACCCCTCCCCCCGCCTGCCCTCTGCACGCCTCACCTGGTGCACTCTGGGCAAACCGTGCCTCCTGGATGACAGCCAGCTTGGGCTGTGAGGCGCCAGGCTCGGGCTCCAGGGGGGCCGGCGAACCTTCCCTCGACAGGCTCTCGGGGGTCTGGGCACCACTGGAGTGGGCAGACAGCACTCCGGCGTGGTTAGGAGAGGCGGGGGCACTTCTGAAGCCAAAGAGAAGACAGGGGTTCTTAAAGGTCAAGCACGCCCGCGCTGCCTTGCTTAACAAGTGTATTTCGCAAAAAGGGGTGTCACTGGTCTTCTGCCCATGATCTTCCTTTCTCTGTGGACACTTGTGACTGAGAGGGATACTCAGCGAAGACTCGCTTGTCTGTGCCAGGGTCACCACGGACTGGGGCGTGGCTGCCCACGCCCAGCGCAGGCCGCACAGCCACGGAGGTGGACTGCCGCCCTGTGTAAGCAGTGCCCATTGGTCAGGCAGCAAGCAGCGTGCAAGCTGGTGGGAGCTGCAGACTTACGTTATTGTCATTTCTTTTTTGTTTAAAAACAGTATCCATTAATGAAGTTAAAAATGTGTCATTTTAAACTCGGGCAATTAACACTGTATAATTTGATCCAGTTTCAGCAGCTACAAGGTAGCTTTAAAGAGCTCCCACAGGCCAAGGGAAAGGAAAACACAGCATTGATCGATCTGAAATGATACATTGTGACTCATCATATTACAATACGCAATGAGTTCAATGAAGCAGCAACTGCTACATGGAAACAAATTTAAATAAAACTTTACAAACAATCTGGATTGTTTCCGACACTGGAAACAAACACAGAGCATCCAACACTTTGTCTTTCCAAATCCCCATCCCAACATTTCATCATAATGCATTTGGTACTTCTTTCATTTTCCAAAGGAAAATTGACCAATACATCGAAGGTAAATTTACTGACCATGAAGTGAGGTCTTTTTGTTTGTCTTTTTTCCTTACCTAGACGAGAGCGGTCCCAGAGGGGTTCTAAAGCAAGGCACGCCCCTAGGCCGTCTTTTCCTAAAAGCCTGCTCTATTAATTTGCTTTCAGAAGCAGGATCTATCCTCCAGAATGAGCCTTTGCCTGGTTCTTCCTGGGAACGTGGTACTTTGATGAAATAACGATTCAGAGAGAGATTGTGGCGAATTGAATTCTATGAAACATAAAAAAAATACATAGAATTCATATATTTCTTTGCTGAGAAATAAAAATGTGCTTCATTTCAGTGCCCTGCACAGCAGAACCCTTGGTACCAGGCTCCTGCAGAGGGCAGGGAGGTCTGAAAGCAGCATGTGCTGGGGGCACGGTCCCTCCCGAGTGAGCCGACAGGGGAGGCTGGGGGGCCTCAGCAGGAGGGCCAGGAGCTACTCCACGAGGAAAGGAAAGCGCTAAATCCAACGGGAAAATGTCAGCTTCCACCTTTTTTCCAGGAGGGAAACCGAGGCTATCACTATGGCCACTTGTCTTTCCTGCCACCCTCGCCCTGATAGACAACTGAGCCCAGATAAGCCGATCCTTTAAGATCCTTTTTGCAGCGCAGAATTCGCTTTCAGAAGCTGTCATAGCCATCTACACTGAGTTCCTCCAGTACCAGGTACTGGGCCAAGCAGCACAGGCGAAGAATGAGCCCACGGCTGCGAAGTGTCAGTGACACCGTCTCCGGGAGCAGCTTCTACCTGAGCCTCACCGTGACCGACCACCGTGCGGCAGGCAGGGAACTCGGCCCTCAGCTCCCGCCCATCCTTGCATCAAGGAGCCTGGCTCAGGGTGGAGAGAAATGCCATTGGGCAAACCTCACTGCACCCTGAGGAACGGCTGCAGCAAACCTGGCCCCGAGCTGGCCGAGAGCTCCCCACTCAGCTCGTTCCTGCGTTCACTGTTCATCGATGTGAACACACTACCCGAGTTCCTCACTGGTAATGAAAGTAAAAGTCTGGGTTATCCAAACATCATTTCTAAATTCCCCAATTAACCTTCTGCTAGAAATGCAGCCATGGCCTCAACTTCTGAATCGCCAGAGAGGGCTCAGGATCAAGACGTGGCAAATACTTCTGCACACAATCCAAGTGCCCGCTCAAGGGCACCAGCCACAGGGCGTGGCGGAGACTGAAGGACACGGCACCAGGTACTACACTGGCAACGTGAAGGAGCCAGCTGGGTGGTGTGAGTATGAAATTTCTATAAACAAGTGTATATGAGATTTGTAATATTTTAATAACCACAGGTACTTGCTAGAGTGTTTTATCATAGGCTCTAGCTGATAACCAACCAAAACCTTTCAATCAATTCCTGCAGAAAACCAAATCTGCCCCCATAAAGACAAGACAGTCCTCCAACTGTACTCAGGCCTCTTAAAGTTCGGAGGAGAAGACATGCTCCAAGGCTGCCGGTGGAGAAAGCACAGCCAGGCGGTGACACACGGCAGCTGCCGCCTGGGCCCCGAGCTCCTCCGACAAGGGGGACTGCAGGAGTGGCCGCCAAGTCCCAGTGCAGGCTGTCTGACCGTCACTGCATGGCCAGGGTGCCGCTGCTGGGAGGGGAAGGACATGAGCACAGGGGGCCCCACAGAGAAAAGGCAAGACCAGGGAGCGGCTGCTTTCTGTTCTGAGATGTAAGAGGCCCCGTCGCACCAGAGTGGGGTCTCACCCCCTCTCCACCCTAACAACACCTCAGGGGCAAAGAGCCCCAGGGTCCCCTGTGACTTTCCAGCCAGTAAGACAGGAAGCGTGAGGAAGTAGCACTTAATGCAGACACAGCAGGATGAAGCAACTATGTCTCTGCATTCATTTAATAAGGCCTCTGTGATGTTTTTTAAGAGAAAGAAGGGAGGGAGGGAGAGAAACATCGATTTGTTGTTCCACTTCTGCATTCATTGGTTGACTCGTGCATGTGCCCCGTAGGGATCAAACCCACAGCCTTGGCGTCCTGGGACAATACTCTCACCACCTGAGCTGCCCGGCCAGGGCAAAGCCTCTGTCATTTGATCAAACCCAGCTCCATGAAACCACACTGGCTCGACTCCAGTGGTGCAGGAGTTGATACCGTGCTCACAGAAAAGGCAGCTACTATTCTTTAAAACTAAACTGAGGAAAAGGTCTAACCCTGAGCACCCCCCTCCCAAACCCCAACTGTGGCTGCTGCCGAGACCGGGAACCGGCACCTCCTGCCCTCCGCTGACCAAGAGGAGAGGCACACGGTCACTCAGGCTCGCTCTGCACGGTCCTCCCTGAGGTCCTTCCCACGCAGACTCCGTTTCTTAAGGGCAGTTTGCCTGTCTAGTAACCAACACTCAGCACTGAGCACTCAAGTGTTTGCTTTGCACAGAAAGTGCTTGTAAAGAAACTTGGGAACAAGAGACACACCCAGCATCTTCCAGAGGAAGGGCCACGCGCAGGCGGGGGCGACGGGAACCAGCTCTGGTCCTTTCAGAAGCCGAGGGCCCCAGAATTCTCAGACTCACGGTCACAACAAACACCTTCGCTCTGGGCTGGGAAGTTGTCATTATAAACCCTAAGAGGACATTTTGGCACATATATACGACCAAAGAGAAGAAGCATGCCGTCTCTCCGGACAGGTTCCTAGATCATCCCGTTTATCCCAGAATTCCCTCTGGATTGATACAAAGTCTTGCCATGGGTGCACAACGCTAGAAATCAAAAGTCAGTCTGAAAGGCAGCTGTTGACTCCCATTAAGTGCTCAAAACGGGTGGTGGGCAGTGTCAGCACCTCAGGAACCCACACCACGCTCCACCTCCACACCCGCCCCAGGCCAGGACACAACCTGGAAATCCACGTTTATAAAGAAAAAGGGCCCTGCTCTTTTCTAAAACAGGGTGCAGAGCGGTAAGAACTTTGGTGAGAGGAGGAGGGACGCCATGGGGATGAAGTCTCACACGGGCAGGCGGTGGGAAGAGCAGCTCGGAGACTCCTACAGTGAAAGGGCCCCGCGGCCGGGCGAGAGCTCGGACTATGGCGCTGTGGAAAGAGAACACACACTGGAGAGGGTGTGTCCTTAAGGCAAAGGGGGGGCTGCAGCAGGAACCCCTTCCCGCTACGGCAGCTGGAGGCAGGAGGCGTGAATTGTCCCGGAGCAGCCTGACACAGCAAGAGGCACAGTCGCCCTTGCGACCTTCATCTGGACAGAAAAGAAGACGTTTCAATAAAAACAAGCGTTAAAGACATAGTTCAACAGAGACGGGGTCTGACAAGTCACTCCCCGGAGACAGAAGCAACCGGGCAACGGGGCGCCCCCCTCGCCATGGCCATGGCCCTGGTCCCTCAGCGCCCTTTAACGAGAAAACCTTTTGATGCTCAGAAGCAGCTCTCACTCAAATGGATGATGTTTGGAAACACAGGGAAATACGACCATAAGGGAAAGGGGTCCTTAATTCTGGGAGGAAACTCTCACTCCATCAAGCCCAGCGGACTGGCTTTTCACAGCGTCAGAATCCCGCACACGGGGAGCTGAGCCCCACGGCAGCCAGACGTCCTGCTTCTGTCGCCCCGCTCCTTCCGAAGCCCAGCCTCGCCGTCCAGATCAAGTCCGGCAAGTTCCGAAAGGGTTCATCGGGCAACTGGGACGAGACCTGCCAGGCCGCTCACAGGGAGCCTCCTGCCAGCCTCTCACTGCCGCCAGGAAGGCTGCCCGCTGGGAGCACCCTGGCCAGGAGGGAGGCTGGGTCCCACCACTGCAGACTTGCCTGACTAGGACCCTGGGACAGGAAGCACTGGGGCTGGGCTGGGAGCCTGCTTTGGCTCACACATGCACCTCTGCAGGCGGAAGAAGTCAGTTCTTACCTCCCACTAAACAGAAAAGGGCCCCCGCCCTCGCCTACATCATCTGGTTATGGTTCAACAGACACATTTGTCACAAGATCATTTACTCATTAAGCCTCAAAGGAACTCTAGCCATTCCTGGTTACTTCATGAATTTAAAAGTTAGAAATGTGCATTTCTTCTCTCTCTCATTATGCTTTAATATTCTAGACTCCAAACTTTCCCTTTCCCATACTGTCTGAATGACAGAGATCCTACTGTATATACATACCCAGTAAATACACAACAGACCACAGAAAAAACCTACACAACGTAAAGGTTTAAAAATGAAACTAAATTAAAAAGCTAAACCATGCAAATATTATGCACTGATTTCAAAGTGTCCTCTGAGGAGGCCCTGGTTCCAGACACCCCAGGAATGGGTTGAAGTGCAGGCGGACAGGCAGGTGGGCTCCTCACTTTAGTGGGTTGCGGGCCACTCATGTTTTACGTCCTGGCTAGCCAGGAAGATAGCTTTGAAGAAGGTTCCTCAGTAAACAGTTTGAAAACTGTCTCTAGACAAACTTCCAAAAGCGAGGCACCTCAGCAGACGGCACGCGTAAGGGAGACAGAACAATGCTGGGCTAACTCCCCCATTCAGACGTGACGTGACGGCCCGATCGAAGAGAACCGGCAGCGCCCGCCTCCCCCGCCTCCCCCACCTCCCCGACCCCGTGGGGGTCCTGACAGTGCGAAGGGGAGGCTGACCGGTTTTCTGGAACCACTATTCCTTCCACTGGGCACCAAGGGTCAGAAAAGGCGTGGCAGCAGCGGGCCTCTCCCCAAGGGAACGTCACCCCCCACTCAGCACCTTCTCCCCCGGGGCCGGGTCAAACCACCACAGCTGAGCGGGAAGCTCAACCGGCACGACCAGGCACTGGGGGAAACGCTCCGCAACAAACTGGAATGGACTTACCTGCCAGCCCTTGTCCGCAGTCCGGTAGTATGGGTAGTTTTTAGTGATGTGCGTGTAAATTCCATTGAGGGTGAGCTGTTTATCAGGAGCCATTGTGATTGCTTGTACAATTAATTGTGCATAGGAATACGGTGGCTTTGAGTCATCCTGTATTCAAGTGGGAAAAAAAACACAGTATTGAAGTTATCAAGACCTTTACTAAATGTCCTAAAATTTAGGATTCTTCGTGTTTTTAGTATGTCTGTGTTCATGTGCATACATGTTCAGACGTGTGCACACACGCCACCGTCAGCATTGGGACACAGTGGATGTCACCCCACAGGCTGAGCGTTCTCCTGCACCCCCGTGTGCTCAGCTCTCCGCAGGCCCCACGACCGAGAGCAGGCTAAGCAGTGACCAGTGAGCCCAGAGCCAGCCCACATCCACTCCGACGTGCACGTCACTGACAGACATCGCGGGGAGGCTACTAGACACGCAGGCCGCACAGCGAGGCGCTGGCCACACGATGGCCCCGGTTCTATTTCAAGACAATGAAGCATTTACCTTGGGGCTGTCTCCACCCGAAGCTTCCTTTTCGTTTTCTGGCTGTGAGTTGTCAGCCATTAGACTGAGGTCAGATGCGATCACACGGCCCATTTTGTACCCTGAAGACCCTGCTCCCCGGGGGCTGGACGGGCAGGAGTTGGCAGCACTGTGGACGAGAAAGACGTCGCATCAGCCTACCACGGAGTGACCACCACACGTGCTTCCATAGCTGTTCTGATTTCAAGGAAAACAAACTGAAAGCAAGAGAACATCAGCATTTCCCATGGAAAATAAACTCGTTCATTCTCTGTGAAAGTGACGATCGCCCCAAGAAACGTGGGGACTTGCTTCCACGTGTCGTATCACGTGAACATAAAACAAACCCTCACAGGAGGAGGCGGCCCCGCTTCACCAGTGAGGAAGAGAAGCTCAGGATGGTTCTAGAACTGACCAAAGACAGAGCCACACGTTATGGCTGCAGGGCTCCGGCCTGGGGGAGGGACACAGCACAAGCTCACGCCCCCCTACCAGGGAGCTGAGAACAGGCTGGAAGGACGTGCCTCCAGCCACCCAAGATGGTCAGGGCGAGTCGGGGGGGAGGGCAGCGGCCTGCAGGGTCCCGTGGCTGCTCTGGACCTGGCGTTCAGCTACTGTCCTCTGTGAGCAAGGCACAACCTGAACACCGTGTACTGGGCTTCAGGCTCCACCAGGGACCGTGTACCCCAACGGCACCATCCTCCGCTTCCTGAGGACCCCAGGGTCTCTTGGGAAATAATGACCAACACAAGTTGGTCACTTCACTGGGATCCAACTCATCAATCCGAAGTACAAGTCATCAGAATTTACATAAAATTGTAGCAAACCAAAAAACCTCAAAATGAAAATGAAAATCTCAGACTTTAGACCAACATGACAAGTAAGAGAACCCGTAAGTAAAAACTAGGAACATCTGGGAAGCGCGTTTCATAATATCGGGAGCTGAGGGCAGATAGCGTCTGGTATTGTAAGTGTCCTCAGCATCTCCTTTCCACGGCTGCCAGCCCCTGGGGAGGGCATGGGGTCCCTGTGTGCTCCTGCTCACCACTGTTGACTCCCCATGGCGCTGGAGAGGACCAAGGCAGGAGGAGAGGACAGAGATGTGGACACGACCGGACATGGCCACCCCGTGCAGGCCCGCGTACCTGATGGTTCCCGTGGGGGAGGGCAGGGGGCTGATGAGGTGGGCCATGGTGTCTGGAATGTTGATGGTCAGGGGCGAGATGTGGGCCTGCACGGGCTTCACCGGAGACTCGGGTGCCTCCTGCTTCTCCCTCTTCTCGCTGGACAGGGCAGTGAACGTGATCTTGATGTTTGTGCTCGGGAACCTGAACGTGCACCTGAAAAAGAGCCGGCGTCAGTGCCTGCGGCTGGACTAGAGGGCGGAGTGCCCCTCCCCCAAATGCCCGGGAGCCTAGTCTGCGGGGGAGGAGGCCCTCAGAAGCCCACCTCGCACTCGCCTCACGTTATGAGCAGCTTAATGAACGAAACCACACACCAGGCATTTATGACTTTAAAATACCAGTAAACAAGAACTTCAGACCAGCCAAACAGGAAAAGAAGAAAAGGAGACTCAAAAAAGATTCAAATACCACTCCATCTGCATTACTTCTTTTTTTAAAATCCTTACCCGAAGAAACGTTTATTGATTTTAGAGAGAAAGGGGGAGAGAGAAACATTGATCAGTTGCCTCCCGTATGTGCCCCGACCTGGGATCAAACCCAAAACCTAGGCATTACTCCTTTTGTTTGTTTTTATATATATATTGATTTCAGAGAGGAAGGGAGAGGGAGAAAGGTAGAAACATCAGTGAGAGAGAATCATTGATCGGCTGCCTCCTGCACACCCCCTACTGGGGATCAAGCCCACAATGGGGCAGGTGCCCTTAACCGGAATCGAACCCGGGACCCTTCAGTCCGCAGGCCAACGCTCCATCCACTGAGCCAAACCAGCCAGGGCTAGGCAATACTCCTTTTAAAATAAATGCACAAAACTGCCCAGCTGGTGTGGCTCAGTTGTTGAGCATTGTCCTATGAACCAGGAAGTCACAGTTCGATTCCCAGTCAGGGCACATGCCTGGGTTGCGGGCTTGATACCCAGTGTGGGACATGCAAGAGGCAGCCGATCAATGATTCTCATCCTTCCTCTCTGAAACCAATAAAAAAATTATCTAAAAACAAACAAATAAATAAATGAATGAATGAACGAATACATTTTAGGTCAGTAGATTTAAAGCAGACTTTAGTACCCTTACTCTCCATTATTCCTTTCAAGATAAACATACAAGAATAACTGGGTCATTAAGCAAAAAGACAATTTTGTGACTGTTTCTTATTTAAGAAAAATCTTTCCGTTTCCTTTAAAAACTATCAGCGTTTTCACTGAGCAAACAAAAGTCAGACATATTAAATTTTGGGGCGAAAGGTTTACAATTTAACACTCTGGTTCACCTTTAATATAGCTTCCTTGCCATGACTAAAGTATATTAAAAAAATAAAAATAAAAAGGAATGCAAGCCAAATGCCTTCAAAGAATAAAAGTTAAAAATAGCTCCTCAGGCTCATGGTCTCCGAGTCTGCATTCACACCCAGTTACAAGCACCTGATTCGGGTTATATTTTTAAACAACCCAACGACCAGTGAAGGCATTCAGCTGGCTCTGCCCACCGCCCTGTCCTACTTGGGTGCTCGCCAAGGAAGGGTCCAGCACGTGGTCCCCGCACTCCAGGCGACATCATTAAGGCGATACCTCCCAACTCCTTAGTTGGGGCAGAGACAGCTCTCAGCAGGGTTGGGGCCTCCCTGCCACCAGGCCTTGCCCCCGACTTCTCTCAGAGGTCAGTCCTCCACAGCCTCAGTGGACAGAGCAGAACTGTATTCAGAGAAGAAGAGTGGACAAAGAGGGACAGGATGGACGAGGAGAGGGCGAGTCCGAGGCCTGGAGGAGCAGCAGCAGCTCCCAGAGAGGAACACGGGGGTAGACACGACACAGGACGGCAGTCGTGGGTGGGCCAGCCGCCTGTCAGCACCGCCTCCAAGCCCCCACCCCGAGGCCTGGCCTTCAGGGAGCCCCTGTGCCTCGGCCGGCCCACAGGCCCCCGTTCACAATTTCCAAAAACCCTGACCTGGACTCCTTGGCAGCCCATTCTGACCTGAACGGAGCAGGAGCTAATTATAGCCTGTAATTATCCCACTTAGAATATGCCTGTGTTTTGCGACATTGGCTGACAGGGTGCTGGGGGCACACACTGTGCTACTTTCCCAAAACCCAAGACACCACTGGCCCCCGGGCTGCAGATGGGGCCTGTCCAGGCCCTGCCTGCTGTGCCTTTCCCTAGGAATTTCCTCAGAAACATTCCGATTTGTTCAAGAGGAAATCAGGTGGCTTACTTCAAAAATGATGAATCCAGTAAGCCACTGTCCAGAGAGGACTCTCCATTTGTACTTTCGTTGTTGTCATTAATAGGCAATAAATGCACATAAAAATGGAAAGCCATCAAAGACTCCCTCCTTCCCAGGGCCTTCCCAGGGCTCCAGGCTCTAGCGGCAGCTCTGAGTGGACCCAGAACCATTCACATAAACAACTAAACCAGCAAGAGAAGCTGCCTTGAGAGGCAGGCCCCGGGCTCCAGCAGACAAGTGGCGTCTTCCCCAGCTCCTCGCCCCCACCCGACTGGCACCCCCACGGAGGCCCTCACAAAACCTCCTACGGAAAAATGTCCCATCTATACTAGTGCACAGAAAAGCTCCACCTACTGCCTTCTGGGTAACTAGAATCCCACTCACGGTCATGTCTGATCTTCAAAAGGTTAATCCCACTCCATACGTGACCCAACTGCAATGTGTCTTGTGTTTGGAATAACATCTCACAGGAAATCCTGAGTCCTGTCACAAATGGCTGGGCCTGGAGGGCATCGTGCTGAGGACAGTGAGCCAGACCCTACGGGGCAGACACTGCGTGACCCCGTGTGCGGTCCCTAGCGTAGCCTGACCTGTGGGGGCCGGGGCTGCAGGTGGGGGTGGGGAGTAGGGTTTCGTGGGGACAGCTTCAGGTTTACGGGACGGGCTCTGGAGGTGCTGGTGGTGGATGGCTGCACTGCAAAGTGAGGTGCTGCAAGCACTGAGCTGTGCACCTTAAAGATGGTCAAGAGGGCAGATACTATGTTGTGTGTATTTTACCACAATAACACAACACTTTTAAAGAGCACTTACTATTGTGTCTGGAACATAGGTAAGCACTCATAAGTCTTAGCTATTGTTTCTTTCTTTATTTTTTGTTAAAGACATTCATCAAGAGAGTGAGAAGACAAGCCAGCCTGGGAGAAAATATTTGCAAAAGACATCATGACAAAGGTCTGCTATCTAAAATAAGAAAAGAACTCTTAAAAGTCAAGAAGAAAACAATCCAATTTAAAAATAAGCAAAAGACAGTGGTTGAGTGACAACCGATCGACCAGAAGGTCATGGCTGGTCAGGGCACATGCCCAAGTTGCGGGCTCAATCCCCAGTGTGAGGCGTGCAGGATGCAGCTGATTAGTGATTCTTTCTCATCATTGATGTTTCTCTCTCCCTCTCCGAAATCAATAAAAATATATTTTTTAAAAAAGAAAAATTGCTGAAACCAGTTTGGCTCAGTGGATAGAGCGTCGGCCTGCGGATTGAAAGGTCCCAGGTTCGATTCCGGTCAAGGGCATGTACCTGGGTTGCGGGCACATCCCCAGTGGGAGATGTGCAGGAGGCAGCTGATCAATGTTTCTCTCTCATCGATGTTTCTAACTATCTCTCTCCCTTCCTCTCTGTAAAAACTCAATAAAAAATATATTTAAAAAAAAAAAAAAGACCTAAAGAGATACCTCACCAGACACCCTGGGCTGACCCCTAGGCAGTGCCAGCCTGACCCAGAATGAGGAGCCCGGACACAGACCCAATTTGCAAGGCCTCGGAGACGGGAGAGCTCCTGGTGTCCAGGGAAACCTGTCAAAGCCCCAGCTGACCGTCCGCTGTGAGACAGGACTTCAGGGAGCACAGTGTGGAGGAGGGCAGTCTTTGCAGTGAGTCTGGGAAAGTCACCAGGTGAAAAGGACTCCGATGGCCTTCAACCAACAGCAAACAGCAAACCCTAGGGAGAAGGAGAATCTGACTTCCTGAGCTATCTACGCTAATAAAAGAGAAACATGCAAATTAACCGTCCCTCCACAACGCCCACCAGCCACTGAGGCATATGCAAACAATCCCGGCAAAGATGGCAGGTTAATTTGCATACACAGGCACCGGGCGGCCGGGGGCGGGGCAGGTACTTCCCACCCCGCAGCCACTGGCATGCGCGGGCGCCAGGGAGTTGGGGAGCCGGGGTCAGGACGCGAGCACAGACGCCGGGGAAGCTCCTGCCCGGCTGGCGCGTGCGCAGGTGCTGGGGAGCCGGGGTTGGGGCAGCGCACATGGAAGCCGGGGGCAGGGCCTGGAAGCTCCCACCCCACTGGAGTGCATGCGCGGGCGCCAGCGCCAAAAGGCCTGTGTCCCTGGGACAGGCGTCCTCGGGAGCCAGGCCACACCGAACCTATAGGCCCGTGCCTAGGCCCAGAGCAGCCGAGGTCCCGGAACGTGACAGAGGGTGCACGTCGGGCTCAGGGGACAACCCCCACCCCCACCCCAGTGCACAAATTTTGTGCACTGGGCCCCTAGTTCCATTATAAAAGCCAAATGTCCAGTTTTCAACAACAAGGAAATCATAAAACATAAGCAGGAAAGTATGGCTCGGTCAAAGGAACAAAGTAATTTAACAGAAACCTGAAAAAGGTGAGACATAGGACTTGCTCGACAAAGATTTTAGAACAACTGTGTTAAATATGTTCAAACAGCTCAAAGGAAACCACAAAGAACTAAAGGAAACAGGAAAATGATGTATGAACAAGACAGGAATATAAAGAGAAATTAAATGAAGGAATGAAACAGAAAGTACAGTAACTAAAATGAAAAACTCAGCATACGGATCCAGCAGCATATTTGAGCAAGCAGAAATAAAGCCACAAACTTGAAATTATCAAGTCTGAGGAGGGAGAAGAAGAATGAAGAAGAGTGAACGGAGCCAAAGGACTCATGGGGCATCAGCAGGCAGCCAACAACATGCACATTAGAGAATCCCAAGGTGTAGAAAGGGGCAGAAAGAATATTTGAAAAAACAATGGTTGACAACTTCCCAAATGAAAGACACGAACCTACAAATCCAAGAAGCTCAACAAACCCCAAGTTGGATAAACTCAGAGCACTCATACTGAGACATTATAATTAAACCATCAACAGACAAAGAGAGAACCTTGAAAACTGCAAGAGAGAAGTAACTTGTCATATATCAGGACTCTCTCAGTAAGGTTAACAGATGGATTCTTCATCAGGAACGAAAAGAAAAAACCTGTCAACCGAGAATTACATCCAGGAGACCAGGCAAAGTGGGAACAGAAGACTCGAGGAGGAACCGGAATGGGCAGTTTATATTTAAGCTTCCACGTAACTCCAACAGCTGCACAACTGATGGGCACAATCCTAACATCTGTTTAGAAATGGAAAAACTAGCATTTTTAAAACATCACCTTTGCACTCAAATGCTATTATATTCTGAAAACACCAAACAAACAAAACAAAAGACCAAAACTACGTTGGGAGTAAGCCTCCAATTTACTTTATAGGGTTTTCTGTTTCCTATAGAGTAACACACTGTTTCAAATCACAGGAATGGCGATGTGTGCCTTAAACATGCCCTGGTGTATGAAGGTTCATTAGCAAATTTAAAAATCCTCATTAAAAACTGGGACCGGAAGTGCCGGAACTATTCTTCATTTTCCAAAAAAATCTTTCTCCTCAGCAGAGCATTTTACAACAGAAAAGTCTGCTGTTGCTAGAACAGCCTCCCCTTCCAGGAGGTGCCCACCAGCCACACCTGCGGCTCAGGTGGGCCCTGCGGGTCAGCAGGGAACGAGAACCGGCACCGGGTCCGACTAGAAGCCTGTCTCTAAGTGACAAGCAGGAGAATGTTCACAGAACAGGCGTGTCCTAAGCCAGCAGTCAGCGGGCACAGGTTTTGTCCCTGTGCCACTTCTGGGACCCGGTCCCCCTTGGAGGAGCAGCAGGGAGAGAGCTGAGTGAGAAGATGAGTTACAGCCTCACAACGGAAGGGGCTCCCAGACCCATCATCCTAGGCACCCCCAGCAACTCACTCGCCTAGAGGCCTGCAGGGAGCCCAGCTTCCGGTCCTCACTGCCCCAGAAAGAAACCTTGGCCCAGGGTTCAAAAGCGCGTGTGGCTCTCACACATCGACAAAGCCGTCTGAGAAAGAAAAGCGTCTATTGTAAATGGCCAAGCTCTATGACCGACAGCTGCGACGCACAACTGTCCTTCCGATCAGACCCTTTCCTGATGGAGCCCAAGGCAGCGCTTTTCCTCTTCCCCTGAAACAGGAATGTTTGTGATGAGGCTGACAGGTTGGAACAGAGCCTTCGAAGGCCCCCCCATGGACCTCTCCAGGCCCGGCTACCAGCTGACGCGGACCACATCACCTGTCTGTCACACTGGGTCCCCACGGCCCCTCCACACCAGGACACTTGTGATGGACAAACACATGTCCAGCAGGGACACAGGCACGGTGCTAATTGTGTCCCATGATGACAGGCAGTTAAGATCCCCATGTCACCCATGAGGGAACTAGAACGCAGGCAGCCACAGGCAGCCCAGCTCCAGAGCCATCCTCACCACGTCCGGATACAGTGAGTGGGTACACGAGTCCCACCATGTAGGCTTGTTCCTCAAAATGTGTTAGAAATTCAAACTATTTAAAAACCTCACCCGCCTTAAACTACGCATTGAGTGAACATTAAAATGACAGTCCCACCCCTGGAAGAACTACTAGACACTCAGTGAAGAAGTGAGCATTGTTGTTGTTTTAACTTAGTCAAGTAACGATCACGCTAAAATAGCTGCATGGTGTCCCCCGATGTCTACGAACCAGGGACAACAATGCATCTCCATTTGCCAAATGAACGCACGCTGTGCTTCTAAAGACAAGTCATAGTGGTCACTAGAAGCAGCTACTTTGTACCCTGAGGCTTTCCACAGCGCAAAGCCCCTCCGCCCCTGTGCATCTGCCCTGACCCGTCACCCACTCGTGGGTCCAGAGTCTGCCTCCTGGACCCCACTCTCAGCTCTGCCGACAAGCTAGTCCGAGTCTCAGGTCATGAGGTGAAGGTGGTTCGGCCTCCCCTACTGCCCTGGGGCAAGAGAACACACCATCCCCGCGGAGAACCAGCTGACGGCTGCCAATGGGGGTGGTGGGCGCATAAAAACCTAAGTGAATGAACAAAGGAAAGGCAGCCACCAGGCCTCACCAGTGGCTCTGTCGGGTCTTCAAACAAGACACCCCATTCTACCTTCCTCTCCTCTCCTCGTCCGTGTCCACTCCCTGGGCTGCGTGGGCCTCTGCTTCACCTCTCAGTGGGTCCCTCACCCACTCACGCTGGTGATCCACAGGGTCTCCTACCCTAACCTCACCTCCGCTTTCCTTACGATACCACCCCACCCCCCGACCCTCTGACCCCCACTCCCTCCTCATCTCCACCGCACAGGCAGCCTCCTTCCTCCTCCTAACGTCCTTTTCCCGGGTCAGCTCCTCTCCGCACGCCCGTCCCATCACTGCCCTCGGTCTGGTCTGCTGTTCCCCGGAAACCTCAGTTCTGCCCCATCCCTGCTTCTGCACAAGACCCAGCCGGTGAGTTCCTAGTTCTCCTCCTGGAGCTCCCCTGGAAAGCGCCAGGAGCCACTGCCCGTGGCCTCTTTCCAGTCCCACCTCAGAGGACGCCATCGCTAACTTGGTGAGAAAGCCTTCATGTGTGACATCACTGAGCGTGATCTGCAAGTTAAAACCCGCCACATGGGAAAGGCGAGGCGGCTGGCTCCCTGACAGCTAGTTTAGCCTAGGAACACGGCCACCCTTCAAAATCAACAGTGGCAGTTCTGCATGTTAAAGAGTTTGGAGCAACAATAAACCCAACTTCTATTTATGTTTGGCTATTAGATACTGTAGGATCTTATTGATAAAAAAATGTCAAACTCAGTTGACATTTCAAAGTATGAACAATTGTTAAAGAATTGCTTATTTTTATTTATAAATTATACTTTGTTTGCTACCATGGCAACAAGAGTAACAACACACTCAGACATTCCTGCCCAACCAATCTCACTGAAACACTTTCCTGCTCACTCAGGCCCCAGACCAGGTCCGCAGACAAAGGCGGAGCCTGTCCTCAAAGAGGACAGTCTTCATTCTGTCTCTGCCGCCGTGAAAACCGATCCCCCGCCAGCCCGCAAACCTCAGCTCCACAGCGCGCCCCCCAAGGGCTCTTCCAGCCTCCATTTCACCTTCTCCAGCCGCCTCCAGCCCAGCCACGCCCACCAGGCCACCTCCACCTGCCCACTTCCAGAAGCCCTGGCAGGTCACCCAGGGCTCCCCACTGAGCTCACAGCATAGACCCCCCCACCCCCCGATTCCCAGTAACTCCTGCACCTCCAGCCAAGTCAGACACTCCTGGGAATAAAAAGATGCTTTTTATTTAGCCCTGCGTACGTTGTGGAAATCACTTGTTTTCTGGAAAACCACAGGCCCTGGCACACACACACACACACACACACACACACACACACGTGCTGGTCCCTGCTGGGCACGGGGCTCCCCAACCACCAGGAAAAGGTGCTGCATTCACATCTGACTCAAACCATTTAAGAACACTCATCGCATCCTCATCTTTCTCTATTCCCCCCAAATTGGTACATTTGGTATTTTAATGAGATGATGACGCACCTTCAGCCCAAACTCCTCATGCACCGACTCCGCATGTGACTGTTTCATACTAACTACAGAATGCACACTCATCCTGGTGCTGGGATTGGAGTAACAGCCTGCCATTCAGCAGCAGACCAGCCACGGGTGCCCTACTTCTTCACTCCAGTGACCGTCAGCTCCGCAGGCGCCTCTGAAACAACAGGCTATTCCAGCCTCTGCAGAGCGGCTCCACGTTACGTGCTTTCAGACTCAACAATTCGATGTTTTCACTTCAAAGAACTTGTAACATAAGACGGAGTCTAATTTCAAGAAGAATTCCTAAAAGCGTGTCTACACGTAGCGGGTGCCAATCGCCTTCACACGACTTACTCCGTCGGCCTCGCTGCGGCCACCCTACCCTGAAGCCTGGAAAATGACGCCTCACAGAAAGGGTCCTACAGTCACCCCCTTATTTCACGTGAAGAAGGGGCACCCCGTGGGCAGAGGGGCCCGCCCGCCTCTCGCTCCCTCACCCACAGGCCCAGCTGCGTCCATGTTCCGCCGTCAAGGCGAGGTCCTGGCCGGGTGGAAACGCGGTTTTCTGTAAAACCATCTCCACCTCCTCAGTGAGGACGGCATCCCCTGGTGTGACCGGGAGTCACTGCAGACCACCGGCACCGGTACCGGCACCACCACCGGCACCGGCACCGGGAGGGGCCCGGAGGCCAGCGGCGCGGGCGTCAGGCTGCCCACCGAGCCAGGAGCGGCGCTCTGACCCGGGCGGGGCTGGAAGCAGCGACAGTCCGGCCGGCGGACAAGGCCCCTCGCCGCGGGCGGGCGGGCGGACCGGCGCTCCCAGCAGCTCCCCGGATGCACGGCTCCGGCCTCGCAACACACCGGACTTTTAAAAAGTCACGTGAAGCGTCCACTTTCCCCAACATTTCATTTCAGGTTGTGGCACAGCCTTAAGAACGCATCCGCCTCGGGCCGCCCAAGGCCGGGCGGGGGGAAGGGGCGCCGCTTACAGGCCAGGCTCCCGCGGTCACTCACCAGGGACGCCCGCAGAGCGCAGAGCGAGAGGAGGCGGCCTCCCGCGCGGCGGCCCCGCCACCAGGCTGCCGTCTGGCCCGCGCCGGCTACGAAGGAGGCGCGCAAACTCCCACCCGCGGCGGAGCAAAGCCCTCCCGGGACCCACGTGCACAGGCGCCTAAGCCCGCAGCTTTGGGGGGCCGGGGGGGGCCGGCTGCCGTCTGCGTCCTGTCGAGTGGGGTGCACGAGTCCTGGGGGGGATCCGGCCGGGGGGACGGGTGGGGGTCGGGTCGCGGGTCGGAGGGCGGCCGGGGCTGCGGGCAGGATGGGCGGGTCGGGGTCGGGGTCCTGCTGGCGGGTGCGCCCCCGGCCCCGGCCCCCACTCACACGCGCGGCAGCTGCAGCGGCGGCGCCCCGCGCCTCTGGAACACGCCGTCCACGAACACGCCGTTCTTGCCGAGGCAGCGCAGGTAGAAGTCGCCGCCGGCGTCGGGCCCGGGCTGCGTCGAGGGGTCGGGGGCCGCCGCGCCATGGCCGCCGCCCGGGGGCGTGAAGATCTCCAGGTGGCGCCGGGAGATGAAGCTCGAGTGGCCCATGCTCACGTCCACCGAGCCCTGCGACGAGTTGCGGCCGATGGTCACCGAGCGCTTCTTCATCAGGTACTCGAACTCGCGGCCCTCGAGGCGCGCCACGGCCCAGCCGCCCGGCGGGGACCCGCCGCCAGCGCCGCCGGCCCCGCCGCCCGCGGGAGGCCCGCCCGCGCCCGGGAGCGCCGCGGCCGCCGCCATGGGCCTGCGCGGGCCGGCGCCTTCCGCCGCCGCCGCCACGGAGCTGAGGCCCAGCGAGGCCGCCGGCCGGCGAGCGACGAGCGGCGGCGAGGGGCGGGACACGCGCGGCGCGCTCGTGCGGCGCCGGGCCGCTGACGGACGGGCGCGCCCGCCTATGGAGGCGACGCACGGCAGTGGGGCTACCGGCGGCAGCCAATGGCGAGGCACGTCGCCCGGCGCTGCACGTCCCGCCGCGACGCCCGACGCAGGCGGCTGGGCGGCCCGGAAAACCTGGGGTGGAGCTGGGTGGCCCGGGAGCGGGGCGCGGCGCGCGGCCGGCGGGGCGGGGGCGAGGGCGAGGGCCGGGTCAAGGTCGTGCGGGCGGCGGGGCCGGGGCACCTGCTCGGGGGCAGCGGCTCCGTCGGGTCGGACGCGCCCGCGGACGCCCAGGGGCTGCAGCGCCCGTGGCCTCTGCTGTGTCCGCAGCGCCTCCAGCTGCGGGCACGGCCTCCTGTGAACCAGCAGTGACCGTCGGAGACCATCCAACACCGACGGCTTCCACGTCGTCAGGTTTCCCCGCGTCACAGAGACGGGCAGACGCCCCACATCCACAAGGTCGTGGTCCGGATGCTCCGAAGTCAGCGGAAACCCTGCAGGTGCACGTGGGCGCCTCGGACACGCTGCGGACCAGAGCGCAGCACCCACGGCCGGTCCTGCGGGCGCCCTCCGTGCAGCTGGGGGCGGGGGGCTGCCCTGCAAATCGGGGACCCTCCGAGCACAGCGGGGACCCCCGTGCACGACGCACCTCTCGTTTAGGGGTCAGGAAAGCCACGCGGCTTGTCCCAGGAACCACGGGCTCCAAGTGCCTCCCCCGAGTCTAAGCCACAGCCCGTTGCCCCTCCCGCTCCGCCGCGGGGGCACGTGGGCCCGGAGGTCCGCGCGAGGAGCTGTCACTCGGCCAACGTGGCGGCCGCTATCGCAGGGCGGGGCCCGCGGTCCTCGCGGTGCAGGGTCTGCCGGTCCATCGTGAAGAACAATTAGGACCAAAGGACACAGTTTAAGTTCGGAAGGAGCTTCGTGTGCGGGGCGCTTGGAGGGGAAGCTGGGCTTGTGCTGAGCAGGAGAACGTGGACCTTCTGGGCGAGCTCTGAAGGCAGGAGCGAGGGCACCGCGCACAGTGTGTGTGTGTGTGTGTGTGTGTGTGTGTGTGTGTGTGTGTGTGTGTGTGTGTAATCTCATTCTGAAAGACACGGACATTTAAAAAAATAAACATTTAAAATAAATGGAAATTAACGCGTCCCTCTGAATGTAACACTTGTGTGTATTATTTGCCATAAATGTGTTTGCAATTATAGTACAAATTCCTAAGCGTTTAAACTGCTTTGAACCAAAAGTATGGCAGAATGTCCTAGATAGGGGGAGAAAAAAACAGCAGTTTTATTAAATACTCGTGTGTACATTGGAGAGGTTTTAGGTGGTGTAGAGAAACCCCTGATTTAAAAACAATACACAATTTAAAAATAAAAATAAACAAAAGCAATACACAACTGATGGAAAAGAAAGAGCATTCGACTGGGCCGCCGTGGCTCAGTGGATGAGCGCCGCCCTCTGAGCCAGGAGGTCAGGGTTCGAATCCTGGTCAAGGGCACATGCCCGGGTTGCAGGCTCCACCCCCAGTGTGGGGCGTGCAGGAGGCAGCGGACCCATAATTCTCTCTCATCATTGATATTCCTCTCTCTCTGTCCCTCTCCCTTCCTCTCTGAAATAAATAAAAATATATTTTTGAAGGAAAGAGTATTCGACTAAGCATAACCAATGTCTCCAGGTCGCCGTTGACAGAGCGACTGGGAGGTATGTTGTCCCAGCTCCCACACCCGGGTGCTCTGTGCCCTGCTTTGTGCTGAGGGCACAGCCCAGGACATGCCCCACTCCACCTGGCTTTTGGGAGCTGCGCTGAGATACACTGATTGATGGTGTTTGGAGCATGTGTTACCTGCTGTTAAGAAACAATACGAGCCTACTGGAAATGCTCACCTACTTTAGACATGTTTTCATCCACGGAGTGTCTGCCACCTGCAGGGAATGGGCGTGTAGCCTTGCGCTAATGTATCTCAGGTGTATCCTTACTGTGGGCACACGGCACCTGGATAAAAAGATGGGCAATGCCAGGCCCTGTGCAAGTGGGAATGGTGAGGACCTCACCATTCTCAGAGGGAGAAGAGTCGCCGAGGGCTGGGACAGGCAGAGGCTGCAGAGCAGAGGCCGGCCTCCCACTGGGCCTCCCATCCATTCCCAGGGCTCAGTGAGCTTCCACTGTACACCAGCACAGACCAGGGCTGGACACACGGCAGTGAGCAAACCAGGCAGCCATGTCCTGTCAGCGTGGAGTCGCAGTGTGTGAGGGAAGGAGGACCAGAAGGAAGCCAGCATGTGGAGCCGTGGTGACGGAGGGGAGAAGCAGTACCAGCAGATACTCCGGAGGCAGGTGGTGTCGCTGTGGGAGCTGCACGCAGACGTGGAGACCCCAGACCCCAGTTTTACAAAGCGTGCGGTTTCTTTTGTTATTTATTTTTATTGATTACATAGAGGAAGGGAGAAGGAGTGAGAGATAGAAACATCCATGATGAGAGAGAATCATGGATCAGCTGCCTCCTGCACACTCCACACTGGAAATCGAGCTCATAGCCCTGGCAGGTGCCCTGCCTGGAACCGAACTGCGACCTCCTGGTTCATAGGTCAATGCTCAGCCACTGAGCCATGCTGGCCGGGCAGGGCATGTGGTTTTATCCAGGAGACGTGTACTGAGCACCTGACACATGCAGACTCAGGTGCGGGAAGAGAGCGTCTGCCTCGGGGTGCGTATCTGGCTGGAGGACGTGGGAATACACAGGCAACGCATGCTGTAAAGTGGGGTGAGGAACCAGAGATGGGCAGGAAGGTCGGAGGAGGCATGTGACCTGAGCCCTGAAGGGCCAGAGCCAGGGACCACAGTGGCATCTGGGCAAAGAGCAAGGACAGTGGCCCTAAGGCGGGAATATACTCATCCTGTCGTGTCCACAGCAGGAGAAGCCCGCGAATGAGGGCGGGAGCATCCACCCAGGGAGCGTTTCGAGGGCTCGCTATACACTGGATTCTGCGTTAAGTGAAGTGGGCGTCCCCAGTGAGGAGTAACATGATCCAACTTTTTAAAAGATGATGTCGAAACCGGTTTGGCTCGGTGGATAGAGCGTCGGCCTGCGGACTGAAAGGTCCCAGGTTCGATTCCGGTCAAGGGCATGTACCTTGGTTGCGGGCACATCCCCACTAGGAGATGTGCAGGAGGCGGCTGATCGATGTTTCTCTCTCATCGATGTTTCTAACTCTCTATCCCTCTCCCTTCCTCTCTGTAAAAAATCAATAAAATATATTTTTTAAAAAAAGTAAAAAATAAAAAATAAAAAGATGAACCTGCCCGGCCGGTGTGGCTCAGTGGTCGAGTGACAACCTATGAACCAGGAAGTCACGGTTTGATCCCCTATCAGGGCACAGGCCCGGGTTGCGGGCTCGATCCCCACTGTGAGGCGTGCAGGAGGCGGCTGATCAATGATTCTCTCTCATCATTGATGTTTCCATCTCTCTCTCTCCTTCTCCCTTCCTCTATGTAATCAATAAAAAATATTTTTTTAAAATAAAATAAAAAGTACATCACAATGGAACTAAAACCAGCCACGGTCAAAATAACGAAGGAAATGAATTATGATTGCAAAGAAAATATGATTAATGAAAATGACAACACAGAGATGGAAGATAATTGTGAGAACCAGGACACTCCTAAACAGGAAGCAAGAAAGCAGAAGGAAAAGCAAAGCGGAAGGAAGAGGATGGTAACGCAGGACGGACGCACCGCTGGGGCCAGACTCCACTGGCTTTGAAGCATGGAGGTTTCATCATGCCTGTCTCCCCAACACTATGTAGTGAAAAATTCATGAGTTCAAAGTTGTGATCCCAGTTACAGAGAAGCAACTAAAACACACACCAGACCACAGAGATGATTCTCAAAACACTGGGAAAGCGTTACCTTTACCAGGAAACCTGCCCGGTGGGGTGGTTCACCTATTCCATGAGTAAAGGCTGCTTGCATTGTTCTGCTTGTGTTCGGTTTTCAACCAGACAGACAGCACTTACACCAGACAGACTTTCAGATCGGTATCTTCAGAACCCTCAGAAGTCACCAAATCTCCACAGAGCACCGCGCGGTTACCTGGGCACACAAACCATGTAAGAGCACGCGGGCTCCTTCTCAAAGGGCAGGGAAACCGGCAGAAGGGAAGGTGAGCGAATCACAAAAAGAAAGCAGTTCCCATTTCTTCCGGATTTGACATGAAACGCTGCTACCAACAATGACACAAAGTTGCCCGGCCGGCGTAGCTCAGTGGTGAAGTGTCGACCTATGAACCAGGAGGAGGTCAGGGTTCGATTCCCGGTCAGGGCTCGATCCCCAGCGTGGGGCGTGCAGGAGACAGCTGATCCATGATTCTCTCTCATCCTTGATGTTTCTCTCTCTCGCTCCTTCACCTTTCCTCTCTGAAATCAATAAAAATATTTTTTAAATAAAACAAAACAAAAACAATGACACAAAGCTCATAACTAGCCACTCTGAGGCCAGGGGAGATTGCAGACCAGGCCCTGCCAGACCCCTGAAACACCTGCAACCCCCTGGCTCTTACAGGAGAGGTTTGGCCAAATCGGATAGCAATCCTAACCGTTTATGTTGCATTACTAGGAAGAATGCAAAGCTGACCGTCTCTTCTAAAGTATTAATAAAAATCAAAATGCGACCAGCCCTGCAAAGACTGAATTATGTCCCTGTTCACTCTATCAAAAGTCCTATCAGATCATTGCCACATCAAAGTCTGCATCCAAAAAATTAGGAAAAAATATATTAGAAGTGTGCCAGGCAGTTAATTAGTAAAATGAATTGTTTTAGTTAATTGTGTGAAGTTATGGTATTGACCGGCTTTGTAGACGTCACTGTTCTTATTCTAATCAATCTCCATCTTTGTATCTAATTTCGTACTTTTTCTCTTAAAAAGGGTGCTCCCCAAATCCACGATTCTCATCATTGATGTTTCTCTCTCTCTCCCTCTCCCTTCCTCTCTGAAATCAATAAAAATGTATTTTTTTAAAAAAAACGGTGCTGCAAACTGCACAAGCTTGAGGCCTCCTGGCCCCCGAGCGGGACAAAAGGTGGAGAGGACGTCGGAGCCCTGGCTCCTGGGCACCTGGACACCTGGGCACAGGGACCCGCGATCGGGGAGGGCAGGGAACGCGAGGGTGCCGTCTACACGGTCCTGGTGGTCAATCAACGGCCCACGAAGGGCGGGCACCCTGAGGCCGCCCCGTCCCTGGATCCCGACCCCTCTCCTTCCGGCGAAGGCGCCCGCTGGCTCCCAGGCCTCGCGCCGGGTGCGCATGCGCAGACGTGGGCGCTCCGGCAAGGGCGGGGCTGCAGCACGCCGGCGCCAAGACAATGACGTCCGCGATCGCACGTGACCTGGAGCCCACGTGACCGCCGATGGCCGGGGTGGGCCTCGCACCTGCGGAGCACCGCTTAGCTGGTCCCGAAACGGAGAAAGGCACGTGCGCCATGTCCCAGCGCCCGTCGCGCTGTCCGCTCCATTCTTCGCCTGCGATGGGTCGGGGCTGTGGGCTCTCGGAACCCGCGGCGCTTGGGTGCGGGGTGAATATGCCGGCCGCTGCCTGCGGATCCTGGGCTGAGAGCTGAAACGGGGCGCCCTCAGCTTACGCAGTTGGCAAAGTGCTGTTCGCTTGGCTCCTGTGATTCACTTCTAGGTTGTCGGAGGAATAAGCTCCGGCACTTCTTTCCAAGGCAGCTGCCTGCGGATGGAGAGGAGCCGGAAGGAAACTTGGTTTCTCCGGCCAAGGCCCGCTGCCTGCCGCTGTCGCTGTAGCCTGTGGTTTGGCCAGGAGCGGTGTTGTGTAGGGTGCCATGACCGCGGGTCCTGAACAAAAGCAAATACTCACGGGCTGGAATGGGGCTTCTTCCAACGCGGCCAACCTCCCGCGTCCCTCCCCAGTCCCGATCATGCACTGGTGGGAAAGGATCGGTGAAGTCACCTGCCATCAGGCGGCCGGTGCCCTCTCCCCCGCAACCAGAATTGGGATTTACTGTCGGCCACCAAACATGTAAGCAGGCGTCACAGCCAAGGCGGGCTTGGTGGGGGGAAAAGGAGTCCATGTTGCCAAGCCTGGGCCTAGCCTCCTTCCCTGTCTCCACGGCCATTTTGGTCTGAGGGTTAAACAAGCATCATGAGGGTGGCTGGAGAGTCTGACCGGCATCTGCAGGTTATTTGTGCATGATTGAGCCTTCCTGCACGGGAGCCCTTTCATGTGCTTTCACGTGGACCATGAATCTTCTCAAATCCTGGGCCTGTTCCGGAGTCCGTCCATAGACCTCATCGGCCAGGCTCTTGGCACTAATCCTCCAGCCTGGTGTTATTGGGGCCCCGCAGGGGGGCCCCCTTCGCCTGTAACTGCATGTATGCCTGAATGCCTGGATTTCTCAGACTCAGAAGATACCCTGTACCCTGTGGTGGAGATCCAGGCTCACAGACAGCCCTGTGGGTGCCTTTCAGGGAGCTGCACCCCCATGGCAACGGCAGGTCTGCCCTGAAGTTCAGCCCAGGGCCCCCTGATAGCCGCTGGCTGTGTCACGGGTGCTGCAGAGGCCCCACGGGCTGGCTGTGCCTGGGCCTTCACGTCAGGTCCTCCCTTCGACGCCCTTGGCAGTGGTACACCTGGGTTATGGTTGTTTCCTTTGGCCCTCCAGACCCCTCTCTACCTTTCTCTTCCCTAAAACCGACAGGAAGCAGAGGGCAAAAGAGCCGAGTGCTGTGTGCCTGGGGAACCCGGCGAGGAGGAGAGACATGGAGGGGGAAGACAGGCTCTCCCCAGCTTCCTCCTGCCTGGCCTGGTCCACGTGCTCCGCTGAGAAAGCCTCGGCTCCTGGTGGTGCCTACACATCAGCTTCAGGTGCCACAGGGTCCGGGAACTGCTCCCAGGCCTCGGGATTCTGACCACTCGTGGCTGTGCCTAGTTTTGAGGCGCTTACCACCCCTATTGGCTTCCTTTAACCCTGCTCACTAAGGTCGTTCATTCAGTTCCTCCTGGCTGATCCTCATAGTTTGACGCCAGAAGTTTCCATCTGTTTCTTTCTCCTGGTGCTTTTCTTGGTTCAAGGGGGGGACACCCTGCTATCTACTACAGTAGCTCCATGGACACTTTTTACATGAAAAGCTTCCACACAAATTCAGATTTTTTTTCCTCAAAGATTGATATCCAGAATGTTCTTAAGGGAGTTTCTTTTTTGAAACTGCAGTTTTTCCAGTTATAAAGCTGGACAGCAAGATTTCTCAACACTTTAATTGTAAGCAGTTTTGTAAGGAAGAAATGACACCTGCCTGGCCCTGTGGGCCCTGCCCCGCTCGGCTGCACAGCAGGAGGGCGCTGTCTCTCAGTCAGTCACAACCCACACCATGTGCAGCAGATGGACAGTGGGGTGAGCTGGGCCCATAACCCATCCTCTGCTAGAAGGTAACCTGTTTTTCAATACCAACCCATAAGCCAGCTCAGGCTCAGCCTTTGAACCCTCCTATTCCTGTGTCCCCATCAAAATGTGTAGGGCCCATAGCAGTGTCTGGTTCCATGGTGTAATGGTTAGCGCTCTGGACTCTGAATCCAGCGATCCGAGTTCAAATCTCGGTGGGACCTGTGTGTGCCTTTTGTCCCCCCCCCCACCCCCCCTCCACTGAACAGTAAGATTTCTTAGAACTTATATTGTAAGCAGTTTTGTATGGGAACATGGCTTCCCCTTTTGTTTCCTCCTCCTTTGTCCCCTCCTCTTCCCCCTCAGCCCCCCTTTTCACTCAGGCCCAGGCCCTGGGCCAGCTGTTGGCTCAGGCAGTAAAAGGTGAGAGCACGACTCCATGAGGTGGAGCCCAGGGCACAGGCGGCCCTGGCTGGGGGGACAGCAGCTTCATTCACCCAATGCCCCACACCAGGTACTTCAACTGTTTATTCCGTAATCAGAAATGGATCTACATCACTGCAGAGGATGAAACCCCACTGTAAATAGATTGAAAGCAGAAAATAGATAATTTCACACAATGTCCCGGTTATCAACCCAGACGGGTGCACAGGTACAGTAACACATGAATGAGGGAAATCTAACAGGCCGAGGGTTCAAGAAGGTCGCCCACATGGTAACAAAATCCAAGTGCTCTGGAGACCAACACCAGGCCGCCACAGGCCGCACTCCACAGGCGGCCCTGACGTGCACGGGCGCTGGGCTCTGTGGTGGCTGCGGATCTCTGTGTCGTCATCTGTGGGCCAACTGCTCTCTTCCTTCTCGTTTAGGGCGGGCGGCACGTGAGGGCAGAGCACGCTGTGTGGAACGCAGAGGGCTCCCTAGAGCAGAAGGGAGTGACCAGGCCCGCAGGGGAGAGGCGGACACAGAGGACACTATCTCACCCAATTGTGCGCGGTTTGGCCGGCCTTCATCTGCCTGACTCCACCCAGGGAGGGACCGAGCAGGGTGTCCGCCTCTCCATTCTCCATCCTTCCGTCTGTGACACCTGTGACCCTCACCAGGCCTCCCCCAAAGTGAGTTCAGCTCAACCCCTGAATGTAAAAGGGCACGGGGAGTGGGGCCTCCACTCGTGCCCCCCAATTCCCAGCGACGGGACCTGGTCTCAGGACGGCGGCCACAGCTGCAGAACGTAGATCCGTTTCAAGAAAAGGCAGGAATGCAGATTTTCGTATGAGCCCCCATTCCAAAAGGTGGCAGTTTATTCGCATTGTGGCAAAGACACCTTCAAGAGTAACATAAGTGGGTAAAGTCAGGGCCAAACCGGGCCATTTCCTCATCCAATCTCTCTGAGGCGCGTGGACAGAACCAAGTCTCAGCTCTTCGCAGGACACCGGCGGGGTTTCTTAAGCCTAAAGGACAGTAGTCTAACTCCATTCTTGTTCTTTGGGATTTTTCCATCGTTGGATAAAAGGATACGTACATTGGGGCAATCCTTCTCTCGAGATACAATATTCCAGTTGCACACGTATGAGGACGACAGCGCCCCTCGGAGGGAGCTGACAGATGGGGAGCAGGGAATTCTGAAAACCAAAGCGATGACAGAGACACTAAGCCTTTCCTTCACGCGTCTGACACCCCTCCTCAGGCGCCTGCAGGCCGGGCGCCTGCTGGACCTTTACCACTTGATGTCCCGGCTGCTGGCAGACTGCCCTGGGCCCTGGTAGGCGGTGTGCAGGGCCGCCTGGGCCCGGGGGGAGTCGGCCCCACCCAGCCACTCCTGGTACAGCTCCTGCACGTGGGCGCTGGTCTCCGGGGGCCGCACCGGGATGGCGGCGTAGATGCCTTCCATCTGCCGCAGCAGCGCCCTGTCCGCACGCCCGTCCTCTGCCTGGGCCTGGCCCCTGCCGCTTAGGCATCCTGAAAGACACAGGCGGGAGCTCTCTCTCCCTCCTTCCGTCCTGCAGGGAAGGGGTCCCGGGCAGGAGGGGAGTGCACGGTGGCCCGAGGCCTGGGGAGCCCTGTCCTAGGCTCACGGTCTGTGGCCCCCGCTCTTTCCTGTTTCCACGGCCCAGGACACGTCTTTACCTGAAACCACAATAATCCGCTGCCCTTAGGCCTGAGGGCTGCGTGCTCACATCTGGATTCGTCTCCCTGGAACTCACCGAACCAGGAGCAGACAGCACGAGCAGCCGTGTCCTGGTGTCGCCCACCCGCCCGGAAGCTTGGCCTCCTGCACGGGAGCCGCGTCCTCTCAAATGCCTTAGGTGATGTCATGATTCACAGGATAAAAGTTCATTTAAAAGAACCTGAAGCACTTTCTGCCCTGGCTAGGCCTCTCTCCACCTCTCCCGCCTTGTCCGAGGCAGAGACTCTGCTCACTTCCCAGCAGAGCCCAGCGGTGGGGCAGCCCAGCTCTGCCCCAACTGTGTGGGTGCTGGACACCCCTCCTGAGGCCCTTCAGGGGCCCCTCAGCCTGGAACCACGGTTTCCAAGGTGACGTCCGAGTACCTGCTCTTTCTCACGAGGTGGGTGTGAGGAAAGGGAGGTGCCGTTGTGTCATAACAACGAGGGCAAAGCCGTGGAGACCGAGAGGCTCAGGGCGGGCGCGGAGGGACCGCTCCCACGACGCTGTGGGCGAGTCTTACCCCCGGCGCAGGCCAGGACCTCCACGAAGTGGTAGGGGAACTTGCCCCTCTTCAGCTTCAGGACCACGTTCTGGATGTTCCGAAAGCCGTACGCAGCCGCAAAGCGCAGCAGCACCTCTCCGTCCCTTTCCAGGGTGACCTCCTGGAAGTCTTTGTTCCTGTAACACAGACACAGGGACTCTGGCTGTCGAGTCCACTTCAGCCGCTTGTCATTTCCACTCCGAGTCGGGAAGGTCAGCAAAGTAAACGTCTGCGAGTGAACGCAGGAAAGGCCTTTGACCTTGATGGTGGAGACACGCTACAAACAGGACAGCCCTGCCCCAGCATGCACACAAACACGTGCACGCACATACACACACACGCTAACACACGCACACACATGCACACCAGCTCTGGGGAATCTACCCTAAAGGCCGTGCTGACCGTACGAGCAGACGCACCTCAGGCTGCGGTAGGTGAGCGCCCCCACGTCCTCGTTGAACAGCTCCTTGGCCGCGTGCCTGAAGATGTGCGCCAGGTACCCGTCGGAGCTGGCACCCTCGTGGCGCCTCACCTCCTCCTCCTTCACGTCTCCAAACCTCGTCAGGCAGAGAAAAGCGACAAGAATTACAGCAGATTTCACAGTGTTATGACCCGGGGCCGCCACATGGGAAGTGAGACCCTTCGCCAGCCCTTCAGCTCCAGCAGGACCCCATCAGCCTGAGAGGTCATCTGTGCCCACCAGGCTGCAGTGGGCTGTGCTCAGCTGCACAGGCAGTGACTTCCCTTCGCTGCTGCACGTGCCTCAGGGCGTCCCCAGAACCTTGGGCTGGGGGTCCTGGGACTCTGAGATGGGCTCGAGAACACGGCTGCCTGAGCCCCACCAGGACAGGGTACATGGTCGGCCTGGCTCCAGCACAGGCTGTGGCCATGGGCCCTCGAGTGGCTGAGAGTCTGTAAACCTCAGTCCAGCTTCCCACCAAGGGCCACACACAGTCCCGGTGCCACTACAGGCAGGACGGCCGAGTGGCCCAGGAGTGCTCTGCAGATGCCCCGGCCCAGGACACGGTTGGGGTCACCACTGACCACAGAAACCCAGCCTGCTGCCCTGGGTGCAAAGGGACCCAAGGAACCTGCTATTTCCCTGAGGAAACTGCCTGGGGCAGGCGCCACCCTGTGCCCACGTCTCAGCACAGCCCCTAGTAAAGCAGGGAGGCCCTGGGCCCTGTCCCCCCAGAGTCCCCACGGAGGCCCATCCACAGGCGGCCTCCCTGCCAAAGCCACTCACAGAGTATCCACGAGGGCGTCGTCCGCGGACAGGTCACTCTGCTCCATTAGCTGGACAATTTCACCTACAGACAAGCGAGAGGCGGGGGGCCGCGTGGACACCACACGTCCTCAGGCTGTTTCCAAGGTTACCTTCTTCCCCACAGGAAATCCCAGGTCAAGGTGACCTTGGATGTTGTCCCCCTCAGACAGCGGGGGGCCCATCTCAAGTGCAAAGTAACACCAATAAAATGCAAAGCGCAAATGAATGTAAGAGAAGCTATATTCCTCTTTCTGCTCTTGCAATGAGGGCTCTCTGCAAACAATCCATGTGTTTGTTTCCAAGCGGAGACTCTGTGACAGCCTCAAAGGGAGGGTGCTGCATTCCCGAATGAGACCAACTGGAAATCAGAGCCACTGGACTCCCCTCTGCACCCGACTCACGCTGCCCTGACTGACCAAAGACGCCCTTGCACCCCAGCACCGGGCTCTGCGCAGGCTGCGGCGACGTCCCCACAGCACATGGGAAAACGTCACTCGTGCCCCCGCGCAGGCTGGGCTGTCAGAACGCCATGGTGAGGGGGGACTGCCCCCCACCGCCCTGTCTCCCCCTCAGCCTGGGCCACGCACGTGCGCACGCTGGCCGCAGTGCTGCCCTCTTCACTGTCCTGGGTCCTGCCAGAGCCCCCCCCACCCCGGCCCTGCCCACCTCTCACCTGAGGTTAACACGCAGTCAGCACCCCGGGAACTAGGCAGAGCTGTGGGAACATCTTCTCGGAGGGCCTCCAGTTTCTTGTCATAACACGGGGCCACAATGACATGGAAAATCTTGTCTGGGGACAGGTTCTGTGGAGACAGAGCGAACTGTCAGGCTGCGGAGAAGAACCCACCCAGCTGCCACCCTGCCCGGCCGCCTCCTTGGTGCCCAGCTGCTCTGGGTGGAGCCCCGTCTCCCACAGACCAGCTCCTGCTGCAGTCGCCGCCCCGTTCCCACCAGCTCCGCCCGTGTCTCCCTGGCTCGCCTCACTTCCTGTCCGTCAGCCCCATGGGCAGGCCCGGCTCCCCACTCGTGCTGACCTCGGGAAGAGGCCGGCTTACCTGCCGTCTGGCGAAGTAATCCTTTACCAGAGAGCCCATGATCTGCTGGGGAGACTTGGCCGTGCAGAGGTGGGGCGTGATGGGGTGACCCAGCACGCGCTCCGCATATCGGACCCAGCCTGGGGAGAGACCGGGGCTGCGTCAGTTCCTCCCGGCTGCTTCCCGTCCCCACTGGGACCCCGAGCTCCCGCGACCCTGTCCAGCCTCCCCGGAATGTACGGCGGAGCCGACTGCGGCCTGGGGGCTCACCAGGGCAGGCGGAGGTCAGCATGGGTAGCCGGGGCTCCTCCTCGCGGTGCTGGCGGTACCGACGCACAAACTCCTTCTGACTCTCCAGGATGCTGAAGTCCGCGGCTATCGTCATGTCGAAGACATAGTGCACCCCTGCGGGAGGAGGGCCTCAGCTCACCCCCTCTCAGTCCCTCTCCGTCTGGGCACGAAGGGGCAAGCTGAGCGGATTTTACAGGCTTCCCTCCTGGGCACTGCAGTCACCTCGGCTCTCGGCTCCCTCACTGATCGCTAAGTATAGGACTGCACTTTTTCTAAAACAATAGCACGTTTTTCATAATAAAATACCTACTCTCTCCTACTTCCTGTCTTTCTCCCTGCATCTTATTGTAAGCACCTCACCGTACTCCTCACGTAAATTAACGGAATATTACAAGGCACTCGCAGCACACCGTCTAAATAAATTTCGGTCGGTAATGATCCTTGACATCTTTAAAATAAATAAAACGAGCAAACTAGCTGAGTACACCCTTATGATGATCTTAATTTTATGTTGATTTTTAATTAGCTATCTTTTTCTTAATAAGTTTTCTTACTATTGGTGAATAAGCTTGAGACAAAAGAATGTATTTTCAATAATTAAAAACAAATTAAGCAAATAAATTTAGTATCTACAGCCAGTCTAAATCTTAAAAGCAGCCAGTTATTCTTAAGAAATATAGTCTGGCTCAGTGGATAGAGTGTCAGCCTGCAGACTGAAAGGTCCCAGGTTTGATTCCGGTCAAGGGCACATGCCCAGGTTGCAGGCTCGATCCCCAGTCGGGGGCGTGCAGGAGGCAGCCAATCAATGATTCTCTCATCAGCGATGTTTCTCTCTCTCTCTCCCTCTCTGAAATCAACAAAAAATAAGTAAAAAATAAAATAAAAAATATAGTAAATATTCTAAGTGTCATCGAAAACCATTACCTTAAGGAATCAGACCCACAGTGAATACCTCTCCCTTCATTATCACAGTAACAAATCATGCCCAACTGTTTGTTTTTAACGTCCAAGGAAGGCCTTTCGCTCTGAGATCAATGGCACCTAACAGCTCGCTCTGCGGTGAAACAAAGCACACCCTCGGCTTCTCAGAGGGAGGAGGGCCGCGCAGGAGCCCGGGCTCGCGGCGCCTGCTGTGCGCCAGGAGCAGCCAGGCACGGGCACCCCTGCTCGGTCTGGGCTCATCTCGTTGTCCGGGTCCCCAGTGCACTCACGTCTTTGAAAGCTACTGCGGGGGAACGGAAGCTGCTCTTTGGCAACCGGCTCAAGTTCTCCCTGCGGAGCCTGCCCGCTGATGGCTGCAGGGGGGCCGGGAAGTCTCCAGGGGCGGGACCGTCCGGTCCGACACCAGCAGATAAGGGAGCCCTCCTGTTGCTGGGCAGTGCCCTCCGGTGCGCCTCTCATCTGAGTCCCTGCTGTGCTCTGGCTGCTGCCTTTCCTGCTTCACATGAGGCCGCAAAGGACAAAGTCCGCTGCCTCCTGCCGGCTCTTCAGAGCTCCCAGGAGACCAGACACCACTCCCTGCAGCCGTCACTCCCCACCACACAGATGACCTCAGGGGCCCCGAGAGCCAGGGCAACAGCACACGTGACCCCTGGCCACCCTGTCCAAAGCCGGCCACTCGCCGCTCCGGGAGGGGCGGTCCGGCAGTAATGCAGCACCCGGCTGCACGGCAAGGGGCAAGTGCCACCGCCCGCCGTGGGTCAGAGGCAGGGTCACAGACCTCACCGCCCCGAGCCCCGGGAAACTGAACTCGGGATAAGAAAAGGCAGTCACCAGCTCCCGCTCTACATTCACGCCGACACCACAGGCAGCTCACCAAGGCTTTTGAGGAAGCCGCAGAGCCTTCTGGATGCATCGGTGACACTGAGGCTGAATTTAGCAGCAAAATAAGGCAGAGACTGAGGACACACGGACACTGCCAGCACCTTGTGCTGTGAGGCATCACATTTCTAGGAGAGACAGAGAAGCAGGTCACACAGGTGGTGGGGACCATCTACTGAGATCCAGGACAGGCAGGAGGTGGGGGCGATCTTGGGCAAACACTGGCAAGAATCACTGAAGGAAAGTTAGTTAAAACATGGGACAGCCCAAGAGATTCTGTCGACTTTAAGAACACTAGCATACTGACAAGCTCACACATCTGGAGGAAAACGATCATTTTAAAGAAAAACAGACACGGAGGAGGAGGGATAACTCGACACCACGTCTCCGGGGGGAGCAGCCCCCAGCCGCACGCTGGTGGGAGGAGCTCTGTGCTCAACGACACCGTCCTCGGCTGCACCTGCCCATTCAACGCAGCGCCAGTCCAAGCACCAGCCAGGCTGCGCCCAGGGCTCCGGGCACCTGTGCTGCCCTGCGGGCCAGGGCTCGGCGCCCGGGCACAGTGGGGCAGGGGACTCCCCCGCCTGAGAACACCCCAGAGGCTGAACCGCATCAGCCTGGCCTCTGAAGACCCGAGACCTCAGGCACGCTCCCAGGGCAGGACCTTGCACGGTGGAAGCCGCCCCATGTCCGGGGAGCCTGGCCGGTGGTCCGCCACAGCCAGTGCCCCAGTCATGAGGGAGTGTGACGGGGCCGGCTGATTTTTCTCTGCGGAGGAGGGACCCTGCAGAGGGTTGATGAGGGCACGGGACCCAGGGCCAGGCTGCCTGCATGTCCCAGCAGAGGCTTCCATGCCCTGCTCTGACCCCCACCCTCTCCAGGCCAGGGTGCCAGTGCGCACGGGGCCCCTTACCTTGTTAAGGTTCAGAACACGGAAGAAGTCCTTGGCGTTCTGCTGGGAAACTTGGACTCCTTCCTCTGCGGTCACACAGCTGTCACACGCCAGGCAGTCGCTCAGGAATATCTTGGCATCGGCCAACTTATGGAATTCTCCCTTCTACGAAAGAAAGACGGCGTCCTGGCCTGACTCTTCACTAAGAACCCTCCCACGTGGTCTTCAGGGAGCAGCAGCACAGGCACAATGCAGACACCGCCCCAACACCCACGGGGAGGGAAGCGGCACGCCTGTCCTGGCCCGTCTTCCTCCCTCAGCGCCTCCTCTGCTGCCTCGGGGGCTCCTGCTCTGGGCCTGCCGTGCTCTCCCAGGTGAGTTCACCCAGGTCCACGGCACCCATGGGAGCTCAGGCACTGCACGTGCACGGGGCCCTCGGGCCTCCTCAGTAACAGGGACCCTGCTCACCTGGATGTCCAGGCTACAAACCCTGTGGTCCCCTTCGGCCCCGTCGTCTGCCCGCCTGGCACTCCGCTCCTGAGGTCCGCTGGACCCCGAGATGAACGCAAACACAAGCCATACCTCCTCTGCTCAGAGGCCCGGCCTCGAACCACTCATGGCCCTTGTCCCAGTCACTCCCTGGCTCTCACTTCCAGCCAAACTGCTCTGGGTCACCCCTGAGCCCAGAAATGCTCCCCAAGGGCCCCGCTCACCCCTGGGGTCCTCACAGGCACCTACCAAACAGCCCAGATGACCAGCTAGCATTGATGTGTTGACTCTCACCACGACATGTAAGCTCTGGGGCAGGGACCCTCCCTCTTCCTGCTGCCCAGCACCTCCACGGGGCCCCGCGTACAGAAGGTGCTCAGGACCATTTAGTGGATGAACACAGGAGCCTTCGGGAGCCTACGGGAGCATCTGAACAAACGAACAAACGCTCCTGCCAGCTGTGCATTCATTTCCCTTCAGCCACCAGCTGGTGAAGAGGCCCCGGAGGGCCTCCCGTGCGGATGGGAGCGCCGCCGCCTCCCTCCTCCCCACGTGCCTGCCCCTGGGCCGCTCCCCAGGACAGCATGCCGCACGGGCATGTGCGTGAGGTCTGAACGGGCCCAAGGTTGGCACTTCCAACGCAGTGACGGGTGGGGGTGTCCGAGGGTCTGGAGCATGTAGCCTGGCACCCAGCTGGTGCTCGAGAGACTGCTGAGCTGCACCGAGAATCCTGGCCCTGCAGAGGGGCCCACTCTGGCCACCCACCCAGGCCCCACACCCTGCCTCCCACACGGCGTCCTTCGATGCCCCCTCTGCTCAGCCAGCCGAGGCCGCCCTTCAACACATCGGATCTGTACCCTGACGGACTCAGTGGCTCCCACCACCCCTCCCCCAGGCCACTTCTGTCCACTCCTGTGTGCCTGGTGGGCTCACCCACCATTCCTACACCTCCCCTCGATTCTCACAACCCCAGAGCCCACTCCAGTAGCCCCTTCCCTGGCGAGCCCAACCTAACAGGGTGTCCACCCACTGAGCTGGCGGGGGGCCCGCTTCAGCTGTGTACACGTTATCTTGCTGTGACCAAAGCCCAGGGAGAGGGGGAGAAGTAACCCAACTCCCCGTGTCACTGATAAGGAAACTGGGCTCCCAGGGTTAGATGGCTGCCCAAGGTGACGCAGCCAGAGGGCAGGTGTGGGGGATGCAGGGCCCGGGCAGTCCCTGCTTTCTGCCCTAGACCCTGGGTGCTGGTCTCACCCCCTCTACTCACTGAGCCGCACAGTCGCCCGAGCGCAGAGCAGTGCTGGTGCACAGGGACCAGATGGATGCCCGTCAGACTGATGTCCTCTCAGGGCTACTGACCCACAGAGACGACACGCGCTTCTCCGGGGCCGCCGCCTCCCGCCTGGGAACGGGTGCCAGTACTTTCTAAGGGACGCAGTGGCCCTGACCTCCCCACTGCCGCCTCCTCTCTGCTCGCCGGGATTTAAACCCACAACTGAGCTGGCGGAGGAACTGCTAGGAAAATGCATTTACAGAGCCATGACAATGAATCACTGAACCAATTACCCACCGAAACCCCCGTTTTACAGAATGGAACTTTTGAGTTTAAAAAAGGAACTGGAGGTGTAAGCATCACACCACTGTCTCTGATAAATGACCAAGGGCGACACTCGCCTTCGTTCCCATGACAGTCTGTTCGGCTGTATTTGGGATGACCAGCGCTCGGCCCCCTTACCTGGGAGGCCGTGTGCCTCCCGCTGGAGGGCCCCGCACGCCTGGCCCCTGCAGGGGCACCGCGTTACCCACTCACGTCTCACTTCTCCTTCCTCAAAGCAAGGACATGGGCTGACATGAGCCCCAAAGGGGAGAAGCCAGCAGCTGCTGTCTCCTCCGGGCAGACACGAAACGGAAAACTCGACTTGCCTCTCCGTTCTCCTGGGCCGGACTCGGGGCATCGACTGAGGCATTCTCTTGGTCATCGGTTTTTGTTTTTTTGCTACATTCCTTGAAAAGGCACAGAAAACAGATAAAAGAACTTGGACTCTCCGAATTAAAAAATGCATACCGATTCTGTCAATGAACCTCCTGAGTGGAAATCTCTTCCAGGGAAATAAAAGCACATGTTGCCCTGGCCGGTGGGGCTCATGGATAGAGCACCGGCCCGCGGGCTGAAGGGTCCCAGGTTCCATTCCGGTCAAGGGCACAGGCCCGGGTTGAGAGCCTGATCCCCAGCGTGGAGCGTGCAGGAGGCAGCCGATCCACGATTCCCTCTCATCCTTGATGTTTCCCTCTCTTCCTCTCTGAAATCATATATACATACACACACATACGTATGTATACATGTATGTGAAATAAAATAAAAGCACATGTGCTGGCGGACACCCCCGCCCGCCACCTCACCTCACCCGTATATTCCTATTAGCTGAAACCCGGACACCATGTGCCTGGCACCAGCAGGGGAATTAGGGCCCGGCTACCTGGCCGCACGTGGACTTGGAACACAATGAACCAGAAACACAAGGGTCGCTCGGAGAAGCCGCCTCCTGCCTCATGTGAGGTTACAGAAAGCAGCAAGTGATGGAATAGCATTCACGATGCGACTCAACGGTTAGAAACACAGAACAATCCCTCTGCCCGCGCTGCGCGGTTACTGGTGTCACGGCGGCCTAGAAGCGCAGGAAGGCCGCCGAGTTACCATGGTTACACAGGTGGCGACGCGGGCCACACTTCTGGGTGGTTTCGTTACTACAAGCACTTACGATTTTTTGCAAAGTTAACAAACAACCCGAAAAACATCGTATCGATGGCTGGCTTCCAGAATGGGGTTTGCTCTGACGGCCCTGAGAGGTAACAGGTTGTTCTACTTTTCGGGGATTTTGGCTTCAAAAAGAAAAAAGCATTCTGAATGGCTGGCTCGGCGCTCCGAGAACTGGAGCCGACTGCGAAGTCCAGGGCCGCGGCGGCACTATCCGGGCCGCGGCAGGGTGAGCGCTCCTGCCCAGCCGGAGTCGGTCCAACCGGACCCAGACGGTCCCATCCCAGCGGCCCGCGTCCGACCCCGGGCTCCCGAGGCCGCGGTGACGCCGGGCCCGGAGCTGCCGATCCAGAACGTGGCGCCCGCCCACGCTCCCACGGGCCGCGCCGCGCCGCGGACGGAGCTCCCGGGCCGGCGGCGATCATCCCTGACCCTTGGCCCCCAGCCGCACCGACCCCGGGTCACGAGGCCCGGCCCCTGACCCGACCCCGACCCCCGGCCGCACCGGCGCGCGGGCCCACCTTCCGCGTGCAGTGCTCACACTTCATCTGGAGCGGGGCGGGCGGGGGCCGGCGCGCGTGACCTGCAGGAAGCACGGGGAGAGCGGTCACCGCCGCCGGCCGCCCGCCGCCCTTTGTTGGAGTCGCCCCGGCTCGGCCCCACCCCGCGGCGCCGCTCGACCAATGAGAACGCGGGGCGGGGGGGAGGGCTGGGCCCCGCAGCCAGTCGGGATGCGCGGGGGCGGGGCGAGGCCCCGACCCACCCGGTGGACGCGAAGGCCGTGAGCGAGCGGCGGGCCGCCCGGAGCAGGGAGCTGGCGTCGTTTCGGGGGGGCCCGGGACCCGCGGCTCGGCGCCAGGCACGCGCCGCCCGGCCGGCGCAGGCCCGAGGGAGACGGTGCCGCCCTGGCGGGGAGGGGCGGAAGTGCGGCCCCGGCCCGCCGCCATTGCCACCCCGCGGCGCGGCACGTAGGTCTGGCGAGGCGGCAGTGCGCATGCGCGGCGGGCCGGGCGCACGTGGTTCCCGAAGCACGAGGGCGCTGGCGCGCGTCCTAGCGGGCATGCTGGTGACTCTGCCCTCACACTTTACCAAGAACCTTTTTTTTCTCCAAGACATGGTACCACGTGTAGGGCGAACCGGAAGTGTCCAACTGATAATAATGAATGTTTTATAAAATCAGCGCATACTCTTGCAGGACAATCGGAACTGAGCATTCAGGGGAGCGTAAACAAAAGATCTCGTGGGTGTCTGTCTTTATCAAACACCAGCATTCCTCGGGAATCCCAGAACCTCGCAGCCCCAGAGGTCAACAAAATATCTTTTAAAATTTTTTTTAATTGATTTCAGAGAGGAAGGGAGAGGGAAAGAAAAGAGAGAGAAACATCAGTGATGAGGGAGAACCATTGATTGGCCGCCTCCTGCACGCCCCTCCCACCCCCACTGGGGATTGAGCCTGCAACCCAGGCATATGCCCTTGACCGGAATCGAACCCGAGACCCTTCAGTCTTCAGGCTGAGGCTCTATCCACTGAGCCAAGCCGGCTAGGGTTCAACAAGATATTTAAAGGCCCGTCCAGGTCCCAGAAACCTCACTAGAGTCTTCAGGATTTTCCCCATTAAATTTTTTTATTTATAGAATTTTGGGTGCGTGCAGCTTTTTATAAATGCATCCCTTTAATTCAGGTCTTAACGTTCTGCTTTGCTTAGATCGATGTCAGCACCTCTCAGAAGACATCTTCCATTTTCAGCATGAATAAGCAGATAATTTTGGGTAGTCATTTGTATATATTTTTGTTAATGTTTTGAAAACATAAACACAATGCCATAACGTGGGGGAAAAGCAAAGTACGGGCACTTAGTTTCATTTAAAAATGTAGTCAGTGTCACCATGGCTGGTTTGGCTCAGTGGATCGAGCGTGGGCCTGCAGACTGCAGGGTCCTGGGTTTTGTTCCTGGTTAAGGGCTCATGCCTGGGTTGTGGATCCTCAGTGGGGGGCGTGCAGGAGGGGGCCCACCAATGATTCTCATCACTGACGTTTCTGTATCTCTCTCCCTCTCCCTTCCTCTCTGAAGTCAGTGAGAATATATTTTGGGGGGAAATGTAGTCAGTGTCTAGGTTCCCCAAGCATCTCATTCTTTTTTAGTTTAAATTGGGTCTAAATAAGGTCTAATATGTTCCAATAGTCTATATTACAATAGGTTTGTGTGTTCCTTTTTAAAAATATATATTGATTTCAGAGAGGAATGGAGAGGGAGAGTTAGAAACATCAATGATGAGAGAGAATCATTGATTGGCTGCCTCCTGCACGCCCCACATTCGGGACTGAGCTCGCAACCCTGGTATGTACCCTTGACCAGAATCGAACCTGGAACCTTTCAGTTGATACCCTGGAAAATTCCACTTTGCATACTGCTATTTGCATATTCCAGCTAATTCCACCTTTTCTACTAGATTATAAACCATTTAAAGATGAAGTCTGCACCGGCATCCTACAAATATTAAATAAGGGAGCAAGTGATATCTGATTTGGTTAAAATCTTGATGAATATTGGTAATAGCAAAAGACTGGACATAAATACAGTACCGGTAGGTAGGGGACTGAGTGAGTAAGCCCTGCATATCGTGCCCATTACCAATGCACTATATGTCAGCTCCCAGTGCAAACTCCAGTGCCTGCTCCGTGGGGAGGGAGCTGACCGTTACTTTTCTGGCCGGCAGGTGTGATGTTCCGCTTTGTCAGCGGCGGGTGCCGGGGAGACACTGCAGGGGGAGGACTTTTCCTGCTGGTTGCGCTGAGCCGGGCTGGACTGCAGGCTCCTTCCCGCTCTCAGCGCTCACACTGCATGGTGGCCAGCAGCCCCCAGCGTCCCCTGGCGACCCCTTAAGTCAGTGGTTCCCAACCTTCTGGCCCTTTAAATACAGCTCCTCATGTTGTGACCCAACCATAAAATTATTTTCGTTGCTACTTCATCACTGTCATGTTGCTACTGTGATGAATCGTCATGTAAATATCTGACATGCAGGATGGTCTTAGGCGACCCCTGTGAAAGGGTCGTTCGACCGCCAAAGGGGTCGCGACCCACAGGTTGAGAACCGCTGCCTTAAGTACAAGGAGGATTCCCAGTGGTTCCTCCAGGGCAGCGCCAAGCGGCCTCTCTGCCACCCGGTGAGCCACAGCTAGTCCTCGCCAGCGAGGCCCAGATCGCGGCCCTGGGGTAGAGTGGGGTCCTCCCTGGGAGCCCCTTCATAGCCTGGGGCTTCTGCCTTGCTTCTTGCCATTCTTCTTTTTAAAAAAAGCATGGTGATGATGAGACTCTATTTTTTATTTCTTTTTAAATATATTTTGTTGATTTTTTTTACAGAGAGGAAGGGAGAGGGATAGAGTTAGAAACATGGATGAGAGAGAAACATCGATCAGCTGCCTCCTGCACACCACGCACTGGGGATGTGCCCGCAACCCAGGGACATGCCCCTGACCGGAATCGAACCCGGGACCCTTCAGTCCACAGGCCTCGCTCTTCCCACTGAGCCACACTAGCTAGGACGCTTCTGGCCATTCTCTATAGTCGTTTACTTCCCATCAGCCTCCTTGCTACAATCCCGTTAGTAAGTCATTATATTAAACTCTCTGCTCGAAGTACCGTGCGGTTCTCCCTCCTGAACGGACGGACCCTGTAAACACATCCACCCGCACACGTCGTGCTGCGCATCTAAGGAAGGAACGGGAGCACCGTGCGGGGCCGTGCGCTGCTCCGAGGGCGCAAAGGGGCCCCGCACGGTGCCGGGGCGGTTGGTTGGGGGACCCCTCAGCCCCGCTCCCGGGGGTAAGTGCGGAAGTCGGCGCCGGCCGCGTTTCCTCCGCTCCTGGCGCCACGGTCCGGCCGTTGGAGGACGCGCCACCGCTCGCGTCAGCCAGGTGCCCAGCGCCCACCTCCGGGCTCCCGAGGCCCGAGGCCCCGCCCCGGAAGTCCGCCCCGCCCCGCCCCAGACCCGGAAGTGAGCGCCCGCCCCTCGGCCCCAGGCTCCGTCCCGCGCCCGCCGGTCCGCGTTCTCGGTAGGCGCCGGGCGGGGGCCGCCGTCGGGGTGGCGCGGGGGGCAGGCGGGCGCCGCCGTCGGGGGTGCGGGCGCGGGAGGCGACGCGGGGCTGCAGGGGCCCAGGCGGTGCCCTCGCTGCGCGGGCAGGTCCCGGAGGGAGCGCGGCGCTGCGGCCGCCGCTGTCCGGGGTTTGGGTTGACGTTGCAGGGACCCTCTGGGCGGCGCCCCAGAACCGGCCCCCGCGCCCGCGCCCTGCGGGCACCGGTCCGCCGGGTGCGCCTCCGCGCGTGCGGGTCAGCCGCTGGGGACGCACCGCGCAGCCGGTGCAGGGCGGACTCTGCCGAGATGAGACCTGCAGTTCCGGGTTTTGGCGGGACCGGCCCGGGGAAACGAGGGCGGCCCTCTGGGTTCTGGCGGGTCCCGGAGCCTGACGGCCACTGGGGCTCAGGTGCCTGAGACGGGTTTGCAGGCGAGCTGGGCGGCGGAGGGCAGGGCCCGTGGACGGTGTGAGTCCGAGAGGGCGCGCAGCCCCAGCGCAGTCAGTGTCGCCGAGCAGAGCAGGGCCTCGCTCCCAGAGGCAGCGGCCCCCGGGCCCCGGTGATCTGGGGGGCAGCTGGAGGGCCCGCGTCTGGCCAGTGGCCCCAGCTGTGCGTGTCCGCCCTCCCCAGCCGGCCTCCCGCTGAGCGTGGCGTCCGCGCGGCCCCGGGATGTACATGCAGGTGGAGACGCTCTCCGGTTCCCGCCTCCATCTGAAGAGGGCGCCGGGCATCCGGTCCTGGTCCCTGCTGGTCGGTAAGGGTTTCCATATTTCACCCCAAAGAAGAAACGTCACTTAGAAATAGGTGACAGTGACACTGAAGCTTTCCTTCCTTGTTTTACCACCGACCCCCCAGCCCAGCGCTGCCCTGTTCCTGTGTGTTCTCCCGGGTTTATGCTTCGTCTGCGCTGTTCTGCCTGATGTGTGTGTCTCGTCTTGTTCACTTGACATCCTTTAGTTAACACTGCATGCTCCTCTGAGCGCCCTTGTTACCCCACACACTTTAACAAATATGTTTTTATTGGTTTTATAGAGAGAAGAAGGGAGAGGGAGAGAGAGAAACATCCACCGGCTGCCTCCCGCATGCCCCCTGCTGGGGGTCGAGCCTGCAACCTCAGGCGTGTGCCCCTGCCGGGAACTGAACCTGTGACCTTCTGGTGCTCGGGGCAACCAACTGAGCCACATGGCCGGCCATGTTCCCCCTTCCACTGGCCCTCGTACACCTGCTCACGGGTGTCTGCTCTTCGCCGCAGGCCCACGTGACGCGTGACAGTGCGCCCTGTTTTCCCCCAAGTGGAGAGGCTGCCCTGGCCTCCATCCCCATCGCTGCCCATCAGAGGGCCCACTGGTGGGCAGCTGCCCCGGGTGGCCTGTCTCCAGTCCTTTCCCATGACCTGCACGTGGCCGCCTCCGTTTCTCCTCAGCTGTTGGGTTGTGACACATTACGTAGCCCTGTCTTCATTCCATACCCTATACCGTCGGGGTAACCCCCACGCTGGCTCCTCCGGCCGACTCCCAGTCAGCTCCGGGTCCTCACGGAGCCGGATGTGGCACCTGCATACTGTGAATGGCACATGCCATTTTGTGAAGGAACTCCCCGCTTCTGAGCCTGGTGGTCTCTCCCTGCTCCCCGCCCCGCAGCCATGGCTGGTCCTGGGGAGGGGGCGGGCCCTGGGCTGGCGGGGTCCCACAGTAAGGTCCCTGCTTTCTCTCTGCAGGAATCCTGTCTATCGGCCTGGCTGCTGCCTACTACAGTGCAGGTGAGAGGCAGCGTCTGCTCCCGCAACTTCCTGGCTCTTTGGAAAACAGAGAGAAGTAGGAAACCCCATCATCGGTGACCCACCAAGGCCCAGCCTCGGGGAACGCCGCCCGCCCCTCTGCCTCCTAGGGGCCCGCGGGCGCAGCCGCACGGCTGTGTGCTGGTGGCTTCTCCCTCATGCCCGGCACTCCTCACTGTGTCTTGGGCATTTTCCTGGGTCAACAGAGATTCCTCGAGAGGGCGCTCTCTTGTATCTGCTTAGGCTCTGTTGCGGGTTGAGCCGTACTCTCAGGCCCCCTCCTCTCCCCTCCACAAGCCATGCTGTGATTGGCAGACACCCGGCTGCCTGCCTCCAGTAGACGCCAGAGGGAGCGGGCAGAGCTGGTGCAGCTGAGCGTCTGGGAGAGCGGCCGCCCTGGGGGGAGGGACCCCTGTGGGCCCACAGCCTGCGCTCTCTGCTGCTGCTCTCATGGGCCGTGTCCTGTTTGTCCCCAGATAGTCTGGGCTGGAAGATCTTCTACGTCACCGGCTGCCTGTTCGTGGCCGTGCAGAACCTAGAGGACTGGGAGGTAAGGCCGCGGCAGCTCGGCTCCCTGCTGAGACCAGCGCAGGGCTCCTGGGAGCTGGGCTCGGCCCTGGTGCCTGTCCGGCGTTGCTCCTGAACCCTTTTTCTCCTAGAAGCTCTTCGTGGCTGTTTTTACCCAAATTCTTTCCTCCCGAGGTCGCCGCAGCGCAGAATGAAACGGGGCCAGTCCGCTTCCTCGGTGGCCCCCCCTCTCCCCTGTCCCTCTTCCTGACCCTTTGAGCTGCCTGGCCCTGTGCTGCTCCCTGAACCCGTTCCCTCGTTGGGTGACCTTGGCCACTGTACTTGTCCTTGAACACCTGCCTCGAGGCCCCAGGCCCCTGCGCTCACTCCTGTCAGGGTCTCGGTCAGGCTGCAGGTGTTTGGCTTTGGCAGAGCAGCTTGGGCGCTGGTGTTGGGTTCTCACTGGGATGGGAAGGGCGAGGGTGGGACAGTCGGCGAGCCAGGCCCTCTGGGGTTCGTGTGGGCGGCTCCTGCCCTGCGGCCAGCGGCCGGTGACCCCGTGGCCGTTTCCAGGAAGCCATCTTCGACAAGAGCACCGGCAAGGTCGTGCTGAAGACGTTCAGCTTGTACAAGAAGCTGCTGACCCTCCTCCGAGCAGGCCACGACCAGGGTGAGGCGTTGGGACTGAACGGGACACGGGCTACCCCGGGCTGGACGGGGCAGCGAGGGCTGAGTGACGGCTGGGACTGGGCCTGAGGCCTGGGTCCAAGCTGGCTGCCCGGTAATCAGGGTTGTATCCCGCCTCGGGGGGGGATGTGGGGGCCCCTCGACACGGCCTGGCCCGAGGCTACTGCCAGGCAGCCCCAGCTCATTGCCCGGCCACTCAGGACCAGGAAGGCACTCTCAGCCATTGGGGAGATGAAGCAGAAAGACGGGGGGACAGGCAGGCCTTTCGAGGCCACGATGGGCCAGGTGTTCCTTCTCACCAGACTGGCCGTGACCCCGCAGCTGCAGGACCCTGCGCTGTGGCCACTGACCTGCGACACCAAAGGTTGGGGGTCTGGCTGTCTCCTGGGGTTCGGCCTCGGACACAGTGACCGACGCTTTCTGCTTCATGGCAAGCGTGGCATGGCCTCTGCAGAGTGGCCCGGAAGTGACCGTGCCCGCACCCAGGTGGGGGGACGCTGCCCCTGACCCGCCCGCCCTGCCCCCCAGTGGTGGTCCTGCTGAATGACATCCGGGACGTGAACGTGGAGGAGGAGAAGGTGCGCTACTTCGGGAAGGGCTACGTGGTGGTGCTGCGCTTCTCCACCGGCTTCTCACACCCGCTCACCCAGAGCGCCATCATGGGCCACCACAGGTGAGCGAGGACGGGGCTGGGACTGGCCAGGGCTGCTGCCTGGGGCCCTCGCCCATCACAACAGACGCCCAGCGTGGCGGGGCACAGGGGAAGAGGACCATGGGGAGGCTGGGGCAGGCGTGCCTCCACCGCTAGGCGATGTCGGGGTCCCCATGAGGACAGGCAGAGCATGGGGACCTCAAGGGGTTCCAGCGGGACAGGGCGGGGCAGGGGCCAGGTGAGGATGGGGACCAGGACGGAAGGTGCTGGGTCCTGGTGGGGAGCTCTCGGGTGTGGGAGGTGCATGGTTTGGGTGAGCGGCTGTGGTCTTTCTGGGTGCACCTCTCCCGTGGTAACCGCCCTCCCTCCGGTGCCGCCCGGCCCAGCGATGTGGAAGCCGTCGCCAGGCTCATCACCAGCTTCCTGGAGCTGCACCGCCCGGAGAGCCCCGAGGAGCCGTCTCAGAGCAGCGACAGCGAGGCCGACAGCCCCGCCGAGCAGGGCTGACCGGGAGCCCGCGGCCGTGGATCTGATGGTGCCTCAGCAGGCCAGCCTTCCTCCTCGCCACCCAGCTGTGTCCCCGGCAGCCCCCGGGCGGGGCCCTGGGCCACTCCTGCTACTTGCTGCTGCCCTCTGCTTAGAGCCACGGCTGGGCTCCAAGGCGCCCGGGGAGGGTGTGGCCTCGGCTCTGCCTCCGGGAGCCAGGCGGCCGGCGTGGGTGCGGTGGGTGGCCTGGTCTGGGCTTACCCACCCCACAGCCGACCAGCCGGGTGTGCTCCAGCCTCTGAAAGGGGAGGGGGGGCAGGCTCCCCAGGGCACGGCCTGAGGCTGGTGTTCCTGCACCCGACTGAGGTTGGCCACACGGTCCCTGGGGAATTCAGCTCCAAGGTCACCGCCAGGCTTCAGCTTGCCTTGGACCAACCAGGATGGTGCTGGGCTGTCTTGGGCAGATCCCCTCCCATCCCGTCCCCTCGGCCTCGGCAAAGCCTGCGTGGCGAGAAGAGGTTCTCCCAGCCTCGTGCACTGTTTCAAGCTGGGGCCTCGCGCTGAGAAGCCAGATGCAGCTTCTCTAGAACCTGAGAAGACCTGTCGGCCGGGCCCCTTTGTGGGGCAGGAAGTGGGCTGCACCCACGGAACTGGGCACCGAGCACCAGCGGGCAGAGCCTGGATCGCCCATGGGGCTGCGCTGCCGGGTGACATGGACCGCGGTCTCTGTGGGTCTCCCTTCTCAGCAGGGGCTGCGACCGGCCCTTGGCTTGAGCACAGGGGGCTCGGACCTGCTCGAGTTGGGTTCCAAATGAACCGCTGTGCCGGGCTGTGCACGTCTGCTCCCCTGGGGGCTGAGAGCCGCTTGCCCCCCACACACCCCGGGTGGGATTGTTGTGGACCCTCCAGGCCCTGTGAACACCTGAGAGCAGCCAGGCGGTAGCGAGGTCCGTCACATTCCTGCCAGCCTGACCTCTAGCTTCTACTCTCTTTATTTCACGAGAATTAAAGTTCTGCGTGCAGATCAGTGAACAGGCCCTACGGGCGTCTCCTCCCGTTTCAGCCCCTTCTCCCCATGACCACCTGCGCCGAGGGGCCTGCTGCCTGGTGTCCTGGGCTCAGCAGGAGGCGAGTGTTGGGCAGACAGAGCTGGACGGGGTGTGGGAGGCCCATCTCCTCAGGGGCCCTGGCCTGCGTCGGGGCCGGGGCCGGGGCCGGCTGGTGGGGGTGGGGGGCTGGCGGCCTCGAGGTCCTGCAGCAGCGCCTGCAGCTGCCCCAAGCTGGGGTGCACGTTCTCCTGCAGCCACTCCTCCACGGTGTCCTCGGGGAAGACGCGGTGCAGGGCGGCCGCCAGCTCCTGCGCGAGGCCGCTCCACCTGCCCAGGAGACTGAGAGCCCGGCAGCCGTGAGGGTCCCGCGCATCGGAGCAGCCCGTGCCTCAGTTTACCCATCCGTGCAACGTGCTGTCGCATTGTTGGGAATCAATGACTGAGGACACATTTTAACATCTGAACCTGGGATTTCCTTAGGACCTACACCCATCAACGGTGCACAGCACTGACACTCAGCAGGGACAGTCTGCACAGAGCCCAGTGCCCAGAGGACTGGCTGGCAGGACCCTGTCTCCTTGGTGCCAGGGAGGATGCGGGCTCATGCCAGCTGGGGGGCCAGGATGGGCCCCGGTGGTCTGGCTCCACAGTGAGCCTGGACCCTGCCCGGTCATTCTGGTCACCCTCCCTCCTCAGGCTGGGAACACGCTGGCTTCACTAACGTTCAGGGGCACCTGGGAATCCAGGCTCGGGACAGCCGGTGGCCACAGAGCACAGCCCCCGTGTGGCAGAGGACGCCAGCTCCAGGGTGGGCGCGGCGGGGGCGGGGGCGGGGGCTACCTGAGCGCCTGGGGCTGGATGTGCTGGATCATGACTGGGTGGATGAGCTTCCGCCTGCGGTGGTAGGGGCTGAACCAGCCGGTCACATACCTGGGGGAAGCGCCACACAGGTGGGCCCCGAGGACGGGGGCCAGGAAGCCTCGGGGGTTTTCAGTGACACCTCTGAGGCCATTCCAGTCTCCCAGACATTTGAACAGGTTGTTTTCCCCCCAGAAAGTTTTGGTGCAGGATGGGCAGGCCCTCGCCCTGGGTGTGTGTGGGGGGGCACTCCCCTGTGCCCCCTCTCCCCTGTGCCCACACTCCCCTGTGCCCCCTCTCCCCTGTGCCCCCTCTCCCCTGTGCCCCCCCTCGCCCGTGCCCACACTCCCCTGTGCCCCCTCTTGCCTGTGCCCACACTGCCCTGTGCCCACTCTCCCCTGTGCCCCCTCTCCCTGGTGCCCCCTCTCCCCTGTGCCCATTCTCCCCTGTGCCCCCTCTTGCCCAGGCCCCGCTCACCTGTCCGTCTGCAGCATCTCGTCCACAGAGCTGCGCAGGTGCAGGCTGACTTGGACGACGAGGGCCAGGATGTCACTGCCAGGGAAGGAGCCGGTCCCCTCACTGCACAGAGAACCCAGGCGCTGAGATGGGGCCGGGCGTGAGGGGGGGGGCAGCGCGGAGGCTCGGGGGTCACCTCAGGACGCCGGCGATTTCCAGGCTCGAGATCCCAAGCAGGTGCTGCACGCGTGCCCTCACGTCCTCGGTGAAGCCTCCTGAAACCCAGCAGAGGTGGCAGGTCCGTCGCCGCTCCGGGCACATCATGGCGCTCCCATGGCGCCCACCTCCCCAGCCCACCGGCACCGGCGCCGGGATGTCCCTGCAGCCGAGGCAGAAGCGCTGTCCTGCCCGAGGCGGCATGGGTTTCTTCTCGGGGTTCGCTGTGTCCGGGGACACGCTCCCCTGACCTCCTAGCCTGTCTCGGTGGCGGGTGGTGGCGAGTGGGGCAGGAGCCTCGCCCGGAACCGCTGGGGAAGGCCGCAGCCAGCCCCGGCCTCCGGGAGAGCAGGGCACCTTACCGTGTAGGAGCGACTGCAGGCAAACGGCCAGGGACGGGATGCCCACGGGCAGCAGCTCACACAGCACAGAGAAGTGGTCGTACCTGAGCCCACGGGAGAGGGCGCTCAGCTCCCGCTCCCGGCAGCAGACCTGGCACCCGTCCCTGCACCAGGGCGGCACTGAGAAGCGTCTGCAGAGCTGGCTGCTGCCTCGGGAAACACCCTGGGCTCCCGGGTGTGCAGGCCCACCCGCCGCCCAGCCGGGCTCAATGCTCTGGTCGCCACCCTGAAATCCTCAGGGTTCGGCTTTGTGAGTGAGGGCGAGGGCATGGCTCCCCTCAAAGGCCCTGCCTCCAGCCGCCGCGGGTCCGCTCTCCCTGCCCTTGGTGCCGGGCCACCTGCCTCTCCCCTGGCCCCAGTCCGAGGTGGGACTTGACCAGGACCAGGGTCCTTTCATAGCTCAGATCTGCAACTGGTATGAAATCGTGAAGAGCCAGTTTCTGTCCTGGTCCCCACTGTGCATGAGCCGCTGCGTGTGGCCTCCCGGAGGCTGCAGACGGTGGACGGGCACGCGGGTCCCCGGGCGGGGCCAGGAGGGCAGCATGCCCTGGGCAGGGTTTGGGGGCAGCTGCAGGGTGTGAGGGACCCTGGCTGCTCCCCCCCCATCCACAGAGCATCTCCCCCCCCGCCCCCCATCAGAGGCCCAGCCTGCATGGCGAGGAGGGCGGTGTGTCCTGGCCACGGAGCTGCCTTGCCCTCCAGGACGGGCTCCGGGCGGCTCACCTCTGCCAGCCGGTCAGGATGATGCCCTGCAGTGTGTCCTTCCGCCCTTGGGCCGCCACCTGCAGCCACTGCAGGTTGTTCCGGAGGTGGTGCTCGACGGGGGGCAGGGCCTGGCTGGGCCCCGTGGCCCCCTTGAAGGCGCTGGCGGCCCACAGCCGGGGGAAGCCGCACTGCCGGTACTTCTCCATGAGGAGGGCTGACGAGACAGGGGGAGGTGTGCCTGGGCCAGGGCCGAGGAGGCTGCGGCCACCAAGCCCGGAACACGTGGCCCGACACCCGCCGTGTGGAGGGAAGCCACAGGAGCCCACGCCGGCCTGGACGGCGCCCTCTCAGGGAGCCCACCTCCCGCCCCCACAGGACAGGCCACCCCGTGAGGACCGGCCACAGGACACGCAGGCTGGGACCCGGCCCCCCAGGGAGAGTCTGCGGTGAAGCAGAGGCAGCTCCGGCTCTGATGAGCCAGGAAAGAGGCCCCGTGTCCCCCCAGGCATCAGGTGACAGGGCCACCCACAGCGACTCGGTACTGACCCTTGCCCTGCACATCCAGGTCGGCCCCGTAGTCCCAGAGCACTGGCTCCACCAGCTGCGGCACCCCGGACGCTGCAGGCAAGAGGCTGTCAGTGCCCGGCCGGCGGAACGCCCCGGCCCCCGCTGCTTGCATGAAAAGGGGACACACACCATCTTTTCTACACGCTCCACACTGCACTGCTCACGGTGGAAATGCCACGCCAGGAGCCAGCCAGCCCTGGGATAGCCCGGCCCCAGGAGCCCCAACCCAGCCCCGCGGCCCAGCACTCCCCTGGGGGCACCAGGCCCAGGGGCAACAGGACGTGCACTAATTGGATTTAATTGTAACAAACCCAAGTTCAAACCCAGGGGGCCACGTGCGGGTGCTGGCTGAGCCTTGCGGAGGGTGGGCCTCCACGTGGGCACCGGGGCACCGTCCCAGCTCTGGCCAGAGTTGTGAGTGACCACACCAACCTCCCGTCTCCGCCCAAAGCCTCAGGCCAGGACCTCACCAGCGTCCGTGCCGGGCAGGCCGAGCCGGCGGAGGGCCAGAGGGCGGGAAGCAGGGCTCCCTGGGGCCCAGCCGCCCACCCCCGATGGCCAGGGCCCCAGGCCTCATGGCCGCCCCAGGGCGGACCCAGCGCTCCCATCCTCCTGCCAGGCTCTAAGGTGCCTTCCAGGGGGAGGGCGTTTCCGTGTGAGGACATTTAAACCGTGGCCGACGGGACTGTGGATGGCAAAGCTCCGCTGCGTTTGAACTCAGTCCCCTGAGCAGACGGGGCTCAGCAGCAGCCGGCGCCTCCTCCCGTGGACGCGCCGCTGACCTGACAGCTGGTCCTCGGGGATGTCCCGCAGCATGTCGTCCCACACCAGCGGCGTCGTGGCCGGGTGCCGGGCCCGCACGTGGCTGGCCACGGCCCTCATGTGGGACAGACACAGCGTGGCTGTGGTGTTCTGCTCCTGCTGCAGCCACTGCCTCGAGGCCTCGCCCTCCCCGAGGTAATAGACCTGGAGGAGGGAAGACAGGCCCGCTGGCCTCCAACTGCCCGGGAGCACCCAGGGCCGGGGCACAGGCACGGGAGGCGGCGGCAGAGGAGGGCGACCTGCCTCTTCGCCGAGACCTGAACTCCCCCTCGAGGGTCCCTTCCACGGCAGCGCGAGGGGAAGAAGCAGATGTCCACCACGCCTGCCCTCTCTATCGTGGGCGTGTGGGCACGTGGGCTGTTTTTCCCCCAAGGTGGGGGGCGGCCTTGACGTGACGACACGGGAGCCTGTGGACCTGGGGGCAGAGACCTGACGCAGCACCCACCTCGTCGCAGCCGATGTGGAGCCACCGGGCTCCCGGGTGCAGCTCCAGCACCTGGTCGACCATGGCTCCCACCAGCGCCAGCGACTCCGCCTCGTGCGGGTTCAGGGTGTTGGGGAAAAGCGCCACTTCTCGGAGGTGGGCGAGAGCCTCATGCTTCAGCACAAACTGCAGGAGGGGACGTGAGGGGGGTGCTGGTCACACGGGGAGAGAAGCTCACGCCCGGACCGGACAGGCCGCCTCTGGGTTCAAACTTCCGACAGCGGCTGGAGGTCCCTGCCCAGCAGGTCTGACCCTCAGCCGGGCACGCCTGTCCGCAGGGACTTCTGAGAGCCTGTCCCTGCAGCGCCGGCTGCTTCCAGCCGACGCGCCCCCGACCCCCACACCTGGGCGCAGGCGACGCCCGTCCGGCCCACTTACCTCCATGTGCCCGAACGTCTGCACCAAGGGGACCACCTCGAGCTCGTGCGCGGCGGCCAGACGCAGGACCTCCGTGACCTCGCTGGGGCTGCGAGACAGGGTCCCAGCTCCGCTCACACTCCCCTGGCCTCCTCGCCAGCGCCCAGGACTCTCCCAAGGAAGCTACGCGGCTAACACCGAAAAGCTCCACAATATTCTGGGGTTTCAGAGATGCTCCTGCTCTGGGACTTGGGCCGTCACGGCCTCAAGTGACATTCGCTGTTCACCAGCTATTCTCACCCAAACCCCAGGACGCCGGAGTCCCTGCACCAGAAACTGCCACACGAGGGGTCATGGCAGCGCAGGTTGGCGGGCGGGCCGAGGGCAAATTCCCCGCGGGCGTCAGTGCGGCCGTGACCTAAAAACGGCTTCTACGCGATTAAAGGGTTCAGAGAAATGTTCCCGTGTCCACTGATGGTTTTGTTGGGACACAGCCACGCCCAGTCATTCACATGTCACCTGTGGCTGGCCACGGCCCTCACATGGGACAGCTACTGTGGTAACAGACCAGCCGGGCACAGCCTGAAATGCTCCCTGTCTAGTCTTTTTTTTAAAAAATGTATTTCTTGCCGAAACCGGTTTGGCTCAGTGGATAGAGCGTCGCCCTGCGGACTCAGGGGTCCCAGGTTCGATTCCGGTCAGGGGCATGTACCTGGGTTGCGGGCACATCCCCAGTGGGAGATGTGCAGGAGGCAGCTGATCGATGTTTCTCTCTCATCAATGTTTCTAACTCTCTATCTCTCTCCCTTCCTCTCTGTAAAAAATCAATAAAATATATTAAAAAAAATGTATTTCTTATTGATTTCAGAGAGAAAAGGAGAGGGAGAGAGATAGGAACATCACTGATGAGAATCACTGACAGCCGGGCATGTGCCCTGACCGGGAATTGAACCGTGACCTCCTGGTTCATAGGTTGACGCTCAACCACTGAGCCGCACCGGTCAGGCTGGGCTGTTTGTTACTGATTCACATGGACACCGTGATCTCGAAGGCCGCGGGGGGCACCCGGAGCACCATGTCCGATGTCATGAACTCTGAGCCTCTCCCCTTTAACCTCCACCTTCCCATGGGGACCCCCTGTGGCCTCCTCCCCCCGCCTGGCACCTGACAGAGCTCCTCCCCGCCCTTCACACCTGCGGCACCAAGATCACGCCCCGTGGGGATCACGGCTTCGCTTACTTTCTCTACTATTCTGTGAACTCGCTTTATGTCTACAGCTGAAGACGTGCATTTAAAACGACAGACGGGATTATCTCACTGTCGTGAACTTCTCGCCTGCCCTGCCCGCACCCCCAGGTTGCCGCCCCCACCCCTCCACCCCGTTTTCTCTGCAGGTGGCGACCCTCGCGGGCGGTACCTGTACGCGTGCGGGGCCCTCAGCAGCCTCAGGGGACCCTCGTAGGGAAACGTGTCTTCGTACTCGATGAGGAGGCCGCTGGCGCCCAGGGCACGGAACAGCGGGAAGATCTGGGGAGAGGGGCGTGAGCAAGTGACACGGGCAGCACGCAGCGTCTCTCGCTCTGCACACGGTCTCTGTCGGACTCCTCTCCTCCCTGGAAACTGTCACCTGGAACGTGCGCTCTGTGTCATGTCAGTCAAACACTCTAACGCAGTGACATGTTCAAGGGACACTGGGTGAGGGGACCACTCGCGCTACAGCAGCTGCCCCTGAACAGCAGCTCACGGCGGGTAAGCTGGGGGGAGGCCGGGCCAGCAGGGCAGGCGGCCACAGTCAAGAGCAGCTCACAGGAGACGGGGGCCGGCTGGGCTGGGGTGGGTGGTGTGCGGCTGGAAGGAACCTCAGAGGAAGTGGGGCCCGGCTGGCGTGGCTCAGTGGTTGAGCGCCGACCTATGAACCAAGAGGTCACAGTTCAATTCCCGGTCTGGGCACCTGCCTGGGTTGTGGGCTCCATCCCCAGGGTGGGGCGTGCAGGAGGCAGCCGATCCATGATTTTCTCTGATCGTTGGTGTTTCTCTCTCTCCCTCTCCCTTCCTCTCTGAAATCAATAAAAATATATTTAAAAAAATAAAAGGGAGCATAGTGGCTGGACCTGGCTACCTCACAGGCCTCCTCCCCCCTCCCCATTACGCCATCTTTATTTCAAAGGATATGAACTCCTGCCCTCAAGGATTGCTAGGACTAGGTCGTGTGTACGACACAGAGCTGGGACCTCCTTCCCGTCTGGCGCCACGCAGGGTGACAGCGGTGCCCTGTGGGCACCAGGGAAGGCCCCTGCAGATACGGGAACAGCAGCCCGTGCCCAGGCGAGGGCCGTCCCAGAGCTCGTCTGACCTGTCCACTCCTGTGGGCATTGCTGGCAAAGTGTTCTTTCCCTAGAGCAGCGGTTCTCAACCTGTGGGTCCGACCCCTTCGGCGGGCGAGCGACCCTTTCACAGGGGGCGCCTGAGACCATCCTGCAGATCCGATATTTCCGTGACGATTCATCACAGTAGCAACATGACAGTGATGAAGTAGCAACGAACATAATTTTATGGTTGGGTCACAACATGAGGAGCTGTATTTAAAGGGCCAGAAGGTTGGAAACCGCTGCCCTAGAGCCTGAGGCGTTCTGAGACAGGCTGCAGGGAAGGAGGGCGTCAGCTGGGAGGAGAAATCAGCCGTAATGCGTCATAAAACCGTAATCGGTAATTAACTGTAAATTACAAAACCACCGACACCCTCACCTCCTGTCGACAATGTCAGGAGTCCTGGTCACAGGTGCGAGGGGCCAGGGGTTGAACGTATCGTTTTGGGGGACACATTCAGCCCACGGTGAAGAGGTTGGGGGTCTCTTCATCCTGTTTTTCCTTTGACTCTCCTGGCTGCTCTGTGGCCCAGCCAGACCCCGCGGCTGAGCTCTGAGCACACATTTCTACAGGACACTGCCCGCACCTTTAGAGACCAACCCGGGGGCTCCCCTCGAGGTAAAGGGGGCTCCCACCTCCGAGAGGTACGAGACCTTCGGCGGGGCTCCTTTAAGGTCCAGGTGCACAAACCGCATCTTGAACGGCGAGGAGCCCGACATCTCGCCGTCTTGGGGGAAGTCACACGACAGACCTCTTGTCCGGGCCCTTCTTCCTGGTAGAGAGAGTCGGAGTTAGGAGCGAGCCCCTGCTTCCTGTCCAGCTCAGCTACTAGCGAGGAGGAAACACTCCCCCAAACCGGCTCCCACATCACGGCGTGTGTCTCAGTGTGAACACGGCTCCCACATCACGGCGTGTGTCTCAGTGTGAACACGGCTCCCACATCAAGGCATGTGTCTCAGTGTGAACACGGCTCCCACATCACGGCGTGTGTCTCAGTGTGATCACAGCTCACACATCAAGGCATGTGTCTCAGTGTGAACACGGCTCACACATCAAGGCGTGTGTCTCAGTGTGAACACGGCTCACACATCAAGGCGTGTGTCTCAGTGTGAACACAGCTCACACATCAAGGCGTGTGTCTCAGTGTGATCACGGCTCCCACATCACGGCGTGTGTCTCAGTGTGATCCGCCCCTGAAGGGTCCCAGCACTGGTCCCCTCATCAGAGGCTCTGGTCTGGTAACACGCGTGCCTGCAGGGATCCTCCCGTCTTAAAGGCCCTTCCTCCGCGAAAACAGGCAGGTGTCTCCAAACACCATGTCAGGCCCCACAATACGTCTTAGTAGAAAGTTTATCCTCAATTTTATTTTCCTTTGGATAACATCACGAATATTTACGTTTCTAGAGCTGACGTCAGCCGCTTGCACGCAGAAGCTGCAAACATTTCCGCTAGATCAGAGAGAACTGCCCAGGATTTAGACAGGCCATGGGTTGGCATGTTGAATAACCACATCGTTCACCTGAAACTCATATAATACTGCATGTCGACTGTACCTGAATTTTTTTAAGGGCAAAAATTTTAATTGTTGGGAAAATGGATGAGCCACACGTGTCTCAGGGCTGGCTGGTTTATGCTGATGTGAAGGGAGTGTTTGGATGACAATGAAGCAGCTGGAAATAGTGAAATTTTTTTTTTCTAGTATAAGAGCACAGAGGATTCATGGGAAAAGAAACCCTTGCTATATTGGTCAGAGATACCGTTCAGTAACTCCAACTACGCCTCCGCACAGGAGTCTGTAGTGCAGAGGGGAGACAAAATAGATGCATCCAGAAACCAATCCACTTGATGTCTTTTAAAAAGGAATTACAGCCCCAGCCGTTTGCTCAGAGGTTAGTGTCTCGGGTTTGATTCCAGTTAAGGGCACACATCTTGGTTGCAGGCTCAACCCCTGGCCCTGGTCAGGCGCCTGCAGGAAGCAACTAATTGATGTGTCTCTCACATCGATGTTTCTCTGTGTCTCTCCCCCTCCTTCCATTCTCTGTAAAAATCAATGGGAAAATATCCTCAGGTGAGGATTAACAACAAAGAAATCATATTCAAGGCAATCTCAGTGACGAAATTCTTAAGGCAACTACCCAGCCAAGGGGGTAGATGAAATGTATGAAAAAACATTCTGAAAAACGGCAATGCTTTTTAAAGCTGAATTGTTTTAAAATCTTACAAAGCAAAAGGACTTTTCAGCGAATAGATTTAAAAGAGGCATTTCGAGCTGAGAAATCTGCGTTGGTCATGTGTGCGTCTCCTATTCAGACAGAAATCCCGTTACTCCTGTAACAATGGGGTAAAAAGAGCGGCGACTGTTGCACGTGAGGATTATTTTTTATTATTGATTTTTAGAGAGGAAGGGCTTGGGAGGGAAACATTCCTGCTCTCCCGACGGGCTGCCTCCTGCACGCCCCCCGCTGGGCACTGAGCCCCTGGCCGGGAATCAATCAACCTGACACCTTCCCGCCGGCTTCCCGCTAAAACGCAAAGGAACCGAAGCGAGAAGTCGGCTCCAGCTCGTGAGCGCGAATTCCTTTGCTTCCCTCCTGCGAGAAGCTACAGAACTGAGATCCTTTCAGGGACTCGGGCCGCTGTCCCTGTCCGTTTCCGCAGCTCTGTGGCTGGTTCCGCGGCTCCCAGGTCGGGGCCCACGGCCCGGAGTGGCCTTCGATGGCACCCCCGTCCCCAGCGCCAGGACTGCGGGGCAGAACTCTTCAGTCCGACAGGCCCGGACGGTTCCGCTCCCCCCGCCCCGCATCCCCATCAGGAAGCGACTCACCTTCTTCAGACTCACTTCCCATGAACGAGCCTCATTGCTAACTCGGCGTATCCAGAATCCTAGGTGCCTCGACAGGGCTGGTTCCGACTCACTCCCGACCCAGAGGGCCTGCGGGTCCCCTGCTGAGCACCATGTGCCGGCGCTCGGGGTGGCAGACCCCACCCAGAGGGCGCGGGCGCTGGAGGAGGGCGCGGACCCCGGGGAGGAGGCGCCGGGAGGGGGAGGCGCGCGGCACCCAGAGGCTCGGAGCTCCGCGGGTTCCAGGCGGGCGGGGCGGGGTGCCTGCCGGGTGCGCGCCCGGGTCCGCTGGCAGCGCTCGGCTGGCGATTGCTCGGGTCTGGCCGCCAGCCCCGGAGTGGACGGCCGAGCGTGTCGCCCCGCGTCCCCGGCCGCGCCTGCCTCGCGCTCCCTCTCGCGCCGCTCGTCCCGGCTCCGGCGGCTCCGGCGGCTCCCGCGTTCGACCCGGCTCCGTGGCGGGCTGGCCCGATGGCGCCTCAGCGGAGGGGCGCGCCCAAGGCGCCCGAAGGCAGCGGGACGGCCGAACGCAGGCGCCCGAGCAGGTACTGGCAGCCCGAGGGAGGACGAGAGCTGGGCGGCAGCGGGCCGGGCCGTGGGCGTGGCCGGAGGGGGCTGCCGATGGGCGTGGTCTGTCTGGAGGTGGGCGGGGCCTTCTGATGGAGGCGGGGCTGCCCTGCGGGGTGGTCTGTCTGGAGGTGGGCGGGGTCTTCCGCGGGAGGCGGGGCTTCCCTGGGAGTATCATCCAAAGAGGGCGTGGTCTGTCAGGGTGGGCGGGGCTGTCGTGTGGGTGGGTGGGGCCAGCAGAATCCCGCCCCCACCGGCACCCTCAGTCAGCCTGGCAGCCCAAAGCCGGGGTGGCTTGGGCCGGGGATCACGGGGTGGAAGGAGGGCTCACCGCCCGAAACCTTTACTGACCCCCAAACCCGTGTGTGGCGATGGCTCCACGCCGGACTCCCCACATTCCCACCGCACTCCACCCCCTGGCAGGTCCTCTGTTGATTGACAGTAGCTCTGACCGCGGTTAGTGTAGGGACAGGTCAGGGCTGCGAGCCGCGGTGGACATGCCTCTGGTCGCCATGGTCTGCCTTCCCGCCCACGCCGGTGCCGGTGGGGACCACGGTGTGCGTTCTGTCCTCAGCATGAAGAGTGCCCGGGCGCCGCGGGAGGTGCGGAGGAAGTGGCTGAGAGCCGCCGTCCTGGGGGCTGCTGCTGCGCTCGCCGCGCTCCTGCTCTGGGGCAGCCCGGGGGGCGATGACGGGGTCACCGAGGTCCTGGCTCGCCGCGGTGAGATCCTGCCCGGCAGGTTCATTGAGGTGCCCTGCTCCGAGGATTATAACAGTCACCGGCGATTTGAAGGTAGGTGGCGCCCTGGGGACCCAGGAAGGGGCGGCGCGTTAGCAGGAAATGCGGTGTGTTTAACATGCGTATCTTTTGCTACAGGGAGAAGGTGGGGATCAGGTGGAAAGGGTGGGGGTGGCAGGTGACCTTTGCCCCTCCCCGGGTTTGTTACGCACACCTGGGCTGGGGAGTGCCGGTGTTTCAGGCCTTGCGCAGGGCAGGCCCGTTGGTCACCTTGGAGGACCTGGGAGGCCGGGGCCAGGGATTCACGGAGGCCCCGCACTGTGGCTGCTGCCCGTTGGAGGAGGCTTGCCCGGAGGGTGCACGGGATTGGAGAGAGAGGACTGCGGACGTGGAAACCAGCAAAGGCATTGTCTGCAGAAACGTGCAATCGGGAACGTCAGTCAGAGGCCCTACTCTCACCTGGGCGCCTGTCCCATCCTGGGGCCCTCGGCTCTGAGAGGCAGGAGGAGGGCGAGGTCAGGGTCTGGTTAAGGGCCGCGGGTTGTGTCCGCAGGTGCCCCGAGGCCGAGAGCCGGCGGGTTCAGCACCCTGGAGAGAGCGCCGACCTCGGCGGAGCGGGGCCTAGGCCGTGAGACCCGCGCCCTCGGGCCTCCGGCAGCAGCACATTCCCGCGCGGTCCCCTGCTCCGTGGACGCTGTCTCCGTTTGACCAGCCGCAGCCTGAGCGGCCGGGTTTTACAGGCAGAAGTCAGTTTCTCTTAGAGCAGGGCTTGGAGCTTGAACCAAGGAATTGCCAGGTCCTTCCACCAGGGGGCGCTGTTGAGCTGCACATAAGGGGGTGTAACGGGACGAATGCAATGCGGGGTGGCAGGGGGCGGGGGTCCTCCTGCGGCTGAGCGCGGGGAAGGCGCGGGCCCTGTGGGTGGCCTTTCCCTCTGGGGCCCAGGGTTCAGGAGGCCTTTTTCGGTGGCTGGAACTGGAGAAGTTTGCTTCCCACCCATTTAATAATTCATCGACATTACACACCGTTGGAATGGGGGGGGGGGATTCGTGGTTAATGGGGAGGGGTATCAGGTTTGGGAAGATGGCCAAGCTCTGGGGCTGGGTGGGGCGATGGCTGCACAGCCAGGCGAGTGCGCTTTTATGCCATTGAAATACCCGCGTAAAAACGGCTAAAGCAGCAGGTTTTGTGACGTGTGTTTTACCACAATAAAAAAACAGCGGGCATGTATCTTACAGCCTCTGGGCAGCCCTTCGCCAGCCCTCTCCTCTCATAGGGGAGAGAAGCAGGAGGGGACTCCTCACACTGGGGGCCGCATCCCACAAAACCCCATTGTCCCCCGGGAGGGCCTCCCACAGGCTGTTATCGGCCGACCTCTCACCCCGGCTCCTCTCTCTCCAGGCTGCTCCCCTACCAAGTGTGGCCGGGGCATCACCGACGCCGTCATCACCAGGGACGAGGCCCGGCGGGTCCGCAGGTAGGACGGAGGGACGGATGGACGCACCCTCGAGCTTCCGTCCCGAGCCAGCAGGAATCCGGGGCTGGGGGCGCGGAGCAGGAGGGGAGCTGAGAATTCCTACTAACAGGATGACTTAGAGAATTCATTTACAATTTCCTGTGTGCTCCCAAGACAAGGGTAGGCGTGTCTGGTTTCCAGGAAAGGCTGCTGCCTGCTGTGAAGCGGGTTCCTCCCCGGAAAGCGGTTCTGACCCGTTCGGGTGGTCGGGTCGGGTGCTGCCTGCGTAGAGTGTTCGCCCACAGCAGGGGTCACTCCGTACTGGCTCCATGTCCTCCAGAACTGGGTGGGGATGAGTCCTTCCGCCGCTGGCAGTGACTCGTGTCGGGCAGGAGTCTTACTCAGAAGCAGGTGGGTTTTTCCTGGTTGAAATCTTAAAAACAGGATTTTCACGCTTAGACTTTCCGACGCGCTGTTCAGACACAGAATGTCTTTGGAAGCGAGTGGTGGGTGGGGCGGAGGCTCGCCCTTGGGCTGCGGTCAACATTGTTGGCGTCTGCAAGCCGCAAGCCGCAAGCCACAAGCCGGACGCCGAGCGAGTCCCGATGGGAGGTGCTCCCGTCCCGTTCCAGACGACGCTGTGGGCTCTTTGGCGAGGGCACTGGCTTAGGGTTGACCTTCCGGGCAGCTTGTTGGGCGCTGCAAGCACCTGCTCGAGGCGCTGGAGGCTCTTGCCTCCTCGGGTCAGTGGTCCTGTCAGGTCAGCGGGGCCACCACGCGGCCTCGACTCCCTGACCTGGGGGTCCCAGAGGCTGCCCCCCAGCCTGTGGAGACAGGACAGGGACCCCCTGGGGGCAGTGCAGCCACTCAGCACGGCAGACGGCCGTGGAGCCCACTTGTTCCCGAGCCGTGTTCTGTGTTGTCAACAGATGATAAAACATCGCCGTTCACTCACTGAGCTTTGGAAGTTGAGCCGTGGTCTCACCATGTGCTTACAGCCTGTTTGTGTTGCATTGATCGTGGGCGTGGCGCTGGCCTACCCATATCGTAGGTGAGGTGACTAACAAGTTTGACCTAAAATGATCTCTCCCGCAGCATAGCGGAGAAGGGGCTGTCCCTGGGAGGATCCGACGGAGGGGTGAGTTGTATGCAATTCCTGCTTCCGTTTTCTCTTGGCTCCTTTGTTTAATAAATGTCTTTATTTATGTCAGAGAGAGAGAGGGAGAGGGAGAGAGAGAGAGAAACATCGATGAGAGAGAAACATTGCTCGGCTGCCTCCTGCACCCCCTACGGGGATCGAGCCCACAGTCCAGGCATGTGTCCTGACCGGGAATCGGACGGGACCTCCTAGTGCATGGGACGTTAGTTTGAAATCTTGTTTCCTTGCGATCTCATTCGTTTGAGTGCTCGTTGGCTTGAGATCTCGTTGGCTTGAGTTCTCGTGTGGTTTCCTGAACTGGGTCCTCTGGGCGCGTGGAGCGCGGGAAGATTCCTTCTGCGTGGTTTGCTGACCCTGAGTTCTGGCACCACCTGCACCTTACCCCGTCTCGGTGTAGAAACTCCTCGCCGACTCACCCACAGACTTTGCTGGAATGTCTGAATATGCCTGTGATCACCTGCCTGACCTTTTTTGAATATATATTTAAAGAAGAACGATTTTAAATATAATAGTGTTACGTACAATAAACATTAATATTTCAAGTAAAGTTATTTTAAATATAATAATACTAGAGGCCCAGTGCACGGATTCGTGCACCGGTGGAGTGCCTTGGCCTGGCCTGCGCCCTCTCGCAATCCGGGACCCCTCAGGGATGTCGGACTGCCGGTTTTGGCCCAATCCTTGCAGGCCAGCCCGAGGGACCCCACCGGTGCACAAACCCATGCACCAGGCCTCTCCTAAGCATATAAGATCTTTGGTTAATCTCCTCCCGCCCTCCCCCTCACGCTCTGCTCCACCGTCTCTTGCAGGCGTCCATCTTGGACTTGCACTCGGGCGCCCTGTCTGTGGGGAAGCACTTTGTGAACCTGTACAGGTGAGAGTCCGTGGGCAGTGGCCCCCTCGGCACGACCTGAACTCGGGGTCTGAGCACGCCTTGGCAGGGGCACCAGCGAGGCTGCATCGGCGGCTCTGAGTCCTGGGTAAACCGTGACATTTGCCGCGGGAACGCGGGCCGGCAAGGACCGGAAGGCATGGCCCTTCTCTGAGGCAGCTTCCTTGTTCTTCAAGCTTCAGGGGCCGTCTAGCATCGGGCTTCTCGGGGAGCTGGGACCTGCTCAGGGCTCAGGCCCGGGGCCGCGGGCGAGCGGGAGAGGTGAGGCCGGCCGGCTCCCCGTGAGCCGTGTGAGCCTCCGTGGGGTCGGAGGGATTCTGACGGCTCTCGGGGCCAGGAGAAGCCCAGACACCCGCAGCCCCGTGACCAGCACCCTCCGTGGGCTCGGCCGTCCTGGCCCCTTCCTGCCCTTTATCCTCAGGTGTCGCCGTCCAAACAGATCCGACCTGCAGGCCTGGCAGCTCTCAGGGGCCCGTGGGCCGCCTGGGGGAAGACGGAATCTCACGGTGTGACACGCGTTAACACTCCTTACTCCCTCAGGTACTTCGGGGATAAAGTGGAGAACATCTTCTCAGAGGAGGACTTCCAGGTGTACCGGTGAGGAGGGCCAGGGCCGCGTGGTGGCGGGGCCGGGCGGGGGGGGGCGGAGCCAGGCAGGGCCGCCTCCTGCCCTCGAGCTGAGCCAGCTGGCCTGTCGGTGAGCACGTGGCACAGGGCAGCACGCCTCTGTGGGTCCTGCTAGATGGTCTCGACCACCAATGACCCGTCAGGGCCCCGGCCGGAAGCGGCGGCCAGTGCGAGGCGGGTCACAGAGCCAGGCAGGCCCCCAGCCTCGTCACGGCCCCACGAGCGGCTGCCTGGTCCTGCAAGGGCTGGAGACGGAACGTCGATGTCCGAGTGAGACATCGATCGGCTGCCTCCTGCGCACCTCCTGCGTGACCTGGGCATGTGCCCTGAGCGGGGATCGAACCGAGACCTCCTGGATCCTGGGCCGATGCTCACCCACTAAGCCGCGCCACCAGGCGAGATCGGTGTTCCTGCTGGGACGTCTGTCTGTGCGCAGTCAGGGCCCTTGCCGGGCGGGCGTGTCCTCAGCTGGGGCGGCCCGTGGCGTGGAAAGGTCGGGGTGACGGACACTGTCGTGCTCAAGCTGTCCCACTCGGGACGTCATTTTAGGACCTGGCACAGGGTTGCAGGTGTGCGGCCTGGAGCCCAGCCCCCTGGACATGCCAGGGAGGGGCCTGTGTCCCCGTAGGCCAGCCCCTGGCCACGCACGGCTCACCCTCAGTCCGGGCCTCCACGCTGCCCGGGAACCTGTGGGCGTGGGACGGGCGCTCACCTCCTGCCGCTGCCCGTCTGTCCCGTGGGACTGCCCAGACGGCTGGTGCCGTGTCACTCCTCCAAGGGGCTGGTCCTCAGGGTCCGGGTCTCGCACACGATGCCCTGTGACACGGGTGCGGGGCGCTGTGTGCATGTCCATCTTCCGCCTTCCTCCAGTCCAGCCCCGGTGGGCACGGCGGGACCGTGGGGAATCCTCCCCTCCGAGGCCATCGGCCCCGCTGACCATGTCCTCCGCAGGGACGTGCGGCAGAAGGTCCAGCTCGCGATCGCCCAGGCCTTCGGCATCAGCGCGTCCTCGCTGTACCTGACGAAGCCCACCTTCTTCTCCCGCATCAACAGCACCGAGGCCCGCACGGCCCATGACGAGTACTGGCACGCGCACGTGGACAAGGTGGGCCTCCGGGCGGCGGCGGGGGCACGCACCGGGCGCTTGTCCGCGGCCAGCCCGGCGCGGCTCTGCCCGGGCGTCCAAGGTGTTCTCTGTGGGATGCATGTTACCGTGTTGTTTTTATGTGTGTGTATTTTTTTATATTTTTTTTATTGATGTCAGAGAGGAAGGGAGAGGGAGAGAAAGAAACATCCGTGATGAGAGAGAATCATGCACGGATCGGCTGCCTCCTGCACGCCCCACCCTGGGGACGGAGCCCGCAACCCGGGCCTGTGCCCTGACCGGGGATCAAACCGTCACCTCCTGGCTCCTAGGTTGATGCTCAACCACTGAGCCACGCCGGCCGGGCGCCCCTGGTTTTTAAAAAGCTTTGCTCCTCCCCCGAGAAAGCGCAGGAGCTCTTGTTGCCGCCCTCGCCCTGCGCGGCGACGCGTTGGCCATGGGTCCCGCACCTGCGACTCCTGGGGGCACGGGCCGGGCTGTGACCGTGCGGGATCCCAGGCAGGGCCAGACGTGGGTGCAAGGAAAGCGCCCCTGAGGAGAGGCGGCGGGAGAGCCTGGTGCCTGACGCCCTCGCGGGAAGAGCAGGTGCCGGCTCAGCTCAGCGGTGCCGCTCCCCCTCGCCCGCAGGTGACCTATGGCTCCTTCGACTACACCTCGCTGCTGTACCTCTCCGACTACCTGGACGACTTCGGCGGGGGCCGGTTCGTGTTCATGGAGGAGGGGGCCAACAAGACGGTGGAGCCCAGAGCAGGTGGGACGTGCAGGCGGCCCTGGGTGGGGTTTCTGGGGCGGGCGCCGCGTTTATGGAGCGCCTGCTGTGTGCCCAGCTTTGCCTGGATCTGTGTCCGCTGGGCTGAGACCCCGGGGACCCATCTGTCCGAGGGTGAGGCAGCGTGTCCTCAGGCTCTGCTGTCCCGGCCGAGTGGCTCCCACGCCTGCCCGGCCCCATGTGCCCGGCCCCCCTGCACCTGCCCTGTGCTCCGCCCCGACCCTCCCCAGCGGGACCCAGCAGCTAACAATGTCAGGGAGACTGAGCTCAGGGCCCTGCTGCCCCCACAGTGGGACAGGGCACTGCCATCGACCTTGCATTAAGCACATGGCTCATCCCCTCCCTCTGGGACCTGTCGGGAAGGAAAGCCAGGTCCTGGGGGGGAGCGTGCGGTGTCCCCTGGGGCTCCCGGAGGGCGTTTTAAGCCCAATAAATGCTTGAGTAGAACTTCTGTATCGTGAGGCCCCACTGTAAGCCACAGTGTTATCACAGACCCCCCAGCGTGGCCCCAGGGCGCACACACCTGCCACATCTCCTGGTGCCTGGACAACAGGCCTGGGGTGCCCTCGCCCTGCCCCGAGGGCCCGCCCACCACTCCCCCAGATGCTGCGGGTTCCCTCCCTCTCGCCCTGCTCCCACGTGGGCTGTCCCGGGGGCAGGCAGTCCCGGGGGCAGGCAGTCCGGGGGGCAGGCAGTCCGGGGGGCAGGCAGTCCGGGGGCAGGCAGTCCGGGGGGCAGGCAGTCCGGGGCAGGCAGTCCCGGGGGGCAGGCAGTCCGGGGGCAGGCAGTCCGGGGGGCAGGCAGTCCGGGGGGCAGGCAGTCCGGGGGGCAGGCAGTCCGGGGGCAGGCAGTCCGGGGGGCAGGCAGTCCGGGGGGCAGGCAGTCCGGGGGGCAGGCAGTCCGGGGGCAGCAGTCCCGGTTGCTGTGGGGCTCCCCCCCTCCTGGGTCGTGGTGCGGTTTGGTCGGGTGCAGGTTGCAGGGCCACGCGTGGCCGGGGTCACATCTCTCTCCTCCTCCCCAGGCCGCGTGTCCTTCTTCACCTCGGGGTCCGAGAACCTGCACCGCGTGGAGAGGGTGCACTGGGGCACCCGCTATGCCGTCACCATCGCCTTCACCTGCAACCCCGACCACAGCATCGCCGACCCGGCCTTCACGTAGCGCCTGGGGGCGCCCGGCCGAGCCCCTCCCCTCTCGTCCCTCCCATGGAACAGGTGCCTTACAATCAGCTGCCTGCGACTGGCTCACGTCTCGGTTGTTTCACCTGCGAGTAGGGAGCCAGCCTTCTCCCCGCCCTGTGTCTGCTCTGGGTGCTGGGGGCACGGCCCCTTCCGCAGGACAGCGCCCTGTGCCCAGGTCGGAGTCCCATCGCCTGGGACGATGCCCTGTGGGGCCACAGCTCCCTCGGGAAGGTCCCGGTGAGCAGGGCCTGGAGCCCAGGACCTGAGACACCAGCCGGGCCGTCCCGTGAGGACGCCCTCCCAGAGCCCAGCCCCATGGCTCCGGGCAGGCCTCCGGGCAGCAGGCTCACTCCCGGAACCAAACGCACAGCCCGGGACAGACAGCGGTGACACAGCTGCTGCAGAAAGAGCAGCTGGAGGCCGAGCTGGGAAACTGACCCTCAGGCCCCAGGCCCTGGGGCAGGTGCAGGGCACAGGTCACCTCTCTGGGCCAACCCCAGCTCAGGGCTTCCAGACCTACCTGGAGCTTCTCACCTTGATCTTGAGTTTCCAGAACAGAAGGTGTAGGGCCACGGCCAGCCCCGAGCCCCTCGGTGTGGCCCCCATTTCCCACCGGAAGGGGCCCTGCACAGCCGGGTGGGCTCCGGGACTGGGCTTCGTCCCCAGGAAAAAGTGGGCCCCCTGTTCGCACCTGCTGCCCCCCCGGGTCCCCACCTCAACACTGCCCCCCGCCCACCGCCCACAGCAGAGACCTGCCCTTACCTGGGGGCTGCGGGGGGCTGTCAGGACTTGTGGGGTGAGGACACGGCCGTGAGATGAGGATGGAGTGTTGGGAGGCTCAGGGCAGACACCGAGGTGCCCCGCCCCCCCTCGGGCCCAGGCCTGGTCCTGGCGGCCTGGGGAGCCAGCTGGCACGGGGCATGCCCGGCGCCTCCGTGTTCTGCCGTGTTCCACACTGACATAGTTTTGGGGTGAGACACAGGCTCTGGACTTTCAATCACACTTGGGTGCCTGCCCGCTGGGCTGGGGTGCTCCCAGCTGACCTCGCCCTGCGGCCTGGGCGGCCCTCGAGCCCCAGACCCGGCCTCGGCTCTGGAGCAAGAATGCGGGAACTTGGTGACAGTAAGGGGAGTGAGCCCTCCGAGGGGGCACCTTGGGGACCAGGGGATGCGTGTGTGGGGAGTGCGGCGAGGGGGAGGGGCTGGACGGGCCCTGAGCTGAGCGCTCACCACCCCACCCACCGGCCTCGGCCTCCACTCTCGGTGGGAAAGGTGGCCTTTGGGTCACCCCTGGGCCCTCTGGGGCGGCTGGGCACTTGGCGGCCTGGAAAGGCAGCTCCCAGAGCTCCCGGCTGGGGGCCGCCGCCTGGCGTCCTGCGCAGCGTCATCCGTCTGGAATTCCAGTGGAAATCGCTGCCCTGTGCATGGCCCTGGGGCCCTGGATTCCAGGGGGATAGTGTGTGGGTGCAGGGCCCCCGGCTAGACTCTGGCCACCTGTCTCCCCCACACGGGACGGGCTCCCACCTTCTGCAGGCCGGCCGGGCTCCTAAGCATCCAGGGGAGAGGGGACCCAGTGTCCTGCCCGAGGCTGGCCCTGCAGGTGAGCACATCAGAACTGGTGACAGGCGGGAGGCGGCCAGGTCTGCACACCAGCTCGGCCGCCCGGGCAGGGCCCATCTCCGCCCAGTGTCGCTGTCACTGCCCTGGCTCGGCCGTCACCTGTGCCAGCTGCACCCTCCCCCCCACGAGCCCCGAGGTGAGGTCAGTCCCCGGAGCAGAGCTCCCAGGCAGGTAAACAACGGTGTCCACCAGCTGTAGGTGCGACTCCCCAAGGAGTGAGTCCCCGAGAGGAGGAGGGAAGGGGACTTGGAGTGTGTCTTTGTGGAGGAATGACTGACGGTGCAGGGTGCAGGGTGCAGGGGCCCAGCCTCCAAGCAGCAACTGGGGCTCCCCTGCCCTCCCGCTGGGCCCCTGAAGGTGGGGGTTGGGCTAAAAAGCCCCCTGGGCCATGGCCCCGTCCACCCCACCCCTACCCCAGGCCTGGCAGTGATCAGCTGCCAGACCCAGAGACCGACTGCCTTTGGGCAGGAATGTGCCTGCACCTGGTAAACCCATCACCGGCCACCAGACTGCGGTCCTGGCGCCTGCCTGCTGGCACTGCCTGGGGAGCCACACCTCTGGCAGGGCTGTGAATTCCTGCTTCTGGCTGGGCTCGTCCCTACCCCCCACTCCCCTCCCGGAAGGCAAGGCAGTGGGTGGGTCCCGCGTGAGGGACTCCGTTCACGCATTCATCCTTTCATTCATTCTCCCCGCCAGGTGCCAGGCCCTCCACCGTCCTGCTCACAGGCCCAGCACCACCCAGCTCCCACTTTTGCTCGGGGAGGACTGAGGGTGGGGACAGGGACGGGGTAGGGGGGGGGCTCCAGGCGTGGCACCCGGCTCCTCTCCTGGGCACCCAGTCCCAGCCAGTCCCATCCGGCCTCTGGTGCCCAGGGTCGTCCAGCCGAGCTCCAGCCCGTCCCACAAAGCCGCCCCCACCAGCCCAGCCTCCCGGGAGCCGTGGGGCAGAGGACATGGATGAGACACTCCTCTGAGGGGTCAGTGTGTCCAGGGCTCCCGTTCCTCACAGGAACACACGCACACGCGCGCGCGCGCGCACACACACACACACACACACACACACACACACACACACGCTCAGCGCAGCCTCGCTCCTGATTGGCTCGTGTCCCCCTGGAGGTCGCGGACGGCAGTCCATCCGCCCGCCATTTACCAACATCCTCAGGTCTATCCCATGCCCCGTCCTTCGGGCGACGCCTTTGTGACTCAGAACGCAGCCCTCCCCGCCTGGTGTCCACGTCATCACCCACCGGACACGGCGCGGGGCCTCCGGTTCCTAAACTGGTGCCGAGACCGGCACCTCCCCTCAGACCTGTCGCCCCCTCGGACTGTAGGGCAGACCCAGCAGCGGGAGCACCACCCCGTCAGACCCTGACCCGCCTTTGACGCACAGCCGTGCGCGGGTCCGTCCTGCCTGCCTCCGGTGTCCTGCTCTGCGTTGGGTTTAAGTGACTCGCGTCAGCGAATGTATCGCTCTCTTCCTTGAGGGCCTGGGCTCTGGGCTGGCTTCCCAGGCACCTCCTCACTGGAAGGACAGTCCCTGTGCGTTCCGTCCCCTTTTCCGGACTCGATGACCCACACGCTCCCTGTGGAAGGCGCCTCGTCCCGGCCACACTCCCGGGCCCGACGGTCTCCTTCCCGAGCCCAGCCGCCCGCCAGGGTGGCCAGGGCCTCAGAGGACGCCACGCTGGCCCCGGCTCCTGACCCCGGGCCTCGCTGCTTTTCTGGGTGACCTGCACTCCAGCAGGGACGGACAGACACCCTCCCCCCACACGCCCCGGGGGAACTGAACATTGGAGACTGACCCGGAAGCTTCTAAAGACCCCGCGCAGCCCGAGCACCCCTGCGGTGGACAGCAGGGGGGCCTGGGGCGGCGGTCAGGGGCTTCCTGAGCACTGGACGCCCACTGCCGGGGGCGGAGCCTGGCTTTGGGGTTTTGCTTCTTCATCCGCAGGTCTGGGTGTTGGTGGATGACGTTTAAGTGCCGAGAGAACTCATCCACCACCCTGAGCTCCCTCGACCTCCGTGTGCTCCTCTGTCGGACGGCAGGCAGCCCGCCCGTCCCCGCCGCTGCCCAGCTGCCCTGGAGCCAGGGCTGGACGCAGACCGAGCGTCCCCTCCCCCGACCCTCCGTTCCCACACCCTCCACTGGCCCCCCTGCTCAGGAACAGGGGGCCCTGGCAGTGCCTTCCCAGGGACAGGGGGCCCGGGCAGGGACAGGCCAAAGGGCTGCAGATGGTCCACAGAACCAAGGTGGTCGAGTGACCATGGCCACGATGACCTCCTCGCTCTTGGGCCCTGCTGGCTGCCCCTCCCATGGACGTGCTCAGGAGGGACAGCCCAGGTTCAAGGGCCCCCTCCCCAGAGGAAGGTGGGGTGCAGCCGATGCCCCCTCCCCCGGCCTGCAGCGGGCACTGTGCTGGCCCCACCCGGGCTGCCCGCAGCCCAGGCCTGCAGAGGTGACAGCGTCGCCGCCACGGGGCCGTCATTAACCCGAGTTTACAGGGAGCGGCTGCTCTTTATTACAAGAGCACTGTGCCCGCGGGAGGGCGGGGCCCGGAACATCAGTGGCAGAGGAAGGGGCTGTCGGCAGGGGCGGGGGCTGCGAGGGGCCATGGCCACCCACCCGCACCCGGAGCTCAGGTGCAGGCCCGGCCCGGGCGGCGCCGGCGGAAGTCCCGGTAGTGCCTGGTGAGCAGCGTGTAGAGGAAGGGGTTGAGGCAGCTGTTGCCGTAGGTGAGGCAGGTGGTCAGGTAGTTGGCGAGGCGGGCACCGCGGGCCGGGAGCGGGGGGGCCCCGCGGTACTGCGCCAGCAGCTGCCACGTCCAGAAGGGCAGGAAGCAGGCCCAGAAGAGCAGCACGATGGCCAGGACGAGGCGCAGCACCCGGGGGGCGGGCAGCCGCCGCGCCCGCGGGAAGGAGGCCCGCTGCGCCCGCCAGTAGGCCCGGGCCAGGCGCGCGTGCAGCAGCCCGATGGCCAGGCCGGGGCCCACCATGCTGGTGCCGAACAGCAGCGTCAGGTAGGCGCGGTGGGTGCGCGGGCCCCAGGCCGGCCGGCAGACGCCCTTGCCGCCCCTGGGCACCAGCCGCACGGCCAGGGCCATGGGCAGCGCCAGCAGCAGCGCCAGCAGCCACGCGCCCAGCGCCAGGGCCTTGCGGTAGCGCCCGGGCCGCCGCGCCGCGTCCAGCGGCCTCAGCACGGCCGCGCAGCGCTCGCCGCTCAGGAGGGCCAGCGTGAAGCTGCTGGCATGCATGGTCAGCAGGTCCAGGCTGGGCAGCACACGGCAGCCCGCGTCCCCGAAGTGCCACTCCCGGGAGACGTAGGTGGCCACCACGAAGGGGACGCTGAGCAGGTAGAGCAGGTCGGCCAGCGCCAGGCTGACCACGTAGACGCGCAGGGAGGCCGAGGCGCGGGGGAAGCGGCCCAGGACCACCAGGACGTACACGTTGCCCGCCACGCCCACCGTGCCCATGGCCAGGAGCACCACCCCGAGGGCGCCTGTGGCCACCTGGTCCTCCAGGGAGCTGGGCCCTGCGGAGCTGGCCCACGAGCTGTTCAGGGACGCGTTGAGGCTGCCGGGTGGCTCGGCCGTGGGACCCCCCCTCGCAGCCAGGATGGGGGACCCGCTCGCGGGCTCCGGGCTCAGGGCCATCCCTGCAGAGAGGTCACCGTGTCCTGCAGGAAAAGGTACCCATTACGGGTGCAGATCAGCCCGGCAGCGTGGTTCGGTGGTTGAGCGTCGACCTATGAACCAGGAGTTCACACAGACACATGCCCGGGGTGACGGCTCGATCCCCCGAGTGGGGCGTGCAGGGGGCAACGGATCAGTGATTCTCTCTCATCATTGATGTTTCTCTCTCTCTCCCGCTCCTTTCCGCTCTGAAATCAATAAAAATGTATTTTGCTGCCTGCGGGTGCTGCACCTGTGACACCAGGGCACAGAGGAAGTGGCTATTTCTAGGCTCAGTGCCCAGTGGGCGCTAAGAATGGTTTGTAGCCTGACATTCCTGGAGGAAAAAAAGTTTTTTAATCAATGCTCTATATTCAATTTAATTTTTTAAAAAACTCAGGGAGTTGCACCCCTCAGATGTCTGAGGATTATCTTCATAAGAAAAAAAAGGCTTAAAACATGGGAACACTTAACGAAGGGGAGGCCCTTGGATGGCCCACATCCACACCCGGTGACACTGGCTCCAGGCTTTCCCCTCTGCGTCTAGGCTGACGACCCACCGGCGGCACCTGGGCCCCCAGTGCGGGGCCTGGGGTGCAGGACACTGCCCAGGACCCCGCGCAGCCAGCAGGGGACCCCTCTGACCTGCTGAGCCCCGGAGCCTCCCCACGGGGCTGCTGGGAAGCCAAGCTGCATTGGGAGGTCCCAGCACCCGGGAGGCGCCTCACATCTCCAGGCGGCTGCTGGGGACCGCGCTCCGGAGCCCCTGGAGCCCCCAGAGCCACGCCAAGCCCCGCTGAGCCCACGCACACACTTGCGGCTCCAGGGACCTCCATCGCCTCGCACTCCACACCCCGACCCGCACCGGATGCCCGCGCTCACCTCTGTCACCACGTAGTAGGTCGAGCTCCTGCGGCCACGCAGGGGTCGTGAGGGTCCCGGACTCGTGACTGAGGGCAGTCCGGCTGCCGTCCTGCCAGACAGCGAGCTGAGCGCCCTTCCTGATCCGCGGGCTCCCGCCAGCCGGCCGCTGGGACTGCACCGCTGCCTGCGCCAGCCGGATGGGAATGGATATTAATAACCGGGCGGGGGTGCCAGGAGAGGGCGGGGAGAGGGCGCAGGACCGAAGGGAGACGGGCTGCGGTGCTGGAGAAGCAGGAAGGGGCAGGAGGAGGGTGGGGGCGTACCGCAGAGGGACACTGTGGGGGCACGCTAGGCGGCGCCAGGACTGCAAGGTGCCCAAGGCTCTGACCGAGGGCCACAGGGCGCGGCCTTAGCGAGGGTCTGATGAGACATTGATGAGACTGTGGGGTGGCAGCTGATGGGGTGCAGTCACCTCCAGACCCTCTCCCCGGGGTGTCTGCACCCCACCCCCAACACCCCTGGACCTGGAGAGGGTTGAGATCCAGGCTGGGCCTCTGCCCAGTGGCCTTCATGACATTCACAACGTTGTGCAACCATCGCCACGATCCATTTCCAAAACCTTCTCATCCAAAAAGAAATCCTGTCGCCTTTAACACCAGCCCCCCCGGCCCCGCCCCTGGGGACACCCTCCTGGCTGTCCCTGCACATCTGACCCTCCAGGACCTGGTGCTGGACTCTGCAGGCTCTGAACTTCCCTGCCTGGCTCCCTCCCTTGGCACCGCGCCCTGGCTCAGTGCCTGGTCCTTTCATGCATGACGTTCAGCGGCCCTGGGACTCCGGGCACCACCCCGACCCGAGAGACGGCCAGAGTCACCCCTCCGAAGCTCTGGACGGGTGCACTCAGCGGGTCTCAGCGGGAAGGGGACTCAGGCCGACCGGCCTCACCGACCAGGTCACGTCCAGGTCACTCGGAAGCCTCCAGGAACCCGGCGCAGGTCAGCGGCCGAGGGGCCCCATCAGGACACACAGGTGACCCTGGGCCAAGGACAGCATCCACCAAGAGTGGGGGCGGGGGCGGCTCCCCACCCTCCAGGACTGCTTGGTTCCTGGCCTCCCGTCCCGACTCCCCAGAGCCTCAGGCCACCGCCGTCTCCCAGGGGCACTGGCACAGGAGGGAAGGGCAGGTGCGTCCTGCGTGCCCGCCAGGCAGATCCTATGGGGCTGGAGCCACCAGACCGTGGATGGTGAGCGCTTCGTGCCCAGAAGCGCCCCTGGGAGGCTGAAACGCAGAGCGAGATTTTCAAGTGCACACAGCACTGCCTTCTCCCAGGACCGGCCCTTGTGGGCACCTAGAGGACCCCGTGGCCGCCCCTCCAGGGGTCCTGGGGCCCCCAGGCTGGGCCCCTTTGGGAGGAGCTGGGCACGTCCGAGGCTCTAAGTGCGCGCAGAACTGTGAGGTTTGTTGAAGTTTCGACCAGCTCTGCTCCTGCCTGGTCCCATGCAGTGAGCATTGGCTGCCTTCGCGATGTGGGACCCGCAGACGCAAGTCAGTAAGAGGGCCTGCTGGCCTGTCACCCCTCACGCGGCAGGAAGAGCCCCCCCTGAATTGGGGGCTGTGGGAGCCTCCAGATGGGTCACTGACAAGCAGAAGCTGCCAATCAAGAGCTTCTTTCCCGCCCACCGCCCCCTGGTGACCAGACCTGCAGAGCTGCCTTCTCCCGGAGCCTCTGTCTCATGAACAGGATGGGCACCCTTTACCTGGCTCAGCCTGGGGGTGTCAGTTTTATGCCAGGAGCACCCTCGTTGTTCAACACGGCCCTTCTCTGAGGCTGTGTTTTTGTTTACACGCGACGTGCTAACCCCCGTGAAACAACCCCCACCTGGAACCAGACGATGGACCAGAGCCCTCGCCTCTCCGCCTCCCACTGGGCCACCCAGGCCGGGGACCACAGGCCATCAGCTGGGACTACCTGAGGATGACTCCAAGGCTTTGATGCAAAATGCTCGTTTTATTTAACGAAAAACAACACACAAAGAAACAGGAACCGAATGGTCAAACTGCATAAAATAGCCAGCATTTGAAACCGGGTCACCTTCCACAGGACAGCTCCCCCGTGGCCAGGGCAGGTGGGCAGAGGTCCCCGAGCCACAAACACACCTGCACCACCGTCACACTCTAACTCCGTGAGCGTCCCCAGCAGGACATGGGTGCTGCTTCCCGCTGAGAACCGGCTCAGTCCCTAGGCCACACCCCGTCCTCCCACCACAGGCCCAAGTCCCCGTCCCTGGCCAACGGCTGCCCTGGCTGGGGAGGAGGGGCAGCCTGGTGGTCACTTGGGCCTCAGGCTGAGGGGCTGGAAATAGGGAAGCTCCCTCAGGGCCCAGGCTCTCCCGGGCCCCCCAGCTGTCTGTCCCAGTGAAGCCAGGACCCTGCCCTTGGGGGAGGCCTCTGGCCCAGATCCCGGGTCGTCGTCCTCTGCCTGTTTTGTTCCAGGGAGAGTAAGAGAGGACCGGAACCCCCTCATCAGCAGGGCGGTGCCCGCAGGGACCAGCTGGGCACCGTGGCCTGGTGGGCAGCTCTCCAGGACGCTCGGCCGCCACGGGCTCAGGTGCTGGCCGGGCCTGGCTCTGGAGCTGCAGCTCACACCGGCCGTTGGGCCCCAGCGCGGCCCCGGCGTCCTCCGGACCCACCGCGGCGCCATGTGCCGCAGGCAGGTGCAGGGAGGGCGGGGGGCCGCCCACCATGGCCACGGCCGGCAGGCGCAGCAGCCAGGTGTCGGCCAGTGCAAGGTCCACCTCCTGGTGGCGACCAGCTCCAGCAGCCTGGGCTCCCCTGGGGGCAGGATCTCGTGGGGGAAACTCTGCGGTAAGACATAGGGGCTCGGCCGGTGGGAGCAGGTAGGAACCCCCCCAAACCTCCAGCGGCGGCCGTGGGTCCAGTCAGCGTGCTCGGGGCCCAGGCCTGGCGGTACCGCGTTTTGAGGGGTCAGCTCGGTGGGCATCAGGCCCAGCTCTCCGGACTCATCGGGGTCTGACGCCAGGGTGTCCGAGCCCCAGTCCCCAAGCCCACCCTGTTCGGGCTGATCCAGGCCCTGCCACCCGCTGGGCCCCATCCCCTGGGACGGCCCCTCCCCTGGCCCCGCCACGGGGTGCTGCGCCGGCTCGGGGGTCCCAGTTCTCCTCCCCCAGGCTCCCGCCTCCAAGGACCCCTTAAAGCTCCGGAAGAGGAGCCTGAAGCAGGGGAAGCAGAGCCTCAGCTGGTCCCTCTGCTGGAGCTGCTGCAACCAGAACGCGTGGAGCTGGGACACGCCCTCCCGGCCAGGCCGCTCGCTGCCCGGGCTGCACATGGCGGCGCGGCCTGCTCCCGGGGTGGACAGCACCTGCCGGGACCGCAGGGGGCAGGGAGGAGGGCCAGGGGCTCCGGTGCAGGGGTGTGGGGTGGGGGGACGAACTGGGTCCCAAATCCACAGGGACCTGCAGAAGTGGGGAGGGTGAACTTCTGGAAATTTCTTTAGCTGATGCAATTGCTCTGGTCTCCGGAGCGCCCAGGAGGTCAGGCGCCCCCTACAGGCGGGCGGGCGGGTCGGGAGGGACCTGCAGGGGGCGGGGCTCTGCTCGGTTCCGCGGCTCAGGCCTGAGTCACGTGGCGCCTCCCCCACCCGCCCAGAACCCCAACACCCAACCAGCCTCACCTGCCGGAGCCAGATGAAACCTAAGGGAACATGATGGCACCGGCCAGAACCGGACAGCACCGGACGGCCCCAGACAGGACCTAATGGAACCAGACAGACCCTTAGCAATCAAGATGGAACCGGACAGAACCGGATGGGCCCAGACAGAACCTTAGGAATCAAGATGGACAGAACCTCACAGAACCCACCTGACCCGATGCCCCAGGCCACACCGGACAGTTCGGGCCCTTTAACGCCCCTCCCCGCCATCCCCTTCCCACCCCTCCCCCCCGCCCCCCCCCATGTTCCCGGGACCCTCTCACCCAGCGGGCGCCTCCCTCCTCCGGGCGTCCCAGGGAAAGGAGGGGCGACCCGCCGCCTGCGAATATAAAGGCTGGTTTCCCATGATGCCCTGGGCTTATCTGCATACGCCCGCGGCCCCGCCCACCGCGCCTGAAACTGCTGAGTCAGCACAACCCCCCCCCCCCCCCCCCCGCACTGGGCGGCCACGTGCAGGTCCCCGCGCCATCTTGACACCTGTCCCTCCGGTCGGGGACCGTGCCAGGCGGGAGGGGGGGGGGGAGAGGGGGGACAGCGCCCCGACATCGCTCCAGGCCGTGGACTCTGGACTCGAAGCCACGGGCCGTTTGCCAGCAGCGCCCCCGGGTGGTCGTCCCGCGTGGCGTGGACCCTGGCCGGCACTGCCCCGCCCCAAACTGACCCGGTCCGGAGCCCGCAGCCCGCCCGGTGCTGCCTCCTGAGCCGGATCCCGGGTCCTCGCCCCACAGGGCCCCGGCTGGTGGGTGAGGTGGGCGGGGCGTGCCTGTGTCCGGGTGAGGTCCCAGCCCCTCCCCGGGGAGCCCCCACCCCGTCCCTCTGAGCGGCCAGGCCCTGGAGACGGCGGGGGTGTGAGCACGTGCGAGGCTGTGCGAGGGTGCGGAGCAGGCGTGTTCGCCGGGTTGTGCGCCTGTTTGCACGCCTGCCGAGTGGGTCCGAGTGGGCACCTGCTGTGCCCGCGGACGCCCCCCAGGGCCGGGGCAGGTGCCTGGGTTTCGGGGCGCAGGGCTGTGTCCGGCTGGGACAGACGGGAGGCCCCGACCCGGTGCTGTCGTCGGGCCGTGACTTTCCGTTTATGATACTCCCAGGACACGGCGCGGCCACGGCCCACAGCACCGCCCGGGCTCTGCCTGGGGTCCCCCTCGGCCCACAGCACCGCCCGGGCTCTGCCTGGGGTCCCCGTCCCGATCTTTGTAAACGGGGCTCTGGGGACGGCCACGCCCGTGTGGGGCTCGCCTGGGACAGGCCCCGGACAGGCCCGGCTCACACAGGGCGCTCACCTCCAGGCGGGCGAGGCCAGTGAGGAGGGGCCTGGCTTGTCCCTGAGGGTCTCGGCCTCTAGCAGCCAAGTTCCTGCCGGGCTGACGGGCCCCAGTCGCTGGGTGCAGCCGCTCGGCTGGGCTCCAGTCCAGGGAAAGTCCCCTGAGAACAGAAACAGGCGTCTTGTCCGAGTCCGCCCTGCGCCCCGGACAACGGCTGCCCTCGGCTGCCGGAGCTGCTGCCCAGCCTGGGGGCGTCTCTGCCCTGGGGACTGGGAGGAGCCCGCGTGGGGGGCAGGGCTGGGCAGCCTGCGGACACCGGACACGATGCTCATGTCACACTGAGAGGGTTGACTCCAGGGTCACCTGGCACAGCTTAAAACGCCAGCTCCTTAGCACCCAAGCTTTTCAAAGACATCAGGCAACGTGGGAAAGTGACACTCGCCCTGGTCGGGTCGGGCCCTGGAGGGCGTGGCGCACCATGTGGCAGATGCCGGGCGGCCGCGGGTGGAGCCGAGAACTCTCCCCTTCGGAAGTGGGGACTCCAGGCGTCCGGCTCTGGGGAGTTGGGCTGCACGGCGCTCACATCCTCGGCCCGGGCCGCGGCCCTCCACGTCGGTTCCAGCCGTGTCTCTCCGTGACAAACTAAAAGTCTAAAAGTCATCTTTATGTCCATGGCTCGAGGTCCAGGACTGAGGTTCTTAGAAGACGTCGGCCTGATTCTAACAGTTTTGACCTAGAAACCCTCGACGAACGAAGCTGTTAAACGAATGCGTGCAGCCTGCAGCCTACGCTGCCTGCCCACTCGTGAAGCAAGCCGTGTTCCCAGGTGTCAGGACGCACTTCGGGGGGAGGTCATGAAATCTGTTCCCCGCACTGCACGTGGGGCCAGGGCCCCGGCTCAGCCTTCCCTTCCCGCCCGGCAGCCAGCTCCGGACCAGAGTGTGGGGGCCCCTTCGGCCACCCGGGCGCCGGTCCTGGGCGGCACGGCCCCTTCTTGGCCAGAACTGTGCCCACCTCGCTGTGGGGCAGGCGGTGCTCGCGCCGGGCACTTACGGAAACCGCTGGCCTTCACGGCAGTCACCCCCCGCAGAGCCCCTTCCTCCCGGCGGAGGGGCGGCGGGGCCCACGAAGCTGCACCCAGCGACCAAGTGACCAGGGCCTCGCCGGGACACGGCCCACGTGGCTGCTCCACGCCAACCCCGCCAGGCTCCCCGGGGACACGGGAGGCAGGCGGACCCCGGGCTGGCTGTCCAGAGCTTTGCTGGCGCTGACACCTGGACCCACGGCCCTGTGAGGACAGAGCCACCGAGCGCGACGGGCAGAGATGGAGACAGAGGACTGGCCGCGCGGGGACCAGGTGAGTGACAGACACCGCAGCCCGTTCTCGGGCCCACAGGAGGGGAACTTGGTGCAGCCAATGCCAAGAGTGACCCACAACCCCCCCCCCACGGCACCCCCCAGAGGAGGCAGTCGGCACCCCCCTCTGTGGCTTGTCCTGAAGACGTGCTCGTGGCTGGCAGACAAGGACGGAGGGCGTCTGCGTCCATCGCCAGATCATCCTGAAGGTGGGCAGACAGGAGCCGTGCCAGTCACATGGCCTTGGTGACTAATCCCAGCTCCTCCCCAGCACAGCCCGGGCCAGGAGCGCTGGTGTGTGAGAAAGCTGAGGGATCGCCTGCTGTGGGTGTGAAAACGTGCTGCAGCGGGTGGGAACGCTTTTCCTTTCCAGCTCGCCTCCTCCAGCCCCTCCCACACAGACTCCCAGGACCCTCCCCTGGACCTAGCCGCCCTGGAGAAGGTCTTTCTCCCCCGGCCCGGTCCGGCCCGGAGTCTCCCTGGGTCAGAACCGCTGGTTCCGAGCTGCCTCTGGAAGCCCTCGTCCTCTCCCCAGGCTCCGGCTGGAGGAGGGTCTCCCAGAAGGGCCTCAGGTCGAAGGGCGCCTCCCTCGGGACCTGCCCACCCTGCAGCTAAGCTGGGGTGAGTGTCTTCCCACAGAAGGTCCTGGTTCCCAGGCAGTTTGGGGAATTGGAGGCAGGCAGCCAAAGCCAGAGGTTGACGGGTGTGACGGCCCCATCAGGGCCCACGCGTGACTCCTGTGGCAGGACGAGGGCATCTGAGGAAAGTGCGGCTAGTGAGGCTCTGACCTGGACGGGCGGGCGCTGTAAACACAGTGCAACCCCATCAGGGTAGTGGGTCCCTGGGGAGGAGGGAGCAGGCTCCCACAGCCCTCGCTCCCCCCAGCCCCATCTCCCCCAACCCCATCTTCCCCCCAGCCCCATTTCCCCCCAGCCCCAGCACCCCCTAGCCCCATCGTCTCCCCTAACCCCATCTCCCCTCCAGCCCTGGCTCCCCCCATTTTCCCCCAGCCCCGGCTCCCCCTCCAGCCCCATCTCCCCCCAGCCCCGTAACCCCCCTAACCCCATCTCCCCCCAGCCCCGTAACCCCCCTAACCCCATCTCCCCCCAGCCCCGTAACCCCCCTAACCCCATCTCCCCCCAGCCCCGTAACCCCCCCAACCCTATCTCCCCCTCCAGCCCCGGCTCCACCCCCGAGCCCCAGCTCCCCGCAGGCCCCGGCTAATGTTCGCCAAGTGACACAGTCCAGCAAATACTGAAGACAGAGGAGGGGTGTTTGCTGTCAAAACCGAGGGGGCACCTGGCCTCTGCGGGTGAGGATCCCATGGGAGTGGCTCTGAACCCCACACTCAGCTCCACACACCCTGTGCCTGGTGGGGTCTGGGTGCAGGCCAGCCCCCCTGGGAGCAAAGCACCACAGGCCCCACCGGGCCTGGGAAAGGCCGCATTGGCTCAGACCCGCTACCCTAGGCGGACCCACATACCACTGTCCCTGCGCCTGCTTCCTGCCCGCCCCTGCATGCCCAGCTGGGCCCGTCACGCAGGACCCCCTGAGCTCAGAGGACCAGACAAGGGGTGTCTTGCTGTTTGGGGACCAGAGGGAGGCCAGGCCCAGGGAGTGGGTGGGAAGTGGGGGTATAGCGGGATGGTCAGGAAGGGTTGGAGTTGCCTCATTTGTTTCAAGGACAGACATGACCTCCTCCTTATGCCCCTGTCGGGGGGTCAAGACCACAGCCCAGCGTGGGGGTTCACCCAGGAACCAAGAGGTCGCTGGTTCGATTCGTGGTCAGTTGCTGGCTCAATCCTCAGTAGGGGGCATGCAGGAGGCAGCTGATCAATGATGTTTCTCTTTCATTGACGTTTCTTTCTCTCTATCCCTCTCCCTTCCTCTTTCTCTAAAAATCAATCAAAATTTTTTTAAAAGAATCAATCAGCCATAACTGGTTTGGCTCAGTGGACAGAGCGTCGGCCTGTGGACTGAAAGGTCCCAGGTTCGATTCCAGTCAAGGGCATGTACCTTGGTTGCGGACACATCCCCAGTAGAGGGTGTGCAGGAGGCAGCTGATGTTTCTCTCTCATCAATGTTTCTAACTCTCTACCCCTCTCCCTGCCTCTCTGTAAAAAAATCAATAAAATATATTTTTTAAAAAAGAATCAACCAATGAATCCTGTATAATAAAAGCCTAATATGCAAATCAACTGAATGGCAGAAGGACAGGGTGCTATGACGTGCACTGACCACCAGGGGGCAGATGCTCAACTCAGGAGCTGCCCACAGCCCACAGCCCCCGGCCAGCCAAGGCGGGTGACAGCCGGTCACCCCACAGATCAGTCCTGATCGCTGGCTAGGCCCAGGGATCCTACCTGTGCACAAATTTTGTGCACTGGACCTTTAGTGTATAAATAAGTAGAACAACAAATCGCTGCTTCTCTCCCTTCCTCTCTCTCAAACCGATAAATTTAAAAATGCATTTATGCATCAAATAAAATAACTTCCAAATAGATTATTGAATATTGCTAGAATGACAAGGATAAATGTTATTTATTTTTGTTAATCCTCACCCCAGGACATTTTTTCCATTGATTTTTAGAGAGAATGGGAGGGAGGGAGGAAAAACATCCATTTGAGAAACATCAATGGTTGCCTCCTGCACTCACCCCACCCGGGGCCAGGAATCGAACTCTCCACCCTTTGGAGCACCGGCCAACGCTCTAACCACTGAGCAACACAGGCCAGGGCTACAAGGAGAAATCGCTCATCCCCTGTCCTGGTGAGATTCCAGCCCAGCCTCAGTGATGGGTACCGAAGCTGATAGAAGCCACGAGTGTGTGCGAGATCAGCACCCCTCACTGACCCTGACGGGACCCCAGAGCTCGCTTCAGGCATCAGAGGACAGGAGGGGGTGCAACAATGGAGGGGGTGCAGGACCGGGGAGGCACAGAGCTGCAGCCAGTGAAGGGGGGAGCGGAGGGGGAAGACGGGGCTAGAGGAGGTGGCAGCCGGGAACTGAAGGTCGCCATCGCCGCACTCCAGCAACATTAAGAACAAGCTGCTGATGGTGCGTTTAGGTCAACAGGAAATCCTGACGGAAATCTGAAAAATCCCAGCACTTCAGGAAAGTGAAACTGCACACGTCGCGTGATCCCGTGATCCGGCTGTGGCTCCGGACAAACGGAGACGCCCGAGAGGCAGGTGTGCAGGGCGGAGGAGCCTCGCCGCGCCCACAGACCAGGAAAGGTACCCGCGATGGATGCGTGTGCGTGTGCGTGTGCGTGTCTGCAAGGACATTCCTGCTGTTACACGTCCTCGAGGGAGCGACACAGGAGCCCCAGGAGGCACCAGCTGGCTCACTCCCTTCCAGGACCAGGGGTATGTGCGGCTGCAGAAGAGCCGGCTCCTTCTCGGATCAACTGCTTTCCCGGCCTCGCACCGCAGCACCTGGTTGTGCGGGACAGACTGCCCTCCTGCCTGAACAGCCCCAGGGCCTTGCCCCGGCTGCGCGCTGAGCGAGGGGCCTCTGAGGGGGACAAGCCCCCCCCAACCCGCCCCTTGGGCCTGAGAGAGGACCTGGGCGGCATTCTGGCCCCGGGGGGCCAGGGCCTCTGTGCCCTGGGGGGGCCGCACGTCACCCTGCACAGGTGCTGGGCGGGGGGGGGGGTCCTGTGAGGACCCCGCCTCGTCCCATCTGCCCAAGGCTAACCCTTCGGGACATCCCGGGGGACTTTGTCCTTTCCATCCAACTGCCACCCTCCACTCTCTCTCTCACCCTCTCCTCCTCCTCCGCGCTCTCGGAGAAGCAACTGGGAAAGTACCTCCAGGAGGATTAACAAAATGACACCCACCTGCACGCAGAGCGCAGGGCTCACCGCCCCCCCGCACCCCGCCCCCCGCACCCCCCAGGGACCTGCACGGGGGCCTCCAGGGCCTGAGCGCACAGCCTCCCCGGCGCCCGAGGCGGGTGGGGTCGGGGGTGCCCCCTGTTCAGGGAGCACCTGACTCCCTCCTGCACGCCCCGGCACCCCCAGGGGAACCCAACCGCATTTCCCACAATCCTCAGCCTGCACGGTTCTGGGGGGCGTTCCCCAGCGCCCCCTCTAACGCCGGGAGATGAGACCTAATGCGGGACTCAGTGCCAAGAAGTAACACTTTTCCTTCCCGGTGGCCTGGGCAGTTCCCGCAACTCCTGTGACTTCCCATAACCGGGGCCCTCCTTGCGTCTGGGACTTGGGGCAGCCCCTCCCGGCCCTGGAGCCTCACCCCCGCCCCCTCCCGCAGCCTCCGCCTCCGCCTCCGCCTCCGCGGCCCCGCCCTGGAGCCGCCGGTTTTCCTCCCGGTCCCGGCTCCGCGCAGCGCGCAGACCAGCGGCTGCGGGACATCGAGCGGGCGCGGGCTGGACGGGCAGGTGAGGGGCGCACGGGCAGGAGCGGGGCTCGGAGGGCGGGACGCGGCTCGGCGTCTGGAGGGGTTCCCTGGACTCTGGGTCGCCGAAGAGCACGCGCGGGACTCCCCTCTTGCCGCCAAGACGGGGCTCCCAGTGCCAGACCTGCCCGGGGCGCACGGTGCCCGCCCGGGAGGGGAGAGGACGGAGCTGCCGCGTCGCCGTGGCCCGGCTCTGGGGGGGTCAGAGATGTGCCCTGCGCCCAGCGGGGTCGGGGTGCACACTCAGGCACGCACCTGCGCCCACACTGGTGCCCACACTGGTGCACACACACGCATGGGCACTCCTGGGGGTGCGCACACAGCACCTACACACAAACAAACGTCGGTAAAACAACATGAACCGCCGGCACTGCCCTAGGCAAGGGGGTGCGTGGGCGCACTGCCCCTTTCATGTCTGTGAGTCCGGCCCCCCACGGGTGGTGCCCTGAGGAATGAAAACTGCTTTGCTGGGGGGGATGTGCTTCTAGCGACAGGAACTAGGATGCCAGGCGGTGGGGACAGCCCGGCAGAGGCTGTGAGGAGTTGGTTTGCCTGGGTCCCTCCGCCTTTTTAAATATAAGTACGTCCCAATTATCGCAGGAACATACACCACCGACATTCAGAGGTGGAGCGCATTTCTTCCTAACAAATCCTGAGACGCAGCGAGAAGTCCCCCACGCAGGCTGGCACCACGCCTGGGACGCTGCCGCCTCCTCCCTGGCCCCCTTCCCGCCAGGACCGGGCGCCCTAGCAGCTGTTCTCAGCCGGAGAAGGTGCCCAGACACCTTCAGTGCCGGGTCTCCCAGGCCCCCGCAGGCCCAGGCCAGTCCCTGCTGCTCACCCTCCCGGGGCTCCCCGTGCTCCCAGGTGGACTCCCTCGCTGTGCGGGTCCCTGGGGTGGAAGTCACTGAGGGGCTGCTGGGACAGTCGCAGGCTGGTGACCCGCCTCCCTGCCCAGCACCTGAGCTCACTCCACCTCAAAGCCGCCGCCCGCCCCTGGTGGGTCTCAGGCCGTCCGTGTGCGTGCGTGCATGTGTGTGTGTGTGTGTGTGTGTGTGTGTGTGTGCGGGCGGTTCGGACACATCGGGGTGGCACTATGGTTTGGGTCGAATGCCAGGCGCTGGCTGAGCTGGCGACAGGGGCTGTGAGCGGCTGTGGCACCTGCCCAAGGTGGTTTCGGTTTAGGGGCAGAGGGGTGTGTCGGGGTGTCTCTCTACCAGACTCTGCAGCCGTGCGGGGCTCCCACCGGCAGGCGGGCCCCGGGGAGAGTCTGAAGAGTGGCCAGGGGGTGTCTGGCTGAGGGCGGGCGTCAGGGCCTGGGGCAGGTTCAGAGGGGCCCGGCTTTGAGCAGCAGGAAGGGCAGCCTGTGCCTGGCCGGGCCTGCCCTGCGGGAGCCCCGCTTCACACCCATGGGGACACCCCAGGTCACGCCCACGGGGACACCGGGTCACAGGGACGCCAGGCGGGGCAGGGCCCGGCACACAAACAGCGCGTCTCGTGACCGCAGGGCGTTTGCCCGGGAGAGGCTCGGGGAGATAACGATGTTTGAGACCGAGTCCACGTCACACAGGCCTTAGGATGCAGGGTCTGTGGCAGGGGTCCTCCAACCACGGCCCGCGGGCCACATGCAGATACAAATACTGTATTTGTTCCCGTTTTCTTACTTCAAAATAAGATCTGTGCAGTGTGCATAGGGATTTGTTCATAGGTTTTTTTTAAACTATAGTCCGGCCCTCCGACGGTCTGAGGGACAGTGAACTGGCCCCCCGTTTAAACAGTTTGAGGACCCCTGGTCTGTGGTGTCATGAAAACCAAGCAGGCTGGGGACGGGGAGGCGGGCAGGGCCTGGAGGCGGCAGGCAAATGCCCGACAGCAAAGGTGGCCAGGCTGGGCAGTGACGTCTCTGGAGTTCACCCCCCCTTTTTTTTTTAAGCTTCCTGATTTCAGAGAGGAAGGGAGAGGGAGATAGAAACATCCACGATGAGAGAGACTCATTGATTGGCTGCCTCCTGCTCGCCCCCCATGGGGATCAAGCCCACAACCTGGGCCTGTGCCCCTGACTGGAATTGAACCGGGGGGGGGGGGGGGGGGACCCTTCAGTCCGCAGGCCGACGCTCTAGCCCTTGAGCCTCATCAGCTGGTCCGCCCTCTTCTGTCTGTGACCGAGGCCTGGCCGCCCTTCTTTTGCTTTCCTTTCGCTTGTCAACACACTCTCCCTGCCAAAGTCCACCTGTGTGGTCAGCCTGACACACGCAGACACACCTCCCTGGGGTCACTCGCCTCATCGTGGTGTTTGGTCCAGGGAAGCTAAGGCTGACCTTTGACCTGCCCAGTTCAGCTGAGGTGGCCTGCCCCCTGTGCTGGGTGCCCGCGTGGGCGTGGGTGGGGTCAGGGGGCTGCAGAGCGATCATGGAAGGCTGCACGGAAGAGGTGGCTCAGCCGGCTGAGTCCCCTGACCCCGCTGGAGCCCCCAGGGCTGGGGCCGTGAGGACCCATCTGTCCGCGCACTCAGCCAGCATTTCTGAAAGGTGGCCTGGAGCTTCGAATACGGGGGTTATCGGGAAGGACGAGCACCGACACGTCAGGACAGGTGTGGAGAGGAAGGACCTGAGGGGGGTCTCCTCCCTGACTCCAAAGACCTGGCCTCGCCTGCCAGGGGGGCGCCCACCTCCTGCTGGGTCCCCAGGTCCCGGGAGGAGCGCACGTCTGGGCAGAGGCCCTGGCCGCCTCCGTGCCGCTGGGCTCGCGACGGGCGTGCCAGGCACTCACTGGCACAGACACGTTATCTTGGACTGAAGTGTGGGTGGCCGCGGGCTCCTCAGGCTTTGGTTCCCTGAGGACACCTGCCCACGCTCCGGTCTGCCTTCCCCTCTGCGGGGCCGGAGTGGACGGGCCTGGGGAGCGTGTCTGCCCCTCAGCAAAGGGCCAGCGGGACCCGCGTCCGACTCCCCCGCAAGTGTGCGGCCAAAGGCTCTGCCGGGGTCCAGGCCGAGGTCCCGGAGGTGTCAGGGCCGAGGAGCCCTCCAGTGTCTGAGGCGCAGAAGTGGTGCCCCCGCGGCCAGGGCTCCCCCGAGACACCGAGGTGGGGGTCCCGCAGGGGCTCAGGGCCTCGGAGGCCCACAGACGGCTCTTGAGCGGGGGAGCCTGGGCCCGGGGCTGCGGGCTGCCTCCAGGCCCGGCTGGCGGCCAGAGGGGAGGGCCGGCGCGCGGCGTCCTGCTCACCCGCGGGCCTGTCGCCTGTGCTGCCCGGGCGCAGGGGAGGGACGGCCGGGCAGGGTCTTCCCTCCGCTGGTGCCAGGGCCACGGCCAGGGGTGCGGCCAGACCGCCAGGATCAGCGCGGCCTTCGGGCCGCGGGCCTCTCGGCGCCATTTTCTCGGTCAGATCTTTCCCGGGTGAGAACAGTGATTCTGGCCCTGGCTGGTAGCTCGGCTGGTTAGAGGATCGTCCAGATTTGCCAAGGTTGTGGGTTCGAGCCCTGATCAGGGCACATACGAGAGTCAACCGACGGGCGCTCTGCCTCTGGGGCCCGCCCGGCCTTTCCTTTCGCTTTCCCTTTCCCATGGGGAAGGAGAAGGGACGCAGAAGTAAGTGGACAGCAGATTGGTGTCTCTGTCCCCCTCCTCTCTCTCAAATCAGTAAATAAAGAAAAGTCAGACACAATCCACGCAAAACCCAGGGCCCCGAGTCTACGAGCTTCTGGGAAGGGGAATCTCTGAGGCTCTGAAAAGACGGGCGTTCGCCGGGGGCTGGGGAGGGGCCAGCACGGCGCCCAGGAGGTGCCAGGGCAGAGAAGCCGCGCAGGAGGCCGCCGTGCTAGGCAGAGTACAGCCCAAGACTGACCCCTGAACCCTCGGTGGACTTTAGCCCGTGATAATGTGTGTGCGCGGCTCACGCGCTGCGGCACACGGACGCTAACACGCTAGCAGAGACGCTCCTGGGGGGGGGGGTGCGGGGGGGGCTCAGGGAGTCCGACAAAACCAACGGTCGGTTTTTTATCTTTATTTTTAATTTATTTTTTAAAATATATTTTATTGATTTTATACAGAGAGGAAGGGAGAAGGATAGAGAGCCAGAAACATCGATCAGCTGCCTCCTGCACACCCCTTACTGGGGATGTGCCCGCAACCAAAGTACATGCCCTTGGCCGGAATCGAACCCGGGACCCTTGAGTTCGCAGGCCGACGCTCTACCCACTGAGCCAAACCGGTCAGGGCTTATCTTTATTATTGAAAGAATTACAGATGTCCCCTTTCCTCCCCGGCGACCCCCTCTGCCCTGCCTGCCCCCCAAAGTCTTCTTTTTAATCAAAGGGTCAACAAATGGTCTGACAAGCAATTTTAAAGCACTTTATTTTTTTAACATATTTTTATTGATTTCAGAGAGGAAGGGAGAGGGAGAGAGAGAGAGAAACATCCACGACGAGAGAGACTCATTGATTGGCTGCCTCCTGCACGGCCCCCACTGGGGACTGAGCCCGCCACCTGGGCGCGTGCCCTGACCCGGAGATGAACTGTGACCTCCTGGCTCCCAGGTCGACGCTCAGCCACCGAGCCACACAAGCTGGGCTTTCAAGCTTTTAAGCAGTTCTTAGCACTCGGGGTGGACGTCACCTGCCCCCGTGGCCACATGGTCCCTGGCTCCACAGGAAGTGGGGTCGGCGCTGTCGCAGCTGCGAGTTCCTCGGAAGAAGCTTCCGGTCCATTCCGGCGAGTGAGGGAGCCGAGTGTCCCTGTGCCAGGCGCTGGACGCGGGAGTGGGCCGGGCCGGGCGCCCACGGTGGGCAGGGTGGTGCCAGGCCAGGGCCCCTGAGGCTGAGCGTCCCCCTCTCCTTCCCCCCCCACCCCACACACCCCACCAGGCACTTGTGCGAGTCTTATTCTGGAACCGGAAGGGTGAACCCCAGGAAGAAGCAGGTCCCGCTCCCAGGGACGCGCTCCCTGTCCCACCTGCCCTCTGTCTGACAGCGGCCCCGGCGTGTGCACCTGGAGAGGCGCCAGGAGGGGCCGGCTGCTTGGGGCAGGGGGTAGGCGCTGGCACCATGGTCGGGAGCCTGGCCCCGCCTGCCCCGGCCCATGCCGCCCTCGGACCCACGGCTTCCCTTCATCCAGGAGAACCAGGGCGGACCCAGGACCCTGAGGCCTCGCGTCCTGCTGGCCACGCGGACTCAGCACCTCCTGCCTGTCCCACGATGCTCCTCTGGGCCCTGCTGCTCACACTCACCTCCCAGGGCGCTGGGGCAGGAGGTGAGTCTGACCTCTCTCTCTCTCTCTCTCTCTCTCTCTCTCTCTCTCTCTCTCTGGCGCAGGGGGGCTGCAGTGGGGGAAGGAGAGGGGCTGCAGTGGGGGACTCAGGAAGAAGCTCACGCCCCCTAAGTCCCCCTCGCCGCCCCGCCCCTCTTCCTTTGCTCAGCACTGAAGTCTCCACAGCCTCCCCCCCCCCAGGCCTTCGCCCCCACGCCTGGCCTGAGGGGGGTCTGGGGGGGCCCAGCCCTGGGCCGGGTGGGAGGTGGGGCTGCCTCAGGCCGGCCCCCAGGGACCCCTGACCACCCTTGTCTCCCTGCAGAGCCTCCAGAGCTGCAGGCCCAGGGGCTGACGGGGGCCCCAGGGCGGGCTGTGGGTGAAGGCGCTGAGGCCCAGCGGCCATGTGAGAATGGCACCTGGGACCACCCCGTCTGCACGAAGGGCGTGTCGGTGACCAGGGGGGCGCCCACAGAGATGACCTGCAACAGCTCCAACCCCATCCGCAAAGTCATGGTCTGCCTGCGGGCGCCCGGCAGGGAGGGCTGCCAGCCCATCTTCACCCAGGCCACCCCGGGGTGCTCTTCCCGGGGCGGTTGGCGGCTCTGTGTGCGGGGATGCTCAGCGAAGATGATGACAGAGGGAGCCCAGGACAGCCAGGCTGGGAAGTACAGCTGGATTCTCCTGGGGCGCCAGACAGAGCTAAAATCCATCACCCTGAACGTTTCAGGTGAGGGTGGGGCCTCGACTCCCCCCGAGACCTGGGGAGCCCCCCTCCTCTCCCCTGCTGTCCCGTCCCCACAGTCGCTGCGATTTCTCTCCGTGTCCAGTGCCCCCAACACTGTCCACCCCGCGCTGGGCCTCCTCTCCGACCACCGCCCTGTCCCCTTGCTCCCTTAAGACCCCCCACTTCGGTTCAGTGAGAAAATGGACCCAATCAGCTGAGAGCACCCCAACCCCTGGCCTCTCCCTGACTCTGTGCCCCCCTGTGACCTCCTGGAACACCAGCCCCCTCAGTTCCGGGGCCACCCTTGTGCTCGGACACCCTCCCCGGTCCTGTCCGCCCACGAGCTCTGCCCCTCGCCCCCTAAGTCCCCCTCCCACCCCGCCATCTCCCTTTGCTCAGCACTGAAGTCTCCACAGCCTCTCCCTCCCTCCTGGCCTTCAGCCCCACGCCTGGCCTGAGGGGGACAGGTGGGGGGGCGTGGGCCCTGCCCTGGGCCAGATGGGGAGGTGGGGCTGCCTCAGGCCGGCCCCCCAGGGCCCCCTGACCACCCTTGTCTCCCTGCAGAGCCTTCAGAGCTGCCCTCCACGCCCCCCTGGGGTAAGTGTCCTCTGGAGCTGCAGGGGGGGAGCCCCGGCCCCCCACGGGCGCCTGGACACCCCGTTCCCTGCACACTGTCTGTCCCTGGGCTCTGGCCGGGGTGCTCTCCCCCTGGGGGTGCTCCAGGTGGCCGTAGCCACCCCCCTGATTCCTGCTGCCGTAGGGACTCAGGACCCCCTCCCGGCCCAGGACCCCCTCCCGGCCCAGGACCTGCGCTCGGCCCAGGACCCCCTCCCGGCCCAGGACCCGCCCCGGGGGAGGCTGCACGTGGCCCTCATCCTGGTCCCCATGCTGCTCTGCATCCTGGCACTGGGAGGCCTGCAGTTCTGGCGCAGGAGCCGTGGGCGCCCCTCGCACGTTGAATTCCTGTAGGTACCAGGCCGGGCCCTGGCCGGTGGCTGGGCGGGAAGTGGAGGGAGTACAGGGCCCCAGAGGACCCCACCGGCCTCCGGCCCCCGCTTTGTCCCCAGGACACCCTGGGGGGCAGTATGGGGCTGGACTTCCCTGAGACCCGGGACACGGGCACACGCGTGTCTGCGTGTGCCTGAGCATGCACAGCCCGGTCGCTCACGCCCCCGCCCTCCCTCCCTCCCCAGGTGAGGAGGCGGTGCCCATGCAGAGGGTGAGCAGGCCCGCCTGGCCCTGGAATCCAGCCCCTGAAGCCACCCCCCCCCCCCCAGGCTGCTGACCCCCCAGCAGCAGAGCCTCCTTGCGCCCCTGCCCCCATCTGGTGGGCGGATGCCTGAGGTGCCCAGGGAGGCAGGGCCCGTCCGTCGACTGGCAGGAGACCTGGCCGTGCGCAGGGGCCTTCAGCGAGGGAGCTCCGTGCCCCACCCAGGATGGTCCCTCTGGAGAGCAGGCCTGCGGGTCACTCACAGCAGAGCCGGGGCCAGCCCTGCTCCTCCCTCCCTCTCGGCTCCTCCCCCGCCATAGAAAGTGTAAACACCTCAAGCTCCAAAGCCCTTGCCCTCAGGGGACCAGCCCCTCCTGCACCCGCTTCCCGGGCGGGGGAGGGGGCTCCTGGGGACCAGCTGTGCCTCCAGCACACTCCGGGCTGGTCTGCAGTTGATCTCGTGCACAGTCTTTGCAGGAGTGAGTGCTGGGGACCCTGCTGCCCCAGCCACTGGGCCAAGACGGTGGTTAGAGGCCCGAGACGCTGTGTGCCGCCTCCACCACGAGGGGGTGCAAGTGCCTCTGGAAAGGGGCGGGCAGGCCGCGGCGGCGTTAGCAGTGGGCAGGGCCTGTGCCCACAGTGCCCACCCGGCCCCACCGCTCCCCCTCTGCCTGTCCGCTGGCCCTTCCCCACCCCGAAGCCGCTCAGGCCACACCCTTCACCATCGCACCGAACGGAGTCCATTCTCGCCAAGGGCATCAGAGCTTTCCTACAAGTAGTGTATTTGGTGCTTTGAAAAACACCCCTGAGGCCAACTTTTTAAAAAATATATCTTTATTGATGTCAGAGAGGAAGGGAGAGAGAGAGACACATCAATGACGAGAGAGACTCATGGATCGGCTGCCTCCCGCACGCCCCCCACTGGGGATGGAGCCTGCAACCCGGGCCTGTGCCCTGACCGGGAATCCAGCCCTGACCTCTGGCTCATCGGTCACCGCTCAACCCCTGAGCCACACCAGCTGGGCCCCAACGCTAACTCTTAAAGTGAGTAAAACAACATGATCAGCGAACCGCCCAGCGATCAGGGAAATACACATTTTAATGGAAAAAGACGAAGAAACTAAAGCCGCCTCGTGCTGCGTCTAACCCACCCAGGCATCAGGGAGCCCGGCTCTGGCCGTCCGGCGGCCCCTCCCCACGGCGACCCCAGAACCCCCGGGGCTTAAAGTGGGTTCGGCCACCGCAGGGCCTGGCTCGTGCCACCGCGGCCGCAGGCACTGGCAGGGCACCCAAGCCCCTGCCCGGGGCCACAGGAAGTTAGGGGTTTCCATCGGCCCGAAGCCGACCGGAGCGTGGCTGCATTGCAGGGGAAATCAAGGGTCGCCTTGCGCCCTGGCGGCTTCCTCCGTGGTTAGAGCATCGGCTGCTGACCGAGGGTCTCGGGTTTGGTTCCTGGTCCAGGGCACGGGCACGTGTCGGGGTTACAGGTTCGGTCCAGCCCTGCTCAGGGCACATGCGGGAGGCAACCCATCGATGTGTCTCTCACATCCATGTTCCTCTCCCCCTCCCCCTACCCCTCCCCACCACTCTCTCGCTAAAAATCGACGGAAAAGGTATCCTTGGTTTGAGGATTAACAACAATAAAAAGCAAAACAAAACAAAAAAGTCATTTTAATCTTGAGGTGATGGTGAGGGCCCCGCACACCCGGCAGGACTCCTGGGAAGAACGGAGTCTGGGTCTGTGCGTGGGCCTGTCTCCCGCTGTCTGTGTTCAAGGCCTTCGCTAAGGACAGCGAGTCTGCCCCCTCCGGCCCCCACTGCGGCCACGGCGGTGAGAGCCAGGTCTCTCGGTACGAGGCCGGTCCTAGTAGAGGGTGACCCAGAGGACCAGGCAGCAGGAGCCTGACCCCACCCCAGCCAGGGGCCCTTCTCCTGGCCCTGGGCCCCCGCCCTGCTGTCTCCATTGCCCTGATGTGCCCTGAGAAGACGCGGCCAAGGAGGGGCCAGGACAACCCGCAGCCTGAGGGCACTCGGCAGGAGGGGGGGGGAGGGGCCCGCAGGGGGCCACCCCCCAGCCTGGGCCTCAGGGTCCTGTCCACCCAGGGCACTGCCTCCAGGAAGCCCTCCGAGGCCCCAGCACCTCCACCCCCCTTGCTGCCAGCCTCCTGCCCCGCCCACCCAGGAAGTGACCTTTCATGGGGCTCTGGGGCGGCCCCCGAGGCTCTGGCACACAGTTGGGTCTTGGACTGGGAGAGTCGTTGCTGCTGCCGCCCGAGGGGCCCTGCGTTGCCCCAGCCGCTGGGCCGTGGGCGGGATGGCAGTGAGCGTGGCCCCGCGGCTGCCTCTGCTCCCCGTGCTCCTGGTGCTGGCCGCCGCCGCCCCCCCGGCTGCTGTAGGTAAGGCCTGACCAGGCCCCTGTGGGCTCAGCTCCCCTCCTGCCGCCTGCACCCCTGCCAGGGGCGCTCCTTCCCACGCGGGTGGGCGGGTGGGGCCTGGACAGGCTGCTGGGCGCCGAGTCGCCTGGCGCTGCGTCCTGTGTCTTCCCTCGGGGTCTGGTCCTTCCACAGGGAGCCAGCGCCCCACAGAGGGGCTGTTATTCAGCTTTTTGCTTTTAGTGGGTGTTCTTGTTGCTTTCAGAGAGGCGGGGAGAGGGAGAGAGACACATCCATGATGCGGGAGGTCGCTGATGGGCCGCCGCCTGCACGCCCCGCACTGGGGATCGCGCCCGCCACCCGGGCCTGTGCCCCGACGGGAACGGAACTGTGACCTGGCTCCTGGGCTGACGCTCACCCGCTGAGCACACTGCCAGGCCTGGTTTGCTTTTTCAACCAGGCACGCGGGCAGTTCTGCAGCAGGACGGGGAGACCAGTCACCCCGAGGGGCGGGGCGGGCTTAGCAGGCACCACCTGTGCCCCCCAGAGTGGCAGGATTTGACCGACTCCTGCGGGTGGGACCCCGTTACAGAGGTTGTGCCGCCCCAGGCGGGGGCTCAGCTGGTTGGAGCATCGTCTCAACACCCAAAGGTGGCGGCTCGCTTCCCGGTCCGGGCGCGTGCGGGAGGCAGCCGGCCCGCGCTCCTCTCTCCGGCTGTCCTGGGGACTGCCATTTAACTTAAAATTGTAAATTTATTGACTGACTTGAGAGAGAGCGAAACACAGACTTGCTGTCCCACTTACGCATTGGTTGATTCCTGTGCGTGCCCTGCCCTGCGATCGAACCGGGAACCTTGACGTACCAGGACGACCCTGTGGTCAGCAGAGCTACCGGCCGGGCCCTGGGCTGTCATTTGAGAGAGAGACGGTGGAGAGCCGGGGGGTGGGGGGGATCAGGGTGCCCTGCAAAGGGCCGGCTGCTCCAGAAGAAAGAAAGCCCAGCTCCAGCTGCCCCCGCCCGACCCTGGCAGGAGAGGCCACTGCACACCCCCAGGGACCCTTCAGAACCCAGACCCGAACCCCCCTCCCCCCGGTGCTGGCGCCTGGAGGAGCTTCAGGCTCCCACAAGGGGCCTCGCCTGTGGGGACGTGTCCGCGGCCCCTTCTCCCTGCCGCCATCCCCTGCAGAGCAGGGTCTGGCCGGCGGTGACAGTGCGGGTCCTCCCTGCAGAGGTGAGGCAGTCCCCCCTCTACACGGTCACCCCAGAGGGGGGCTCCATCAACATCACCTGCTCCGTCCGCGTGAACGGGACCCTGCTGGGGGTCCACCTGAGGCAGAGCCGCCTGCTGGAGATGCGGGAGGTGACGTACTACGACGACAAGAGCACCCCCACTGTGGATGCGCGGTTCCAGAGCCGCGTCGTCTTCTCGGGGACCATGGACAACCTGACCATCACCATGCAGCGCCTGCGGCCGGAGGACAGTGGCGCCTACTTCTGCGAGGCCATCGCGGAGGACGGGAAGGACTGGGGCGCCGGCACCATGCTGGTGGTGACAGGTAGGCAGTGCGCCCGCCCTCGGGGCCCCTGCCCTCCCTGCCGGCCAGACCGGCTCTCCCTGCCCCTCCTGGGCCACTTCCCCTCACTCTTGGGAGTTGTTTCCTCCAGCTTCAGCCCGCCTCCTCCAGGGAGCCTCCTGGATTTTGCCCCCACTCGGGAGCCCCCCCCCGACCTGCACCCGCACCCTGAAGGCTCTCATGGACTCTCCCCACTTCTTCCCAGACACACTGTCCCCAGCGGCCAGCGCCTGCCCCGGGACTCAGCTGACCGGCTTCGCCTTCCCCGTGGCCCTGGCCCTGGGATGCCTCCTGGTCGTGCTGGGCCTGGCCGCCATGTGTGTGCTGAAGAGGAGACAGGTCAGTGTGACCCCTCACGGTCACTGTCCCCGCAAGCCGGCTGCCCCGGGAGCAGGGAAGGGAGAAAAGGGGCTACGTGTCACCTCCCTCGGGGCCACGGTGGGAGAGGAACCCCAGGACTGGAGCCACCAGGAGCCCTAAGGACTCAGGGGCCAGGATGCTCAGGGGCCGGGCCCGTCCTGGTCGGACGTCTAAGGGGTGAAGTCCATGTGTGACCGAGTGTGCGTGCGTGTGCATGTGTGCGTGTGCGGAGCGTGACATCGGTGTGTGAGCCTGTGTGGACCTGTCCGAGGTGGGAGTGGACGGGGAGGTGGGCACCTGGGCCCCGGTGCCAGCACAGGCCCCTTTCTCCCTGACACGGTCCCTGGGGGCGAGGTCACGGCCATCCTCGCCCCCGGCCCCCACCACTGCCTGCAGAACAGGCTTTCCCTTGCAGATCAGGAACATGTGCCCCGCGCGGGAGAGGAGCACGGCCGGTGTGATCTATGAAGACATGTCCTGCAGCCGCCGGAACACCGTCTCCATCGCCAACCACTACCAGTGAGCCAGGCCCCCGGGCCTCTGCCCCGCGCTGCTCCTGGCGCCTCCTCCAGGAAGCTCTCCGTGCCTGCCTCGCACCCTCAAGGCTGCCCTGCTCATCCCGTGGACTGCCCCCGGCCCCTGGGAGCCGCCAGAGACCAAGCCGCCCTTCCCCTCACAGGGACCAGCTGGGCTCAGGCAGCGGGCGCACCTGGCCGGTGGGCTGTGTGCTGAGCCACCTGGCCTGACCCAGGCTTGCCAGAAACAAAGGGCTTCTCTCCTCCCCTGGACTCCAGGGTCCCCTCTCAACCAGACCTGGCTCCTCGAGACCAGGGAGCCGCCCCACAAACAGCGAGGAGGCGGAGTCCGCCGGGCACAGGGGGACGGGGGGGCTCGGGTCCTGCAGAGGGAAGGGCTGGCGAAGGAAACCGATGCGAAATCACAGGTGCAAAGTCGGGCACAATAGCAAGCTGGGCCCTTGCAGGAGGCAACCCATCGATGTTTCTCTCTCCCCTCCTCCCTTCCATTCTCTCTAAAAATCAATGGGAAAATGTCCTCTGGTGAGGATTGGCCAAGAAATAAAATAAAAGCATCACACATGCAGAGTCCTGGAAATGGTATTTTTAAATTAATGACACGCTCATCTGTTCTCTGTTACAAACTCACTGCCTTCTCTCTGGTTGCACAGAGCCCCCCACCCTCAACAATTTCACGCTGTGCACCCCTCAGGCCTCCTCCTGGGCCACCCCGGCCACCAGGAGGGGACACAGGCACCCTCAGTCCACCCTCCGCCCGGCACCACGGGGCTGGCCCAGAGCAGGGGGTGCGCCTGTGTCTGGCGACCTCCGAGGGTGCAGGGAGGCAGGGGCAGGGGCTCGGGTGGGGGTGGGAGGCCCGGAGCCTGTGACCCCACGAGGGCAGCCGTCCTGCGGCTGAGGACGAGGGTGGCTGCGGGCAGTGAGTCCCCGGACGGGTTCGGGGAGAGAGGGCGGCCGGGGGCCCAGGAGAACCATCGGTTCTGGATGCCCTGGCGGACCCACAGGGGTTGAGGCTGCCAACGTAAGAAACGTCCAAACCTGTAAGAATTTTCGAGTTTATTGGAGCCAAACTGATGACAGTTGCTGGAAAGCAAGGTCTCCACGGACTGAGAACAGGTGCCAGGGAAGGGCATGCGTTCGGCTCTCGTCTCATACGTCAGATTCGAAGGCGCAGACGGAACGGGGCTCCCTGAAACCGCCGGTGAGGTCAGGGCGGTGGGAGAGAGCGGGGCAGCGAGACGCCTGGGCTGGACGGGAAGTAAAGCACAGCCCTAGGCGGTTTGGCTCGGTGGACAGAGCGTCGGCCGGCCTATGGGCTGAAGGGTTCCGGGTTCGAATCCCGGTCGGGGCAGGTACCTTGATTGCATGTGCGGGAGGCAACCAGTCGCTGTCTCTCTCTCTCCCATCGATGTCTCCCTGTCTCTCCCGTCCCTTCCACTCGCTCTAAAAATCAACGGGGAAGTATCCCCAGGAGAGGATTAGCAAAAGAACAAAAAGGGAAAATGAAGAGAAAAACGCTTCTCGGATGCCGGCGGGTGCCGGACAGTCAGCAGCGAGCGCTCAGAGGCCCTGGAGATGGTGTTCGGGACGAGACGGCAGCCAGGCTCCGCGGTCCCGTTGGCCTGTGGCCTGGAAGAGGGTCACTCGGGTGGAAGGTGTGGCGTCTAGTTGCAGAGACAACAGTTTTAAGTGGCAGATCAACCTGTGGAGGGAGACCCGGCCTCCCCGTGACTCACTGTCAGGGAGGAGGTTGTCAGGTCAGACCACCCTGTGTGGCCGCTTTGGTCTCTGAGTTCAAAGGCCGCCTCCAGGCCCTCCTGACCTTGTCAGGTTGAGTTCATGCCCCGTTTTTGTCCATGAGGCCCTCGCCAAGGCCGGCCGGGCGGGGCGAGCGGAGGGGTGCAGCCCTCGCCTTCGGGTGTGAGCGCCCAGAGTTCTGGGGAGGAGCAGGGCCTCAGCCAGACACTAGGCCGCTCTCAGACTGTCCGGGCCCCACGGGCCCCCGCGGGTCTGCGGCCCCTCCCCCAGGCCTCTCCTCGCCCGCACCCGTCTGCCTCGCCACAGAGGAGGCGAGGTTTTGTGAGGCTGCGGTGCGGCTGGGCTGGGGGCTGCAGTCGGGGTGCAGGAAAAGGCTGCTGGGCCTGCAGCACCCCCCAAGTTCTCACGCCCCCACTGGCTGCACATCCGCCCCCGGCCCGCTCAGCTCTGCAGCCCCGTCCTCCGAGCCTGATCTGCTCACAATCACACAAGCCGAGACCACATCCTGAGTTCTGTATCTCTCACACCCGACCCCATAAATCAGGCAGCCAGTGGGTAAGTCAGCATGGACCCCCACAACCACAGCCACCCGCAGGCCAGGCCCAGCTCAAGTCCCAGCCTCAGGCTCAGCCCCAGCGTGGGCCGTGAGCCGGGCCCTGGCCCTGCCGCAGCCACGGTGCCTCCCCCACCCTGGGCGCTGCACCCCGCTCGCCTGGGGCCCCGGCCTCGGTGCCAGCCCACCCACCTGCACGTCTCTTCCTGCCCTGTCGCCTGGTGGAGGAAGTCCCCCTGCAGATTCTCGGATCATCCCGTGGGGGTGGGGGGGCAGCATTCTGGGCCTCCAGAGCCCCCCTGGTCTCCCAGGGGACACACTGGTCACAGGCAGGTGGCCTCCCTGCTCAGAGGACACCCCTCGGCCTGGGCTCCCACAGCTCCTCACCCCATCAAGCCCCTTCCTGTCCCTCCGGCTCAAGCTGCTGGCTTCTCTGCTCATTGAATGTGTTCAGTCCTCACAAGGCCTCAGGCCCTGCAGCCCCTTTAGCAAAACCAAACCTGAGCCCGGCTGGTGTGGCTCATGGCTAAGCATTGACCCAGGAAGCTGGAGGTCAGGGTTCTATTCCGGGCCAGGGCACAGGCCCAGGTGGCGGGCTCCATCCCCGGTGTGGGGCGCGCAGGAGGCAGCAGATCCACGATCCTCTCTCATCACGGATGTTTCTGGCTCTCTCCCCCTCTCCCTTCCTCTCTGAAATCAATTAAAATATATTTTAATAAATAAAAATAAATAAATAAAACCTGGCTGCCCGAGGTGGGTCACGCAGGGACTAAGGGACGAGGGTCGCGCTGAGCTCGGGGTCGTGACCTCGCTCTGCGGCCTCCAGGGTGCGGCCGGTGGTCTTCCCACTTCACGGCCTGGACGGGGCGGGCACTCGCGAGCCCGGACGCGGTCTCCGGTTCGAGCGGCCCACGCAGGCTGTGACTAAGGTCGCTCGGTCAGCCAGGGCCTCGCTGTCCCCCGGGCCTGAGACAAAAGGCAGGGACTGACTTGCAGGAGAGGGAGGGGCAGGTCAGTGCTGGGAGGCCAGTCTGAACAAAAGGAGGGCAGGGGCAGAGGTCACGTTGAGGAAATGCGGTTTCCTCGGGTCAGAGTGGACGGCGGACGCCAGAGGCACTGCCCACTGGGCCTCAGGCCCTGCCCTCAGGGTCCCCCACCCCAGGGCCCCGCAGCCGGTGTGGGGGCAGCGCCCGCATCTCTCTGTGCTCGCAGCTCAGAGCAATCCCGAGGTTTCCTGATTAAGGGCAGCACCTGCCTGCAGGCCCCGGGGAGATGCCAGGCCGGAGCCACCCAGGGGCCAGGGCCTTTCGTTTTTTGTCATCCGCACCCGAGGATATTTTCCCATTGATTTCAGAGAGAGTGGACGAGAGGAGGAAACACAGAGGGAGATGTGGGTGTGAGAGAAACACATCGATGGGTCGCCTCCTCCACGCACCCTGACCAGGGAGGAGCCTGCAACGAGCTACCTGTCCTTGACCGGAATCGAACCCAGGACCCTGCGGTCCACAGGCCGATGCTGTATCCACTGGGCCACACCGGCCAGGGCTCCCAGGGGTCTTTGAGGGGCTGTGGCCGTAGCTGCCGGGGCCGGGAGGTGCCTGTGGCGTCAGCCCCAGGCCGGCTATGGGGCCTGGGAGCGGCTCCCCGAGGCCAGAGGGGATGCAGCCTCCTTGGTGACCCAGATCCTGAGGCCAAGCCCACAGGCAGGGCCTGCAGCCTGGTGCCTCGCAGCCTGGGCTTCCTGTCTGCCTCCTGGTCCTTGGAGGTGGGCAGGGCGGCCACATCCGCCTCTCGGGCGCTGCTCTCGCTTCTGCTGTTCTCTCAGTCCCACCTCCCCAGCTCCATGTCTCCACAGGCGCCTCCGCTGCCTGGGACCCCCTCTGCCTCCAGGGCTCCCCATCCTATGACAGGCCCCCTTACCCGCCTCAAGTTGGGACGGAACTTCCCACCATCTCTGCCCAGCACCCATCTCAGTGGGCCACCCCCCACCCCCTGCCATGACCCCAGGACCTGGCCTGGCCGAGCCAGCTTTGTGGGGCCTGAGGCTTCTCCAGTCCCTCCCAGGGAGCCCGGGGAAGGGTCCAACAAGGGCAGGGCCTGAGGTGCCATGGCTTCCACCGCACACCCGCACCCTCCCCTCCACGCCAGGCCCTCCTGCATGCCCTCCCCCCGTCTGCAGCCCAGGCCTTTCCCGCCCGCTGGGACGAGCTCTCCCAGAGTCCCAGCGCCTGGCCTCACCCGCCCGGTGGCTGAGCTGGGTCCTGAGTGGGGTCACCCAATGCCCTGTGGGTGCCCTGGGGCCCTCGTCCATCCAGGTGTGCCAAGCGGCCACTGCCTTCCCTCCGTGCCAGCAGCCCAGAGCCTGGGGCTCTCCAGGGGGCCACCTGCCCTCTGGTGCCAGGACCAGGCAGGGGCGGGTGAGGAGCCCCCCCCCCCCCGGGTCCTGTGACTGAGGACAACTGAGGCCCGAGCAGGCAGGGTGTGGACAAGAGGCGGAGCCCTCCCAGCCTCCAGGCGACTTCCCCGTGGGCTGGACGAGGGTCAGGGACGGACAGGGTCTCTCCTAGAGAAATGAGGATCCCACAACGTCTCATGGTGGTTTGGGGGGCCCCGGGTTTGGAAACTTTATTTTTTTTAATAACTTTTATTGATTTCAGAGAGAAAGGGAGAGGGAGAGCGAGAAACATCCATGATGAGAACCATGGATCGGCTGCCTCCTGCACGCCCCCCACGGGGGATCCAGCCCACAACCCGGGCCTGTGCCCCGACCGGGACTCGAACTGTGACCTCCTGGCTCCTAGGTCGATGCCCAGTGACTGAGCCACGCCGGCCGGGCAGGTTTAGAAACTTTAAAAACCAACTTGAGAGGTTGGGATTTTCGGGACCAGCAGGGCACACCCCGCCCCACCCCGCCAGTCAGTGATGTCAGCAGCTGGAGGGGACGGAGGGCAAGGAGCCCTTTATTTTTTTTAGCAGAGAGAGAGCTCCTGGAACTGGCAAGGAGGCGTGAGCAGGCAGGTCTCCGGGCCCAGGGCCTCAGGCCGCTGACCCGGGCACACTGTCCTCCTTCCCCAGCCCAGCCTGCTCATGCCCCCGTCCCAGGAGTGGGCACTGCCCTGGGACAGTGGGGGTCACACTGGGCAGAGTCGCCCAAAGAAGCCACCCTGCCTGGGCCCTGAAGGGACCCTGGGGGCACTCGTCCAGCCCTAGGGCTGGCCCTGCAGGGGGTGGGAGGCGTGTACTGCCTGGTGGACAGGACAGTTAAGAAGTGTGGCCAGCCGGGCCGGCGCGGCTCAGGGGCTGGGCGTTGACCTAGGAACCAGGAGGCCACGGTTCGATTCCCGGTCAGGGCACAGGCCAGGGTTGTGGGCTCCATCCCCAGTGTGGGGCGTGCAGGAGGCAGCCCATCCATGATTCTGTCTCATCATTTATGTCTGTGTCTGTGTCTCCCTCTGCAATCAATAAAAATCTATTTAAAAAGAAGAAACAAGTGTGGCCGGCTGACCGTGGCTGTGGCTCCAGGTCATGGTAAAGACTCTGGGTTTGGAGTCTAATGTTATCTTTCCCGCCGCTCAGCTGACATTCCCGGAGCCGTCAGCACGCCCAGCCCCTGGCTTCCCTTCCCGGAGGCTGGCCAGGCTACTGATGCCCATGTCAGGGGCATGTCACCACGGGATCCTGCAGATCAGGGATGATGACTCAGCCTCCAGTGCAAAAACAGGAAAAGCAGCCGTCCTGGGCAGGAGACCCCACGGCAGCGTCGGAGGCCCCGGGGACCTCAGACCGAGGCAAGCCTGCCCCGGCCCAGCTCGCCCTCACACAGCCCAACCCCCTAGTCTGCTCCCACAGAAACATACTCTGCGCTCCTCCACCACCTACAGCGACGCTCAGGTACCTGCTCCCCTCCCTGCCCTACAGGACTCTTTCCCCCCAAACTCACCCCTCCCGGCTGGTTCAGGCCCACAGACCTGCTCCCAGCCCCCGCCCTGCCCCCCAACTTTCTCAGCGGCCTGTGCTCTCAGAGGGAAATGACCTGGAGGCCGAGGGGACAAAACAGCGTCATTTACTTTTTTATATTTTAATTCAGATGACCAACTATTTACACAAGTAAAAATAAAAGGCAAGCAAATTCTTCATTGGAAATGCGCGTAAGAAGGAAAACAGAGAGCCTCCTGTACCCAGAACGTTTGAGCACAGACCTCATAAGAGGTCAGAGTGCCACCCTGGGCCTTCTTTCTTTTCTTTTTAAATATATTTTCATTGATTTCAGAGAGGAAGGGAGAGGGAGAGAGAGGCAGAGACATAAATGATGAGAATCACTGATCGGCAGCCTTCTGCTCGCCCCCCGACAGGGGTGGAGCCGGCAACCCCGGCCTGTGCCCGCTGGTCCCAGTGTCTGACCATGTCTGTCCTGCTGGACTCGCTCACCGACCCGGAGTCTGGGACGTGTGTTTGGGACCTGGTCATCCGGGGACACGGACCTCCCATCACAGCCCCGGGCTGGGGACCACCAACCTCCTGTCACAGCCCCGGGTTAGAGACCACCGACCTCCCGGCACAGCCCCGGGTTAGAGACCACCACCCTCCCATCACAGCCCCGGGCTGGGGACCACCATCCTCCCGTCACAGCCCCGGGTTAGAGACCACCATCCTCCCGGCACAGCCCCGGGTTAGAGACCACCGACCTCCCGGCACAGCCCCGGGCTGGAGACCACCATCCTCCCATCACAGCCCCGGGTTAGATACCACCGACCTCCCATCACAGCCCCGGGTTAGAGACCACCACCCTCCCATCACAGCCCCGGGTTAGAGACCACCACCCTCCCATCACAGCCCCGGGTTAGAGACCACCGACCTCCCATCACAGCCCCGGGTTAGATACCACCGACCTCCCATCACAGCCCCGGGTTAGAGACCACCACCCTCCCATCACAGCCCCGGGTTAGAGACCACCGACCTCCCATCACAGCCCCGGGTTAGAGACCACCACCCTCCCATCACAGCCCCGGGTTAGAGACCACCGACCTCCCATCACAGCCCCGGGGTAGAGACCACCACCCTCCCATCACAGCCCCGGGTTAGAGACCACCGACCTCCCATCACAGCCCCGGGTTAGAGACCACCACCCTCCCATCACAGCCCCGGGTTAGAGACCACCGACCTCCCATCACAGCCCCGGGTTAGAGACCACCACCCTCCCATCACAGCCCCGGGTTAGAGACCACCACCCTCCCATCACAGCCCCGGGTTAGAGACCACCGACCTCCCGGCACAGCCCCGGGTTAGAGACCACCATCCTCCCGGCACAGCCCCGGGTTAGAGACCACCGACCTCCCGGCACAGCCCCGGGTTAGAGACCACCGACCTCCCGGCACAGCCCCGGGTTAGAGACCACCGACCTCCCGGCACAGCCCCGGGTTAGAGACCACCATCCTCCCGGCACAGCCCCGGGTTAGAGACCACCACCCTCCCGGCACAGCCCCGGGTTAGAGACCACCATCCTCCCGGCACAGCCCCGGGCTGGGGACCACCGACCTCCCGGCACAGGAGGGTCCTCCTCCCCAAGGGAGTCTCCCCCGCGGGCGCCCCCTGCTGGCCCCGACGGCCGCGGCACGTTGGCCACCTCCCCGCGGGGAACGTGCCTCGCAGTCGCTGGCCTCCCCTCCAGGGGTCGCCGTTTCCCCGTCTCCGGACTGTCCGTCCGGCGGGCAAAGCTGGTGAGTCCGGGAGGTGCCTCCTGAGAAGCCGGGAAGCGTCGGGCCGAGGGACACGGACGCGCCGCCGGGCCGCCCGGGTGCCGCTCCGAAAACACAGGTGACTGCTCGTCGGCGCGGACGACCCGCAGGAGCAAAGGGCGTGCAGCGCGGCCCGTGGACCCGCCCGCCCGCCCGCCGGGGGCGCTGAGAAGGGCCGGAGCCCAGCGCGGCCGGGCGTCCCGCGGACGCGGGTCCGAGAGGCGCGGGGATGGCGCGGGACCGGGTCTCAGCCGCGCCGCCCGACACCCACACGCCCATGCGTCCCGTGAGCAGACCCGGCCCATCACCGTGCAGCAAGCCGCGGCCTCGGCGATTGGCCAGGGCTGAGCATGTGATTCCCATGGGCCAATCACGGCCCAGCGATGTCTATTTAAGGCGGAGCCGGCGCTGGGCCCCGGGAGTGGGGGGGCGGGTGTGAGGGGGGCGGTGCGGCCCGTTGTGTTTGTGGGGCGCCCGGCGGGGACGCGGGGCTGGGGAGGCGGACAGTCCGGAGGCCCCAGCACCGCCCGGCCCGCCCTCCCGGCCGCGGCTCCCAGGAGAGCGGCTTCGAGTGGCCTCCCGGACGGGCGCACGGAAGTCGGAGGTGGCCCTGCGGCCCCGAAGGATGCGTGGGAGCTCGAACCCGAGATCGGAGCGGGGTCCCTGCGCCCCACGTCCCGGGGCAACCTGGCCACGGGTGGGCCTGGGCCTGCCTTCCCCGCAGGAGCCGCCAGGGTAACGCGGGTCTTCGTTACACGGAGCACCTGCCGGAAGGTGCTCTGATAGGAAGTGTGCGGCCGGGCGGTTGTGTATTTACGGTTGTGCAACCCTCACATCTAAACTTACCACACTCATTTCATCACCCGGAAAAGAAACACTGCACCCCTCCGCGGTTCCCCCCCGCAAACCCCCCGCCCCCAGCCCCCAGAGCCCAGGCACCCAGCCCGGGCACCCAGCCATCCACTTCGGTCCCGTAGATGCGCCTGTATTGCACATGCTAAAAATTACGTCTTGTTCATTTGGAGACAAGTTTAACTGGGTGCTGGGTGCCCTGTATTTTATTTGATAAGTTTGCCGCCCCCCACCCCAGGCGGGGGGGTATCTGGCACTGACTGGTGCCCAGGAAGCCCAGGGGTAGGACACAGTCTCAGCCACCCTTTCCCGCCACTAGATTTCCCAGAAAATGGAACTCCAACAAAGCAGGCAGTCAGGGGAGCTGATCCTTGGCACCGCCCGATGGGGAAGGTTCAAGGGCTCAGGGTACAAGGCCGGCACAGGGCAGGCTGAGGGCGGTTTTAGGTCTAACAGGCCCCAAAGACCTTCTATGAGGACACCTCCCCCATCACCCCTCCCGTCACAGCCTGGGCCGGAGACCGCCATCCTCCCTTGGTCTCTGTGTTTAAAACAGTTCTTTCTGTTCGGGTGGTTCTTAAATCACAGCCTTTCCATGCTCCCCCTACTCCCTAGCACTGGGTTTCCTCCCTGCGGGGGGTGGGGGTGGGGAGGGACGGTGGCCACTGCCCCCCGCAGCCCCCTTCAACGCAGAGCTAAACCAGCCGGGGCTCAGGGGCTTCGCCAAGCTGCCTGCCAGCTGCCCGATTCCCAGCGAGTTTCCTCCTTTCTCTGAGGGTCAGGGCCGCATCACACGCCTCGGGCGGCGGAACATGATGGTGATTCACAGGTGTCAGGCCCTCTCCTGTTTCGTCTATTTATATTTCACTCATTCATCCCCCACCCTCTTCCCCTGCCCCGCAGGCAGCCCTTCGGATGGGTTTTGTGTGCACGGATTCTTTCCATCTCCAGGGACGACAGATTTAAATCCTCATTAAAGTGACTTCCAAGCGGGGATGATGGCGATCTCTACCTTGTTATGGTAGCAATCAGGAGCTGACAACAAAATAAGATTTTTAACTTTTTAAATAAACTTCTTTTAGAACAGTTTCAGATGTTTAGATGTCCGGAAAGGTTGCAAAGATAGTGCACAGAGTTCCTATAAACCCTCAGCTCCCAGGGTCTCCCTGCCATCTTACAGAGCATGGTGCAATGGTTACAGTTCATGAGCCAATGTGGATACACTGGAGGCCTGGTGCATGAAATTCGTGTGTGTGTGTGGGGGGGGGGGTCCCTCAGCCCGACCTGCACCCTCTTGCAATCCGGGACCCCTCGGGGGATGTCCCCCCGCCCATTCCTCTCGCAATCCGGGACCGCTGGCTCCTAACCGCTCGCCTGCCTGCCTGCCTGATCGCCCCTAACAGCCTCTGCCTCGGCCCCGCCAAGGTGGCTGGCTTTGTCCGGAAGGACATTCGGAAGGCCGTTCGGCTGTCTGGCCTAATTAGCATATTACGCTTTTATTATTATAGATTATCATCATCCACACCTGCTCCCAGCATCTCACTGGCATCTTTCAGAAGGTGGTGCAATTGTTACATGAGCCAATATGGACAGAGTCCCCGGGGAGCCAGGAAGAGCAGCCTTTAAGGTCTGGGTGCTCTGGGCCAACTTGGGGCCACCCTGTGCACTGTAGGGCATGGAGAATCACCCCTGACCTCCACCTTCCATGTGCCAGCAACCCCCAGTTGTGAAAATGGGACACGGCCAGATGCCCCCCAAAAGCCCCCACCTCAGCCGAGACCCCTGGTCTCCAGGGGCCCCAGAGAGCCTTCCGGGATGATGGAAACACTCCGTTGTGCGGTCCAGTCTGGGTGCCCTGGGCACTTGGAGCATGGCTAGGGAGGCGGAGGGACTGGGCTTTTACTTTCTTTTGTTCAATTAATTTAAGTAGCCAGGTGTGGCTGCTGGCTGCCTCCAGAGCAAATGCCTGTTGGTGCTGGTCCCAGCCTGGCCTCGCCTGCGCCTGGCCGATGGCTGCTCGCAGGCGTGAGCTCACTTCCGCTTCCCTCGCTGCTGCTTGGGGTGCTCGCCTCGGCCCCATTAGTCACGGGCGTGGCTCTGAGCACCAGAACCTGAAAGGCTGCTTGCTCTTCCGGGCTCCCACCACTGCCTCTGTCCGGCCAGAGCCAGAGCCTGGGGTGATCCCAGCATTTTCAGAGTATTCCCCCGCCAATGGCTGGGCGCTGGCTGTGCGGGACACACGCTGAGCACACATGAAAGCATACATGGCCCTAGACCAGTGTTCTCAACCTTCCTAATGCCGCGACCCCTTAATACAGTTCCTCATGTTGTGGCGACCCCCAATTTCATTGTTACAAATTGAACATAATTAAAGCACAGTGATTCATCACAAAAACGATATGTCATTATAGATGTGCTTTCCAACGGTCTTAGGCGACCCCTGTGAAAGGGTCGTTCGACCCCCAGGTTGAGAACCGCTGACCTAGACGGTCTAGCTCAGTGGACAGAGCATCGGCCTGTGGCCTGAAGGGTCCGGAGCTTGATTCTTGGTCAGGGCACATGCCCCGATTGTGGGCTCGATCCCCAGTAGCCAATCAATGATTCTCTCTCATCATTGATGTTTCTCTCTCTCTCTCCCTCTCCCTTCCTCTCTGAAAGCAATAAAAACATATTTAAAAACAACAAAAACAAGCACGCACGCATGCTGCCGCTCACCCCTGGGGAGACCCTCCAGGCCCCACCACGGGCTCTACCTGCTGGCCCCTCCCAGGGCCAAGGCCATTCCTCCTCCTTCCGATCCCCGGGGGCATCTCCCCATGGAAGCTGCCAGACACTGCAAACCACAGCCCTGAGCCCACGTGGTGCTGGTGGAGCTTGTCTTTCCTCCACAGGCCTTGCCCAGTTGGCGATGGTTGGCATGTCCATCCCAACTCCCCCAGACAAGGACTTGGCTGGCGACGTTTGTTAATTAAGTGGGGACAATAGTGCTGTCCTGCCCGTTGGCACGCAGATGCAGACCCAAGTGGGAGGGTGCGCACAGGTCCCGACTCACTCCGTGGATCGGAGCAGGAGGTGACTGTCCAGCCTGGGCACCACCAGCTGCGCTGCTGGCAAACGTGACCACTGCTGCCCGTGTGACCACTTGTTTCCCAAGTAAACAGTCGTTATATCAACAGCTAATATTTACACAGCGAGGACACGTTTCCAGGCCCTGCTCTGAGCCGTGCGTGTGGTAACCCTGTTAACCTTCTGCACAGCCCGAGGGGTTTGGTGCTCTTATCCCCGTTTCACAGATGAGAAAACAGAGGCACAGAGAGGTTGAGTTGCCTGCCCAACGTTGCACAGCTGTGGCAGAGTAGGGATTAAATATTGGGCATCGGCCTCCTGCCTTTAAATGAAGGTGTTGGTTCCACCCTGGCTGGGGGACTCGGTTGGAGGGTCGTCCCTACACCAAAAGGTTGCAGATTCGATTCAATTCCCAGTCAGGGCACGTACGTAGGTAGCAGGTTTGATCCCCGGTTGGGGTGGGTATGGGAAGCAACGACCAACGTTTCTCTTCCTCGCTCCCTTCTTCTCTCTCTCAAATCAGTAAAAACACATCCTCGGGTGAGGATTAAAAAAAAGATGGTGGGTGGGTCCTCCAATTCTGTTCAGACGCAGCTGTCCCTTGTGCACATAATGGACTGAACCACTGTCCGCTGAGGAGGGGACAGGGCACAGCTGAGCGAAGGCGGTGGACAGACACCTGCGGGAGGCAGGGGCCACACGTGCAGAGGCCTGGCAGGGAGCTGCAGTCCCGAACGTGGGCGCGAGGACCCTCCCTCTAAAGCCCAGCGCGGGGCCTGGCTCACTCCCCAGGACTGACCCGTTGGTTGGTTTTTGCTTTTTATTTATTTTTATTTTTTAAAAAATATATTTCTTTATTGATTTCAGAGAGGAAGGGAGGAGAGAGAGATGGAAACATCAATGATGAGAGAGAATCATCGATCGGCTGCCTCCTGCACGCCCCCCACCGAGGACTGGACCCGCAACCCAGGCCTGTGCCCTTGGCCAGAATCGAACCTGGGACCGTTAAGTCCGCAGGCCGATGCTATCCACGGAGCCAAGCCGGCTAGGGCTGGTTTTTGCATTTTAAATCCTCACCTGAGGATATTTCCCCATTGATTTTTTATTTTTATTTACTTATTATTATTTTAAAGATAATTTTATTGATTTCAGAAAGGAAGGGAGAGGGAGAGATAGGAACATCAATGATGAGAGAGAATCATTGATTGGCTACCTCCTGCAAGTACCCTACTGGGGATCTAGCCCACAACCTGGGCATGTGCCCTTGACTGGAATCGAACCCAGGACCCTTCAGTCCACAGGCTGATGTTCTATCCATTGAGCCACACAGGCTAGGGTATCCATTGATTCTTTTTTAGAGAGAGGGGGAGGGAGGGAGAGGAGGGGAGAGAGAGAAACATCCACATGAGACACATTGCTTGGTTGCCTCCTACACGAACCCCGGCAGGGGCCTGGGATTGAACCTGCAACTGAGATATGTGCCCTTGACCGGGCATGGAACCCTCAACCCGTCGCTCTAACCACTGAGCAACCGGCCAGGGTGATCCGTGTTTGTTTGTTTTTTTTTATGGAGGTAAAATTCCCATAACATAAAATTCACCATATTATATATTTCATATATTATAAAAATATCAATATATTTTTTATTGATTTCAGAGAGGAAGGGAGAGGGAGCTAGAAACATCAACGATGAGTTAGAATCCTTGATTGGCTGCCTCCTGCACGACCCACACTGGGGATCAAGCTCCCAACCCGGGCCTGTGCCCTGACCGGGAATCGAACCGTGGCCTCCACCGGGAATCGAACCGTGGCCTCCTGGTTCATAGATCCACGCTCAACCACTGAGCCACGCTGGCTGGGCCATGGTAACCATTTTAAAATGTACAATTCAGAGGCTCTTGTACACGCACGATGCTGCCGGCGTCACCTCTACCTGCTCCCAGATGTGTTCGTCCCGGGAGAGGAGCCTCCTCCCCAGCCCCTCATCTGCTGTCTGTGTCTGGATGGGCCTGTTCTGGGCACTGCATATGCACAGACTCACACAGGGTGTGGCCCTCGGTGGTCCGGCTTCTTCAACGTTTTCAAGGCTCATCCCGCTGTAGCCTCCCTGCTTCCTGCCTTCGCGCGGCTGAGTGACATTCCGCTGCGGGGACTGGCCATGCTGGATCCATGATGGAGGTCCGGGTGGTTTCTAGTCCGGCCTGGCACGATGTGATTACCTGTGATAAAACTCAAACGCTGTCCGGAACCTGTTCAGTGAGGAAGAGGATGGATGGAGGCAGGCAGTCCTGGCCTCGCCCTACCTTCACCCTTCAGATCTGACCCCAGACCCAAGGACGCGCCCTTCTGGTCCGAGTGTGCAGAACGTCGGGAGGGGCGGGCGGAGAGGGTGCACCCCAAGGCCGTGGTCCCCTGGACCCCCTGCGGCCTGGCCGGTGTCATCTCTCCGACCCTGGTCCTGGACGAAAGGCCCTCCCCATGCAGAGTCCGAGGCGCGCGGCCCCGGGAGCCTGGAGGGGCGGGTTCGGCTTTCCCCTCCCCATCACCCTCGGGTCAGGGCACAGCCTGCAGGCCGGTCCCAGGGCTGTCCACAGCGGCCGCAGGTTCCGAGACACCCGCGGAGGCAAACGCGGGGCCTGCAATCGGGACGCGGCGGCTCGGGGCTGGGGCTGGGAGCAGGGGGCGGGGGGCAGAGCGAGGAGGGGCCGGCTCGGGGTCCCGGGGTCGCGCGAGGACGCCCAGGCGTGCTCGACCCGCCCCGCTCGCGGGGGCAGCTCGGCCCCGCCCCTCAGGCCGCTTGGCCACGCCCACCGGACAGCGAGTCCCCGCCCCCAGGTTGCTAGGGGAAGTGACGTCACAGCGCGATGGCGGCGGCTCCTTCAGGCAGCTGAAGGGGAATTTAGGCCCGGAAGATCCGAGTCCATCCGTGGCGGGGAGAGGGAAAGCGTGTTCGACAGGAGCCGGAGCAGGGGCGGCGGCGCTCGGACTGTCCCATCCGCCCCGTATTGTGGCTCTGGGAGCGGCTGGGCGCCGGGAAAGCGATGGTGAAAGCGGGGCCGTGAGGGGGGCGGAGCCGGCAGCCGGACCCGCAGTAGCGGCAGCGGCGGCGCCGCCTCCCCGAGCTCAGACCCAGGAAGCGGCCGGGAGGGCAGGAGGGAGTCGGGCCCGCCGCCGCCGCCGCCATGGAGCTCAGAGTCGGGAACAGGTACCGGCTGGGCCGGAAGATCGGCAGCGGCTCTTTCGGAGACATCTATCTCGGTGAGGCGCCCGTCCCTAGTTCGGGGCCGCCCCGGCCGGCGTCCGCTCGGCCCCTCCGGCCCGGCCGCGGGGACCCGGTCCCGGCCGCCCCCCCCACGTCTGGGCACCCTCCGCCCCCCGCATCTGTCCCCGGGACCCCGCCCCGCGGCTCCCAGCAGGGACCTGGGGCCTTTCCGGGCCGGCCCGCGCCGCCGCCCCCCGGGGGCACCTGCCCAACGTGTGCCCGGGGCTGCGGGGTGGCCCGGGTCGGCCCGAGGCCCCGCTGGCCCCGCCGGCGGCCCGCAGACAGACAAAGGCGGTGGCGGTGCGCGGCCCCGCGTCCTGCGCACGTGCGGCGGGCTGGGTGCGGTGGCCGGAGCGCCGGGGCCCCCGCTGCCCTTTGCGACGCGCCGGGCCAGGCGGGCGGGCGGCGGCCGAGGGCGTGTTGCGCATCCAGCTCCGCGCTGGGCGCCTGGACGCGGAGCGGGCGGTGGGGGCCGCGGCCCGGCCCGTGTCGGACGTTGGCCGGCGGAGGCGGCCGCGGCGCCGCGCTGTCCTCGCGAGCTCGGCCCTGGCTGTTGGAGTGGCCGGGCGGGTCCGAAAACTGTTTGGGGCGGGACGTTCTGGCCCGTGTCCGGTTCCGGGGGAGGAACGCGCAGGTGTGCGGAGCGGCTGGCTGCGCCCCTCCGGCCGGGCACCCACCGCGGACGCCCTGCGCTTCCGGGGGTTGCGTGCCGGTGACCCCCCCGCCCCCGTGGGCCGTTGCGCAAGTTTGGGGGTGAGCTCTTCCCGCGGGGCTTGGGCTGGTGGACTGTCGAGGAGGGTCCGGCCTGGCTGTCCCCGCCCCTCCGGTCCGGTCCACCGGGGGAGGTGCCCAACCGCTGCTGGGCGCCCTCCGCCCCCCGCAGGGGACCCCGCCGCACGCGGCCTTGCTGCCTTTGAACCTGTATTTCCTCCCACTGTCCTCCGAGTAAAATACACTTTGGAGACGTTTGGATTCTACTGTTTAAATATTGATGCCCCGCAGTCAGCCGGCCGCCTTCTCGGCAGCGTTTTGGGCGGCCAAGGGCTGCGTAAATGCGAGCTGTTCGCCTTATTTATAGAACAGGGGGGTTTGGGCAACACTTTCAGCCTGGGACCTAGGAGCTGGACGGAGAAGCCAGCCCTTCTGCGGGCGTCAAGAGTAGATGTCTGAGCCCTTGTCCTCTGGTCTGAGGCTGCCGGACAGCGCCTGGTGTCCAAGAGTCGCGTGGAAGAGCTGTCAGCGAGCCATTCTCCGAGGTGTCCGCTCTCCTCCTCGGGGTGGGAGCTCGGCGGGACCCCGTCTGCTCGTCTCCACTCTCCTCTCCCTGTGGGCCGGCCCCTCTCGTGTGTCTCGCTTGGGTGGGTGGCGTGTCTCTCCTGCCTCCTTCAGAGAGAGGCACCCGGGGTTCACGTGGAGTTCCTTGGGTGGGGCTGAGCACAGCGGGCTTTTCCCACCTGCGTGGACTCGGGCTGCTGCTACCCGGAGGAGCGGAGCGTGCGGAGATCTCATTGGCTGAAAGGTGGGTCTGAAGGTGCTCACCACATACAGTAGTTAAGGGTCAAAGATGAGGTCCAAAGAGCAAAGGATGGATTGAGTCATCTGGACCGGAGTTTAGTTCTGTTTGTTCAGGCATCGAGTCCTCGTCTGAAAGTCGGTATGTCCTTGGTCCTTCTCATGCCGGACTCCACCGGGTAGGCTCACCCTGTTGTGAGCCTGGCGCTTGGGGTCATGGAGGTCCACTGGGACTGTCTGTGCTTCCATTCCTTCGACACTGGGAGGAGGGAAAGGCTGTCCTTCAGCTGGAGCGGGCCTCCCTCCGTCTGAGCTTCCACCAGCGTCAGCCCTGGCTGCTGGGGTGACTGAAGCCCTTCACGTGCTGTCAGGGCACCCTTACCCATGTGATGACATTTGGAAATAAGGGAAGGGTCAGTGTCCCCACTATGGACCCTGTGCTCCAAAGCCCAGTGTGACCAATGGGCACTGGGGAAGAAGATTGTGTGCGAGGGGCCAGCCTGTGTGGTGGTGCCGTGGTCTGCACCGGGGCTGCTCGGCTCTCGGGGTGCGGGGAGCCCCTTCTCACGGAGCTGTTCCCCTCCCTGTCTGTCTTCTGGTGGCAGGGGACTGGGATACTGCATTCCTGGTGTCAGAATGGAGGTTTTCATTTTGCCAGCTTTTGGCTTTGGTACTTGCTCTGTCCATTTATCTCGGGCGGACTATACTGTCCACCTGACAACATGTCCAGACACCTTTTTGGAGGCTAAAGTTTAGGAACCTCTTCATGTCTGATTTTCATGCTCCTGGTGGCACCAGGCAGGTGTGGAACACATAGTAGGTCATCGCCTGCGTCCTCTAGGGTGGTGGCTGAGGGCTCTAATGAGAGGTCCTGGCACTGCCTCAGCTGCTTGGTCAACAGTTACCCTCTGGGTGACCTTTGCCCTGCTGTTCCGGGGCCTCCCTGTTTCTTCGTGGGTGTCACTCAGTGGGAGTGACCTCCCTGTCCCAGGACGGGGCCCAGCTTGTGGCTCGTTTCACTTATTTACCATCTGTCTTGTCTGGGCAACTTGAGGGACAGTGTTGTTTTCGTAAAACCAGCATTGACCTGTGTCTGAACATAGACGCCCCACTTTTGCCTGATGGGGATTGAGAGTTGGGTTGTTTGGGAGCTAAGGCACCTTAGCGTAAACAGAACACTGGGTGCTGAACCTGGAACCAGTTCCTAGAAGCACTGCCACAAGTCACCGCTGTGAAGCACCAGGTTTCGCAGTTTCCAATTGGTCCCAGCAATACTGGTGCAGAATAAGATGGTGGTGCCTCCTCGCTGTCCTGTGTGTGTCCCCCCTGCTCTGGGCAGTTTGGGGACGAGGCTTGGAGCAGCACCGCCTGAATCCTGGGGCTCTATCGACTGCAGACGTGGTTCTACCCAGTGGCCTCTGGTGGTTGGTGTCCATGGAATGCACAGAACCTGAAGGGCTGCTGCTCAGGACTCCCACCCAGTGGGTGGGACCTCCCGGGGAGGCAGCCATGGTGTGCGTCACCTTCATGTCTGAGTGGCCGAGAGCCCACGTGAAGCCCTTCTCTTGGAGTTCCTACACTCGGGAGATTTTCATGTCTCTGATCCTGGCGGAGGCCGGCTCAATGCAGGTGTGATCCTGGCGGAGGCCGGCTCGGTGCAGGTGTGATCCTGGCGGAGGCCGGCTCGGTGCAGATGTGATCCTGGCGGGGGCCGGCTCGGTGCAGATGTGATCCTGGCGGGGGCCGGCTCGGTGCAGATGTGATCCTGGCGGGGGCCGGCTCAGTGCAGGTGTGATCCTGGCGGGGGCCGGCTCGGTGCAGGTGTGATCCTGGCACAGGCTGGGCACCATGGTTGGAGGAGGGAATCCTCTGTGTTCCAGAGTTGCCTGTGGTCATGTGTCCCACAGACTGTCTTGCAGGGGTAGCTCTTCTGTGTTAGCTTTCCCTGCCCAGCGAGTGGAGCTGGGAGTGTTGGTGCCTTCCCGGAGGCACTCGCCTGGTGGGTAGTCTGCGAAGGCCCAGGCTGCTTTTTCATCGAGGGCCTGTGTCCTGGCTGGGACGGCAGTGATGCGTGTGTGGAGCTGCTGATGTCACTGGTGCGATGAGTCATCCGCTCCTCCTGCGCTGGCTGGTTCAGTTCAGGGTTCCAGGTCCTCACAGGAACTTTGGAGTTCATTTTCCACGTGCACAGTCCATTTTGTGGTGAGGTCATTTCTCTTGTAATTGGGCAGATGGTCCCAACTGCAGGCTGGCAGAGCGACGTGCACTGTCTCTCTGAGGGCCCGAGGGTCTCTGCAACGGGAGGGAAGCTCTCAGACCTGGAGGCCACGGGAGAGGTCGGTCGGTGGGGAATATCCCACTGGATCTGCACTGGTGACCGGTTTTGGATTCAGGCTCACTAGCCGTGGCCCATCCCCGGCGGCATCTGAGCGATGAGACTTTTCTTTGGGGTCGTGGGCATTTACTGGACGTCCGTCTCCGCGGGCAGCTCTCCTGCAGGCGGTCACTGTTGTGGTGCTTGCTGGCCTGGGCGTCTCAGTGTGCTTTGTGACCATGCCCCGTTGATGCCCTCATGAGTCGCACTGTGGTCTCCCGGCCAGGCGGAGGTGGCGAGCGCTGGGGAGGGAGTGTCCCAGGCTCCGTCCGCGCCGCTGGAGCCAGTGTTCGCGGTTCACGAACACCCGACTGCTGGGGAGGCTCCCAGGGCCTCGTGCTTGGAGGGCACCGGTGAGGAAGCCAGCAGCGCCCCGCCCTCTGCGTGGAGGACTCCTGCCCTCCTGTTACAGCGCCCCGAGAAAGGGCCTGCAGGCGCCCTGGGCCAGCTTGGAGCTCTGGAGCTTTCACGTGTGAAGCCAGAGGGGTGGTTGTCGGGTTTGCAAGTCATTATTGGAGGAAAATAAAGATAAAATATTGGCAGATAAAAGCTCTTAATTTTACCTCAAAACTCACGGGCTGATAATTGGAGGTATCAGCCTACGTTGTATTGCCAGTTTCAGTACAAAACTAACAAAGGTGTATGACAGGTCCATGTTGCATAGGTCTAGTCAGGGCTCTGGAAACAAGAGTTCATCCTCCCGGTCTAGTGTCCGTAAGAAACACAAGTTGTCCTGTTGCCTCGTAGCACAAGGCTTACTGAGACCCGCGCCCCCCCCCCCCCCCCCCCCCGGTCCCTTGGCCTGGCTGTGATGGGTCAGGGAGGAGCGCTGCCACCTGGGGATCTGCGTCCCTTGGAGGAGTGCCTGACTGTTGAGAGGGCTGGGAGCGGGATCCTTGGCTGGGTGGGCTGGGCTCATGTGTTTGATGAGACCAGCCTTCCCTCTAGAGCAGTGGTTCTCAACCGTGGCTGCACATGAGAATCACCTGGGAATGTTTTTAAAATCCTGATTTCTGGGCCTCATCCTCCGGAAATTCTGTTTCTTTGTTATGGGGTCGGGCCACAACATTATTAACAAAGAAACAATTTCCGGAGGATGAGGCCCAGAAATCAGGATTTTAAAAAGATTCCCAGGTGATTCTCATGTGCAGCCAAGGTTGAGGACCGCTGCTCTAGAGACCGGTGGACACACGCACACAGGCCTGTCCCAGCAGTGCGGGGCCGAGGGGCCACACGGAAGGTGTCGCAGGGACACATGGAGTCGCCCTGGGGCTGCCCAACAGGGCGATAGGAAGGGGAGATGGGAGGCTGTGAAGGGCACCCGTCAGCTTTCTCGGTCTCTGGTGACATGATCTGAGTGGGCCCCTGCGGAGGTGGGGGTGGGAAACCAACTAGACTTCCTATACATGTTCAATCCTCCCTGTTTTCCAAGGGGAAAGGGGTCATTTTCCACGGGGTTTGTGCACCACTGACCTCTCAGGACAGGAAGTGGAGCGTGACCATCCTGTGGTCCTTGGGAGATGCGGACAGCGCTCCTGTTCCTGGAGGTGTGACATGGGGTTAGGTGGTGGGCGCCTGCCTGGTAATTAACGCTGGCTTTTCTTCCTTTGCTAGGTACGGACATTGTGGCGGGAGAAGAAGTTGCCATCAAGCTTGAATGTGTCAAAACCAAACACCCTCAGCTCCACATCGAGAGCAAAATCTACAAAATGATGCAGGGAGGAGGTATGGCCTTGACCTGCTAAGAGACAACTAGGGGTGCTTGGGGGCAGGGAGGAAAATGCCCACTCCTGGGCCCAGCTGTCAGGCGGCTGCAGAGGCCTCCTCACTCGGACTTGGGGCTCAGGCACTGCTCCCCGGTCCGCACGGGACAGTGTCTGAGCTCAGGGCCGGCGTGGGCTTTGACTCCAGCCCTGCGGGTCACTCGGTGCCAGCTGGGTCACATGGTTTGTTCACAAGCTGGGGTGGGGGGTGACTTCAGACTTTTCTGAGTGAAACTACTGCAACCCCTTTGAGCTGAACTAACTGTCCCAATTCTGTCCCCCAACCTCCCCTGGGGCCTAAGGGTCCTGATGCAAAGGGCACCCATCCTGACCTCAGAGTCTAACTTTTAGAATTTTCTGGAGTTGGAAATAATTTCGCAGATGGAGCAGGAGGTGGGGTGTACAAGGGAGTCTCCATTGTGGAGGCGCTGCAGCCTGGAGAGGACTGTCTGCTGCTCCCCAAGGGACCCGGGCGCAGGGCCTTGGGAAGGATGCTGCGCTGCTTCTCCTCGGAAGCCCCGGGGCGCTTCTTGGGGGGCACTCCCCGGGGCTCCCTGCAGGGCTGTGACCTCTTTCCTCACAGCAGCGGGGTCTCTGCTGCTGCTGGAAACCAGCACTTGGTGCAGCACAGGTGTCTCTAGCAACAGAGACGACCAGAGCAGCACACGGTCCTGCTTGGCCCTGCACAGGGTGTCCACGTGTCCCTCCTGCGTTTATGGGAGCAGAGAGGCCTCCGACTGGCACACGGGTGAGAACTTTCTGCCCCTGTCGTCCCAGGGAGAGGCCCGCAGAGGACCCGGCCAGGGTGCTTGCCCGCCAGCGGCCGCAGCAGAAGGAAGTTTCTCAGGCACAACTTTTAAGGTGGTGACAAGTAGAACGAGGTGACTCAGGATGTGGCCTTCATGGGGGGAAGGAGCCTGGTGCTGGGGTGGAATAGAACCTCCCAACTTAAAAGCCTTGTTGACTGTTAAGGAGCAGCACCTCTGAACTCCCAAGCTAGGGCACCCCTGTCATCTGCACAGGCAGGAGCACCCCTCGCCCCGGCCGGAAGGATCAGACACGTCTCTAGACGGAGCTCAGTGCCTGGGGCCAGCACTGCTTCCCGCCAGAACCCTGCTCTAGGAGCCGGTGCCACGGCTCCCAGTCTCCCCTGGCCCTTCTCCACACAGATCCGGGTTCCCCCAGTTTCAGACACACCCTCAGTGGCTGCTATCCAGGTGTAAGACTTGTGTTTTACTTCATTTTTTAATTTACTTTATTTTTTTGTTAATCCTCGCCTGAGGATATTTTTCCATTGATTTTTAGAGAGAGTGGAAGAGACAGGGAGAGACAGAGAGAAACATCGATGTGAGAGAGACATCGTTTGGTTGCTTCCTGCACATACCCCGACCGGGGCCGGGGATCGAGCCTGCCACTGAGGCAAGTGCCCTTTGACCAGAATCGAACCTGGGACCCTTCAGTCCTCGGGGTGACGCTCTAGTCACTGAGCCACACCAGCCACAGGGCAGGCCTGTGTTTTAGAGAAATTGTATCCAGAAAAGCGAGCGCCTCCTGGGAGTGTTCTGTGAACTCACTGATCAAGGCCGAGACCACGCTGCGCCCGGCAGAGAGGAAGTGGGCATCGCTTTGCCCAGAGAGCAGGGGCTCTGCTGTTCACCAGCCTTCTGCATGCGTCCCCGTGGGCACTGCAGGTCGCTGATTGCTGACCCGGGGAAAGGGTCAGCGTGTGGTCCACAGGGACAGCAGGTGAGGAGTGAGCACCAGTCCAGCAAAAATGCACCGCAGCTCACTCTGCAGGTCCCCAACCACAGGGGTCTGGAAAAGGACAGATAAGCCCATGCTTCCCTCTCCTCCTCATAAATTCAAGATTTCACCCGAAGCTCTGGTTCCTAGCAGTGAATCCAGAGCTGCATTCGTCTGTCTCCTAGGAAGCAGCCTTGTGTCGACTTTGACAAAAGTTACTTGCACCTTCATCTTCCCTTCCTTCCTCTCTCGACCCCATTGTCTACTGGCAGCCCCCTCCCCCTGCCCTTGGACTAGAGGTTAAAGCAGCTCTGATCCATCTAAAGGCAGGTGTGCCTGCATGAGTCCCATCAAGGAAGCATGGTCTGACCTCAGGAGGCTGGGAGCAGTGGATGGACTATTTCCAGCTTTTTCAGAATGTGACACAAATCATTGAAGCGTTATGGAGACTCCCAGAAATTAAATGTGTAGAAGTGTGGTCGTTTTCTTGGGGGAGGGAGGAATAGAGGGTGGGGTTGGGGGCGGATAGGAGTCCGTTTTAGGACAGACCTGGTCCAAATAGGAGACAGGGAAGAGTGCCCTGGCCAGTGCGGCTCAGCTGGTTGGGCGGCGTCCTGGGCACCAGAGATTGCCGGTTCGCGTCCCTGTCAGGGCACATGCCCAGTTTGCAGGTTCGATCATCCAGTCGATGTTTCACTCTTAACAGCGATGTTTCTGCCTTCCTGTTTCTTCCTCTCTTTCTAAATCAATAAAAATATTTAAAAATAAAATAGCGGGGGGGGGGGGGGATGAGGACACATTTGTAATACCTTAACTAATAATAGGGAAAAAAAATAAAATAAATAAAAATAAAATAGGGAAAGAGGAGAAAAAGAAGAAAGGAGGGCTCAGGACCCTGCTGCAAGCAAGCCTGTGTTTCAGATTTTTTGCGTGGTGTGACCCTCCTGGCAAAGATGCTCTGGCAAGTCTTCCCAGTAGAGGAGCGTGTAAACAATGAGGCCCAGGACACGAGAAAAGCAGCACGTTGTCTTTACACCAGCCGGGCCCACCTGGTGGCCAGTCACCAAGTCCTGGCGCCTCGACCTGGTGGGCGGCAGAGCAGGATCAGACTCCCGTCGCCCGGTGTGCTGCTGCACTCGTCCTTCCCGGCCCGGGAGCCAGCACGCAGGCTGCACCCTGTTCTCCTTCCGCAACGGCACCCTCTGCTGTCGGGCACCTCGGGCCACACCGGGAAGGTTAAGGACCGGGCCCTGCTTCCTGTAGCCAGCAGCCTTTGGGATGGGTGCAGCGGTCTTAGAACATCGGACCAACTCAGGGTTTTATGGACACGTGAGCCCTGTGACGTGGGAGGCCTGGCCCCACAGGCAGGACCTGGTGGGGGAAGCGGGTCTGAACAGGAATCCTTCCTCGCCTGTCAACACCCTCGTCTAGCCTCTTCCTGTTCACACCCGTTGCCATTCTCCCAGGAGGAGGTGACATCCTGGGGCCCCTGGTAAAACTGTCTCCTGTGATACATTGAAGATGTGGGGCTTTCAAGAGGGCACTGCCCGAGAAGCAGCTCCGATTGGCAAAGTCAGCTGGTTGGGTAGGCTGTGCACGCCGATAGGTGGTCTCCATGGTGACAGGACACCATGTTCTTGCCATGCAGGCCTGAGCGGCTGCCGACTCAGCCCTCACATTGCTCACGGGCCGGAGAACAGGCAGTGCAGAACATGGACGTCAGGAAGAAAGCGGGGCGCACAAGGTGTGTCCGCACACCACCGGGGCCGCTGGCCTGGGAGCGTGGACCACAGCGCAGTTGTCCCAGTGAGCAGCATACAGTGGTGTTGGCTGGAGTGGGGCGCGCGGGAGTGTAGGAGCAGCTGACCTGCAGCTGGTCCCCAGCCACCCCTTTTGTCTCATCCTGACCCACTGGCCGGGGCAGCTCAGCACTTGACCCCAGAGCGAGGAAGCCAGTGCTGGAGAACCCTGCTCAGAGACCCTCCCTCCCAGAGAAGACAGGGCTGGGGGCTGGGGGCTGGGCCGTCGCTGCTCTCACGCCTCATTGCTTCACTCCGCACAGGCAGGTCCTCCTCTCCTCTTTCAAAGGAAAACAGCTTCCCTGTTAGGCCGCTTCCGGCTGAGGTTCTGGGGTGTCCCTGACGCCCGCGGGGCACCTGCACAGGACGGCTGGCGTGCCCGCTCCCCTTGCAGGGGGAGGAGGAGGATGCTGTGGACCCTGCTCAACGCAGTATCCACCCTTTCCACTCTCCATGCTCCTTGAAACCCGGCCGTGGGGCCGCCTCATGGGGCAGGGCTGTGGCGCTTCCTCCCCAGCGGCAGGCTGGCTTGGCTCTCCCTGTGAGCTGTGGCTGGTGCTCTGGTGGGAGGGGCACCTCTTAGGCTGGAGGGCCAGCTTGGTTCCTTGGCACAACGGTGACCAGGGGTCCTCCAACTGCGGCCCGCGGGCCACATGCAAATACAAATATCGTATTTGTTCCCATTTTGTTTTTTTGCTTCAAAGTAAGATATGTGCAGTGTGCGTAGGAATTTGTTCATAGTTTTTTTTTTAAACTATAGTCCGGCCCTCCAGCGGTCTGAGGGACAGTGAACTGGCCCCCTGTTTAAACAGTTTGAGGAGCCCTGGTCTAGACCTCCACAGCTGTGGTGCTTGTCTCTGTCTCCTTCCATCTTCTACCCCTGGGACAGAACACCTACCAGGGCCAGTCGCTGGAGAGATTCCTGGACACCCACCTCCATTGCCTCGCGCTCCTTCAGGCTCAGGGCACCGGGGTCAAGCGTGGTCATGGCGCAGACAGGAAGCCTAATCCCGTGTGCATGGTGACCCACTTACGGATGCCAGCCCCGTGCAGCAGCTGCGGCTCCCAGCACCTTGGCACGGCCACCTGCAAGCTGCTGGGTGGACACGGAGCCCACAGTCTGCTGAGCCCCAGGGTCCTGGTCAGATGGCTGTTGGCCCCTGAGAAGTCCAGAAACTGAAGTGTAATTACCTTTCTTAATGTGATTGATTTTTTAGAGGCGGGGAGAGAGAGAGAGAGAGAGAGAGAGACATTAGTGAGCCTCCTGCACACTCCCTACTGGGAATTGACCTCACAACCCAGGCCTGTGCCCTGACCAGAAATTGAACTGGCAACCTCTTGGTGCAAGAGTTGACACTCAACCACGGGGCCACACTGGCCGAGCTGAAGTTTAATTCTTAATAGTTTAGCCAAACACAAACCATAGGTGACTAGGACTAAGTCTTGAGCCACTTAAGACCTGTGAGCAGAAAATACAAGCTTGGCTGGAGGGCACTGAAGACGACGCACAAGTGTTCCTGGGGTGAAGACTCGGTTGTCGCTCCTCCCAGGGGCTCGGCCAGCAGGGTTCCGTCCGGGCCCAGCAGCGTCTCCAACACGACAAGCGGACTTGCGAACTCGGGCGATAGCCAAGGTCCGAGACTGACTGCTACTCCTGAGGAAGGCATGTGCCCCGAGAAGATCAAGACTCGGGCTGGAAGGAGTGAGCATGCCTGGCATCCAGGTAACGGCTTCTGGTGTCATTTCCACAGGAGCCTGGTCTCAAGGGCTGGGCGGGAGGAGGTGAGGCAGTCTAGCAGGCTGCGTGTGGCTCAGGCCAGTGGCACATGTCCAGAGGACACAGGAGCAAGCTTGGAGGGGCACCTGTTGGCCAGACTTGGGATAACTGGAACCTCAGAACCAGGAACTCCAGCCCCGGGAGCAGGGAGGAGCATTCATGGCTCCAGAGTGCGCTCACACAGGAAGCTCCACAGAAAAACGCAGAGCGAGCAATCGCGTGGGAATTGCCGCTTTGTTGATTGGTCCCAGCCGGAGTCACCGATGCCTGCAAGCACCTTCAGGGAGCGGGTCTGACCCTGAAGCTTCGCCCACAGGACGGTGACGGAGCGTGGACGGCGAAGCGCCGGCGGGCAGCAGCTGACAAGGGGTCCGGCCAGCAAGCAGGCGCATCCAAAGTGGTGGTCCTGCCACGCTGCCGAGCACCAGAGGTCTGTGGTGACCACGCACCACAGGTGGCCCTGATGGGACCTGGGTGGGGGGGCTGTGAAGGACGGCGCAGCTTCTGGGACCCATGTTGGCCACAGTGGTGCTGCCTCCACACGGAGACAGGAACGGGCCTGGGAACTGACCCGCAAGACCAGCCGTGGGTCCTGTGCAGGTGTCATTCCGGTGGGAGAGGCCTCGTGAGCAGGAGGGCAAGGGGCGTGTGCCTCCTCACCAGGAACCACCTCCAGAGGGAGGCTGGAAACGTTTCTTTTTAGGTCGGCTTCACTGAGGTGTGATCAGCTGGGTGTATTTTAAGTGTGCAGTGTGATAGGTTCTGCCGTGTGGATGCCCTCATGGAACCATCTCTGTGACTGGGGGAGTTGCTGTCTCCGTCGCTCCCAGAAGTTTAGGTCCCCCTTTGTCCCTCCACTCCTCCCTCTGCTGCTGTCGGGTTGGTTTGCGTTTCCTAGCGTCTAGAAGGGAGCAGGCCTGTGTGGACGCGCCTTGCTGTGCGTCCCGGTGTCGGGCACGCCCTCCGCTGCTGGGACTTCTCGCAGGCCCTGTGGGCGCTGGTCCCTTTTCTCGTGGTCAGCAGCGGCTTGGGTGGTTGTGCTCTTCAGATTGTCCATTTTGTCTGAGTTGGAGTGACTGGCACGAAGCAGTTCCCGTGTTTCCTATCAGCCTGTGAACGTTCGCAGTCTCGTTAGCCCGCCGTCTGGATGGTGGTAGCTTGTATCTCCTCTTCCCTAGCAGTCTGACTAGAGGTTTATCAGAAATCTTCTCAGAGAACCAGCTTTTGGTGTCAGTAAGTTTCCTATTTCATTGATTTTTCCTGTGACCTTTTATTTCTGCTAACTTTGGGTTTCTTAGGTTTTCAGATAGAAACAGATTGTTGATCTGTGTCTAGCACAGGTGTTCACTTGCTGCAAATTCCCCCAAAGACGACTGTCGCAGCGTCTCCTGAGTCCTGCTGTGTTGGGTCCCCATTTCTCTTAGCCCCACACGCTTTCTAACCCCTTCTGATCGCCCCCTGGATCCGGGGCCGTTTACTGTGGTGCCTGTGTGCCAAGCACGTGTGTTCTGCTCGCCAGCAGGACGGCTTGTCTGCCTCTGACATCCTGGCCTCGTTGCCCCTCCCGGGCTGGACGCTTGGTGCTGGCTGTGAGCAAGGACTGCAGTGTCTGCCATGTCAGCCTACCCGCCAGCAAACCAGTTGGCGATCCATGGTCTCATGGAGGCTGCAAAGGACGAGACTCCCTGAGCCCCCAGCGAAGGGACAGCAGCGGGAAGACCTGGGGAGACACCCAGTTGTGTGGCTTCGGGGTGAGGGCGGCTGCTGTCCCTGTGTTGAGGCGCCCGCACAGCCCGAGGGACAGGCAGGCACCAGTTCTGAAGCGCCTGACGGAGCTTCCAGATAACTTGGGGGCGTTGCAGAGCTCTCCGTTCTGTTTCTAAGGGGGTGCTGCTGTCAGAGCACACTCCACGGCGCCGGCCCTTCACCTTCAGCGAGGCCTGTCTGGTGTTGGGCGCACGGAGGGTCCCGCTGTGAGACGGGACTGAGCTCAGTCAGACGGGCTTGTCTTCCTGTCGCTTTGCTTCCGTATTGCGGTGCTCTGTTCACTGCAGAGGCTTAGAGCCGGTTCTCTTGATGAACGGATACCTTTGTCACTGTGAAATGACAGAGTCTCCACCATCTGCTGCGTGTGCTGCTAATGTGTGTTCTGTGCCCTTTTGTCCTCCTGTCCTGCCTGTCGGCCGCCCAGTGTATGTCTGTGCAGAGAGGGCACCTGCTCTGTCTCTGACGCGGGAAGTGCCCTCCGGGTGGCAGGTCCTCCCACAGCATCGTCTCTGGTGCTGGGAGCTGCTGGGGGGACTTGGTTCTCACGTGTGTCCGTCAGGCTGTGGGTTTGGGGCCACGCACGGCCTCTGCGCAGCTGCGGGCCCTGAGGGGCTCCCGGCTCTACGTCGCTGCGGCCTCGCCTGCCACTGGCTCGTGCACAGGAGCAGAGCAGGCCTGCAGGTGGCTGCCCCTGCGCCTCGTGGCTGCGCACGCCTGCCTGTCTCTGCTGGAGGCTTCTGCAGCCTGTGCCTCCGGGATGCCGGGTCTCCCCAGCGCGAGGCAGGCCTCCGTTCTGAGGAGAAGCCGCAGCCCCGCCCTTCGCTCCTCCGTGTGGGGCCTCTCTTCCCGGCTGTCACTTCTGTGAGCCCTTGGCGTGTCGGGGCGGCTGGGTGATGGTCTTCAGGATGCTTCCCTGGGGCCTGCGGGTTAAAGGCCGTCCCCGGGCGATTCCTTCCCGTGTGAAGTCTCCCCGTCCCTTCTCTTTCCTCTCCTGGGCGCTCTGGTCACAGAAGTGGCGGTGCCCTGCAGTTGTCCCAGCTGCAGCTCCGTCGGCCCTGCCAGTCGTTCCTGCGTGTCACATGCCTCAGGCCACAGGGTCGGGGCCCCCCGTGTGCTCCCACGTGCGCGTGGCAGTGTCCCCTGCAGGTGGGCTGTGAGTGTCCGGCGGATCTCTCCCCCGATGGTGCATGCACCACCCTCACAGAGGATGTTGACCACCGGGTCCCTGGGCGCTGCTTCCGCCCACACCCCTCTCTTCGCTGCCCCTCCTTCTCTGTCCTGCATTTGCCCACCCTTTACCCACAAAGTGGGCATCATGTTCTCGCCTTGTGTCCTGTGACTACTGCCCACCTGACCCTGCTCAGGGAGTCACATGTGAGCACAGGTGTGTCAGGGTCTTCTGACTCACCCCTGGCCGCCCTGAAACCCGTGTCTCTTCCAGTGGGCATCCCTACTATCCGGTGGTGCGGGGCGGAGGGGGACTACAACGTCATGGTGATGGAGCTGCTGGGGCCCAGCCTGGAAGACCTCTTCAACTTCTGCTCGAGGAAGTTCAGTCTCAAGACCGTCCTGCTGCTGGCCGACCAGATGGTAAGCGCTGCCTCGCGGGCCCCCCTCCCCCGCCTGTCCTGCACAGGGAGGAAGGAGGTGTTCATTCACCGTCGCCACGGGGTAGTGACATGGTGGGCTGGTTTGGAGAGCCACCGCGGGCACGGCACAGTGCACCCCGGTGTGGGGCCTGCCTCCGGGCAGATGGGGCCGCAGCGGGACGGCTGCTGCTGTCCGTCCCCCGGGAGAGCCCACCACAGGGAACCCCAGGTGTGAGTGTGGCTGTGGTGAGGGTGGTAGGTTGTGTCCATCTGATGATGGAGCACTGCCCCAGCCGAGTGCCGACACGCAGCTCCGGCCGGGCCCTGGCTGCCGGCAGGAGCCGCCTCCACGCACTGTCAGGCTGACCCCCGTGGCTCTCCTGCAGATCAGCCGGATCGAATACATTCACTCAAAGAACTTCATCCACCGCGACGTGAAGCCAGATAACTTCCTCATGGGGCTGGGGAAGAAGGGCAACCTGGTCTACATCATCGACTTCGGCCTGGCCAAGAAGTACCGGGACGCCAGGACCCACCAGCACATCCCCTACCGCGAGAACAAGAACCTCACCGGGACGGCGCGCTACGCCTCCATCAACACGCACCTGGGAATCGGTGAGCCTGGCATGTTGGGCTCCGCTCGGAACGGCCGGCCTCGGGAGCTGGGAGTCAGCACGTGGGGAGGCAGGCGGGCTGCAGGGACCGTCGTGCTGGGACTCTGAGGTGTGGGGGGTGGGCAGGTAGACGGGGCTCCCTGGCAGCTGTGACACGGGTGTGACTCTTCTGGGAGCCACCGTTCTCTAGTAGCACATCCGGGCAGATTCTTCAGCAAAGAATCCAAGTGTATTTTTTTGTGGTTTTTAGAGTTCATTTTCCACAGTGTGTGTGCTTGCTGCTGCTGGCTTGGGCCAGGCTTTACTCATTTCCTCCTCTTTCCAGAACAATCTCGAAGAGATGACCTGGAGTCGCTGGGCTATGTGCTCATGTACTTCAACCTGGGCTCCCTGCCCTGGCAGGGGCTGAAGGCTGCCACCAAGAGGCAGAAATACGAGCGCATCAGTGAGAAGAAGATGTCCACACCCATCGAAGTGCTGTGCAAAGGCTACCCCTGTGAGTGGCCTCAGGCCTGCGGTGCAGGGCGGCGGGAGGGCGGCCCGGGCCAGCCCCTCGTCTGGCGGGTGGCCGGTTCTCCGGACATCTGGAGCTGCAGCTCAGGGCGTTTCCCTCTGCTGTGCGGGGCTGCCCCTGGGACAGGTGCCCAGAGAAGCCACGCGGCTCGGTGCTGCTGCGTTCTCCTCTAAAGGTTTTTTTATTGTTTTTTGGGGAGAGAGAAACTGACCGCTGTCTGCTACACGCCCCCTCCCAGGGATCGAGCCCGCAACCGGGCATGTGCCCTGACCAGGAATCGAATGGCAACCTTTTGTTGCATGGGATGACGCCCAACTGACCCACACCGGCCCGGGCAGTGCTGCATTTCCTTAAACTTTCCCAGCGCCTCCATGCTGCACAGAGTGGCTGGTGTTTCAGGCTCCCTGTTTTGCCCCTAAGTGAGGAGGGTGGGTGGTAAACAGTGGCGGGACCTGTTGCCGTGCGGTTCACAGTCGGGGTGCGGCTGGTTAGCTCTGAGTGTCTTGTTTCACAGCCGAGTTTGCCACGTACCTGAATTTCTGCCGCTCGTTGCGTTTTGATGACAAGCCTGACTACTCGTACCTGAGGCAGCTCTTCCGGAACCTGTTCCATCGCCAGGGCTTCTCCTACGACTACGTGTTCGACTGGAACATGCTCAAGTTCGTAAGTGGCAGCGCCCGCTTGCTGACCTTCCCATGCGGATGGGGACAGCCCATCGGCCAAAGGCTGCGGCTGTCTGGCTCACGTGCGTGAGGCGGCTGCCTGAGGTTCGGGTTCGGAGCATGTTTGCTGCACTGGAGCTGGCGTTCCTGCCGGGAGAGGTTCCTGAAGCGGAGAGGTCCCCAGAAGCAAAGTGCCCGTCGAGGGGAGGCACAGACAGACAGGCAGGCGCGGGGTGTCCAGAGCCAGACCTCTCCAACACCGAGTCCTCTCTCGTTGAGCGCTCATTGTATGATTGTTGCCATCAGTTCTCGGTGCCCGCGTGTTCCTTACGCAGGAGGAGCGGCTGAGACAGGCCTCTGCACCAGTGTGTGGTCTGGGAAGGTGCTGGGTGCTGGGCCTGACCTTGGCCTGCAATCCGCTAGACTTGTGTCTGTTCCTTAATTGCCTGCGGGGATGCTGCAGGGCGTGGGGGCGGAGTTTGAACTTTAATGTGTTCCCGTCCAAGTTGGGTCTGTGGGTTGTTAGTTAATCTGCGGGCATCACAGCCAGAATCCCAGTTGTTTTAGAACTTCCCCTTCCTCTTTCGTTAAAACTCGTTCTCTTTAGTTGTGAGCTTAAAATAGGAATTGGGACCTTTCCAGGGTGACACAGTCTGAGGAGCAGAGCCTCCTCTCCGGGTGCAAAACAGGAAGCCTTTCCCCGCCCCGGGCGCAGGCTCCATGCGGCCGGGGTCGGGGCTGCAGCCTCTGGCGGGGGGAGGGTCCGCCACAGAGCCTGCCTGACACAGACCTGGCCTGTTCGTCCACGGAGAGCCAGGGGTGGGAGCAGGGGCCTGGAGTCTGACATCAGAGTGGGCCTCCGGTCAGAGCCCCTCGGAGCCCCGCTCTGATCAGGGCTTGGCCGACCTTTCCTGTAAAAGGCCACCGAGGACGTTATTTCGGCTCTGCAGTCAGCGGTGCTCAGCCGCCCAGCTGGGTGTCGCTGGAAGCCGGTGGGCGGCGTGTGGGTGAAACGTGTGCAGAAACAGATGGGTCTGAGTTTGGCCCGACGGCCGAAGTTTGCAGACTTGCCTGGTGGGGCTGGGAATCGTGTGTGAGCTTCAGTGTGCGGTCGCCTCGCTGTACCACGGGACATGCTGCGCCGTGCAGTGGCTTGGTCCTCCCTGCGAGTGGAAGTGGCTGCCTGTGCCTGAGTCTTCCACGCGGCCCTCCCAGGACAGGCCTGGCCCCTGCCCTCCTCGTGACATGAGCACCAGCGACACCTTTGTCCTGGGCTCGAGGTCTGGGCCGAGTGGACTGCCGCTCACGCCTGCTTCTCAAACTCCTGACTTCATGCCCTCCGACGGTTTCCTGTCCCTGTGAATGCTGACAGCCGAGGGGCCCCCGCTGCCGGGGTTGGGGTTGGAGGAAGTGCGGTAGCCCTCGTGGGGTTTCTTTGCTGCCCTGGGAAGTCGGGGGAGGCCTGGCTGCTTGCCCCCCACTCGGGACTGGGGTGAGCTGAGCGTTGCCCTGGAGGGAGAGACATCTCGCTGGCTCCGACTTGTTCCAAATGCCCCTGGTGTCTCTCAAGTGGCAGGGACGGCCAAGGCCGTGGGTTGTCTGGCAGCCCTGTTCAGCTCTGGCCGCCTCTTGCCTGCCTAGGGTGCCAGCCGGGCCGCTGACGACGCCGAGCGGGAACGCCGGGACCGGGAGGAGCGGTTAAGACACTCCCGGAACCCAGCCACACGGGGGCTCCCTTCCACAGCCTCGGGCCGGCTGCGGGGAGCACAAGAAGTGGCTGCTCCCACCCCCCTCACCCCTACCTCACACACTGGTGAGTGCTCCTGGGGCCCCAGCTCGAGCCCCGTGACCACCCCACCCCGCCTCCCGGCAGGCAGTGGATTCTGTTTGGGTGTGACCTCGAGGGGAGCCAGCTCTGAGTAGGGACTGGGCTGGCAGCTGTGCCTCCTGGGGGTGCCTGTGTGTCCCTCTTCCAACTCCCGGGGTGGACAGGCCAGGGAGCAGCCTGGGCGGTGCCTTTACGAGTGTCCGTCTCACAGTTTCTCATTCTTGGTACACACATCCCCCACCAGCCTCTCCGTCCCCATCCCCGACAGCATCCCAGCAGAGCCCTGGGCAGCCTTCCCATGGGAGACCCGCGCTGGCGTCCCCCTCGAGGGCCCTGCCCCCAGGCCCTGGGCAAGCTGCTGGGAGGCGAGAGGCGAGTGTTGGCGGGGGACCTGCCTGTGCTGCCCTGGTATCCAAGGGGATGCAGGTGGGGTAGGCGGCCTGGGTCTGCCCTGGGTTGTTGCTGAGGACAGAGCCTTGGATGGAGCGCTGGGAGGCCTCACTCCCCGCCTCTCCCCTCCAGCTAACACCTCTCCTCGGCCCGTGTCCGGCATGGAACGAGAGCGGAAAGTGAGCATGCGGCTGCACCGTGGCGCCCCCGTCAACATCTCCTCGTCGGATCTTACGGGCCGACAAGATACCTCCCGCATGTCCACCTCACAGGTACGGGCGCCAGCTTGCCGGGGGGACCCTGGCCCAGGCTTCTCTCTGTTTGGACTGGTCTACGGGCTCCGGGCGGGGTGGGTGAGGGCTTTGAAGGGTTGAGCTGACGAGGTGCCCTGGCCCCTGGCTGCTGTTCGCCCCTGGGGTTGAGAGCCCCCGAGACCAGCTGTGTGGGTGCCGGGCGCGTCTCCGCCCCGCGGGGCCTCTTCTCTTCGGCTGCCCCAGCCCAAGCTGGCCTCAGGCTCAGCGTCCCCTGCGCACACTCGCCGAACTGCGCCCACGGGCTCTGGGCGTCTTGTAGGCACACCCAGCCTTGGGCTCGCCTCTCCTTGGCTAGGCGTTCCCCGGCCGAGTCTGGCCAGGGGAGGGGCTGCAGGCAGTCACGTGGGGCGGTGGGCAGAGGCCTGTTGGGGCCCAGCACCTGGTGACGTGCATGGGTGAGGGTCCCCGTCTTGGCGGCCGTTGCTGCGGTTCTGTCTTGCAAGCAGCTCTCTCAACACAGCAGCTTTTTCCCTCAAGTACTGCCAGGTCCCCTTCCATGACAAGGGTGGTCAGGCGTCAGGAACCTGCCCCTGCTCCCGCGACCGTTCTGTGGGGTGTCCTGGGGGGCAGTCAGGTGCGAGTGGCCCTCTGGTTCACTGTGATGCTGCCTCGGTGTATAGGTCAGCTCCCGGGCCCCGCGGCCAGGCCTGGTGGACTTGGGGTGTGGTTTGTTGGTGAATGGAGTGGCGTGGGCATGGTGGCTGGAGAGCTGCGGGGCCTGCTGGTCTCTGGCAGAGGACCAGGTGTGCCCGACGGAGGCAGAGCTGACCTCCAGCTAGTGACCCTGCTGGACACGGTGGGCTCTGGGCCTAGTTCTCCAGAGACCGAAGATGCAGGTGGTTTGCATGTGGGGCTTGAGGGGTCTGGCCGGGGTGAGGGTCCCAGCCCTCTTCCCTCTCCTCAGGATGCAGCAGGGCTTCGGGGGCTCCTTCCCAGGAGCCCTGGAATCCACGAGTCAGCAGCCGGGAGCAGGTCCGGGGAGCCGTCCGCCCCACCTGCGCGTGCAGTGGCGCTGTGGCCCCGGGCAGCTCTGGCAGGGACGCCAGGGGCTCTGTGTGGACTCAACGTCTGCATGTTGGGGACCCAGCCACCAAAGACCAAGGACCTTAAGAAAAGAAAGTGTCTGATGGGTTTGGGGTCACTGAGGAAATGGAAGAGTCAGAGGTCCCCCCAGGTGCCAGGCATTTACAGGTGGGAGTGCAACTTTTCTCCATCAGGCCAGCCTCGCCGCTGGCCTCCAGCGCGCCCGAGCACAGCTCCGCGGCCATCCTGGGAAGGCTGAGCCGCCGCGGCGAGCTTGTAACTCGGATCCTCTGCGCTCCTGTTCTGTCTCCATCTGGAGGACTAGAAGGTGGGCCTGTGCATAGGGAGGGTCTCTGAGAGGTTTGTTTGGGGTGTGTTTCCCCTCCAAAAGCAGCACCTCCGCTTTTGTCACTGGTCACCCTAGAGGTTTTCCCAGGATCTTCACGTGGAGGACACGCCCCGTCCCAGGCGCGTCTGTCTCGGGTTCCTGGTCACCCTGGGCGGCTCCTTTAGGCTCTGAAAGGCCCCTGAGGGCCAGCATGAGACTCAGGGCGGGGCTGCCCCTGTCAGCCCTGGTGGTTTGGAAGTTATGGAGGGAGTGGGGTCCCGGCTTCCATGATGTTATAGCCTCCAACCACACTTGTTCCCCGAAGAAAGGGGGGTGAAGGAGAAGCAGCCGTGCGTGTGTCCGCCTGCCTCCTCCATGGCAGCATCTCTGCCCTCCGGGAGGAGACACATCTGGTGCCCGTGCGCCCGGCCCAGCTTCAGCAGCAAGGGCCTCAGTGCCGTCGTCAGCTCGCCGGTCAAGACCTGCTGCCCCTCTCCCGCTGGGTGTGGGGCGTCGACCCGTGTCCCTCGTCCTGACCCCTGGCCAGCCTGCACTCACGCTCTGCAGTGGCCACTCCTCGCACCCACTTCCTTCTCACGGGCAGCCGTGCTAGACAGCCCCTGGGGCCGGCCCTGCATCCCTGTCCCTGCAGTGCAAGTGGCTCACAGGGAGCCTGCAGGGCAGGGCGTCTGGTGGGAGGAGCTTGTGTGTGACGTGCTCTGGAGCCGGCAGTGCTGGTGGCAGCGCTGGTTCCGGGCCCTGTGCCGTGCGGCAGTGTTAGGCCACGTCCCGCCACCCAGGGAGGTCCCTGCTCGCCGTGTCAGTGAGGAGGTGTGTCCGGACGTGTGTGGTAGGAGGCGCAGGCTGCTCCGAGCAGTGACAGGCCGGCAGCTGTGCGTCCTTCTCGCTGCCCCAGCCCCCGTCGGCCTTAGTGCAGGTCACCCTGGAGGAGCCACTGTCTGCTCTTGGTGGGGGGCAGGTGAGGCTGAGCTCCAGGGCGGCTCGTGCTGGTGGAGGCGAGGCCACGCTTCTCGGAAAGGCGCCTCCTGTGGGCCAGCCGGCTCCCTGACCAACAGCTGTCTTTTCCCCCCCCCCTCAGAATAGCATTCCTTTCGAACACCACGGCAAGTAGCTGCACGTCTCCCGGTGGAAGGCAGCACTGGGTGAGTGTGCTCATGGCCGGTCTCTCCAACAGCAGGCACCGGGGCGGGCGGGGCTGGCCCCTCGCCCACGGGGAGCACACAGGTGGGCGTGGTCTTGCATGCCAGGTGCTGCAGAGTGTGGTCCCTCTGCCCAGTGCTCCCCCTCATGGATTCCAGAACTGTGGTCAGAGCCAGTCGGGGGGTGAGGAGCGAGCAGGCTGTAGGGGTTCCTGAATGGGTGACCCCAGGACCTGCCGCCGTGTGGGGAGCCGGACCCGGGCTCTGTAGGTGGATGCGCTGGCTCCAGTGGCCCTGGGACGCTCCAGCCGCTGGGTCCAGGGTCGGTGGTCGGATCGTGTCAGTCGTGCTCAGCTGAGTGGCCGCGCTTGGCGGGGCCTCTTGTGCTCTTGCTGCGCGAGACTCCTGTGGTCTCCGCAGTCCTGGCTTCCTTCCACGTTCGTTTCTGTCTTCCTCGTTTTATTTTTCTTTTCGAACTTGGTCTCTGCCCAATACCTTGTCTCTGCTGTTGTGTGTACTAACCGGTCGCCCAGCGCTGCTCCCTGCGACGTGCATGGCTGGGCTCCTGTCTGGGCCACGCTGGGCCATGTGGACCTGCTGGGGCTTTAACACTGCGGTGCTCTAGGAACCATCTCGATGGGAGCTGCTTGTACCTCCCCCTGGAGGGGGGACCCCAGTGCCCAGGGGCCTGGCCCCCAGGCTACGGGGGGGGTGGCTGGGAGCCAGCGTCTCTCCCGCTTGGACTCTGTCTTGTCGTTGACGAGCTTCTCGGCCGCCTGCATGCCTCTTCCTCTTCCGTCTCCTGTCGCTGTTCTGCTGAGCACGTCCTGGCCGCAGAGGGAGCTCCTGGAGCAGCCGGGGGCACGGGCGTCCAGAGTGGGCGAGGCGGCGTCTGTCCCCTTCCTCCCAGGGCGCCTCACTGACCGGCCGGCCCAGCCTCCGGCCGCACGCTGACCTTGTCCTGTGCTTTGGCTCCGACAGATTCCCGGTCGGGTGGCTTCCAGTGGTCTTCAGTCTGTCGTGCACCGATGAGAACTCCTTTTTGCTGTGAAGGGCAGACAATGCATGGCTGATCTCCTCTGTTACATGGCTTTACTAGTGACGCTCCCCGGCTAGGACACCGGGCGCTCTCCAGGCCACCCACCCAGCAACGCCCGTGGGGAAACCAAACAGACTAAACCGGACAGACTCCAAGCGCTGCCACCGCCGGGCTCCACTGAGGCCCACGTGGACATGGTCCCGGGGCTGGGAAGACGGCCGCGTGAGTGCGAGACACTTGAGACAACAGACTCCCGATGCAGAGCCTTTCGGTCCTCCCTGCCGCGGTGGCGCCCGCGACCCCTGATGAGTCTGCTGTAACCACCATCTTCTACTTGGTTCTGACAGTTTTGTATCATTTTGCTAAAAATTACTGGCTTAAATCTGTGTAAAGAAATCTTTTTATTGTTCTTGTCTGTTTCTGCGGTCTTAAAAAAGATGACCTCAAAGTGTCCCGCCTCCGACACCGGCGTGGAGCTCTGTAGACCAAGGTGGGCGCGGGCACCCTGCTGCCAGCGATGTTTCCTGCTTCTGTTTGGCGTAGTCCACTGTAGGGGGTGTTCTCCCGAAATTGTCACGTGTACACGTGTGTAACATGTCTGTGCGTGTGTTGTGTGCTGTGTTCTGTGACCTCTCCTGGTTTTGGCCATCACTCCCTCCCACCGTAACTGAGCCGCCAGGACTCGAGTCGTCAGAGCCATTAGAGAGCAAGGGCGTCGCGGTGCTTCTGGCGGAGCCGAGCGCCGATCCCACCTTCCCAGACGCGGCAGCGGACACCAGGTGCCTGGGACCCAGTGCCCAAGACTCGGAGGCGGAGGCGGCGCCGGGCCCTCCTGGGTTGTGTGCGGTTACTTTGCTGGTGGTTGTTGCCTCAATGCCTTTGGATTTGGGGGCATTTTCTAGACAGAATGTACATATTAGCAGTGCAGAGTGGCCCTTAACGTGTGCTAACATCTGTGTGCTCCACATCTGTCCACCTGGGGTGCAGGTTTGCCCAGAAAGAGGCCGGCCCAAGGGAGCCCCCTCTCAAGTGCCCAGAAGCAAGTGATCCGTGACTGAGGCCCAGGAGGGTGTGTCCTGCTTTCTGAGCCCAGAGGACGGAAGCAGGCAGGGCCGGCCTCATTCTCACCAGAAAGACACTCGGGGGGCCGGGCTCCCCGTGGCCCCTTTCCAAGGCCCCAGGCGGTGGCAGAGTAGACAGGAGCCCCGTCTCGGAATGGGGTCCAATGCAAACATTCGTAGGTACTTGCGCTCCCTGTCCCCCCTGCAGAGGCGTGGGAAACGGGGGAGCTCGTAGGACGCTATTAGCCTTTAAAGGTGTACAGGTCCAGGTCCCTCCTGCCCCAAGTCCCACAGCACAGGGCGCCGGTCCTGGGATGCCCGGCGTGGGTGGGCACACCGACGCACAGCTGGCCGCCCTGCAGGCGCTGGGGGACGTGGCTGGGGCGGGTGAGTCAGGGCAGGGGGCTTGCCTCTGGAAGTGTGAGCCGTGGCACCCCACCCAAGCCCTCCCACTGGCCGCGGACAGTGTCGCATCCGTCGCCCCCACACGAGCCAGTATCTGCAGCCTGTGTGGGTGGTGTGACCTGTGCATTTGTGTGACCACTGTATTTGTGTACTTACCACACCATGTAAATAATAAATATATGACGTCTACCTTTCTTCCCCGTCCCCAGCACGTGGTCTTTATTTCGTCAGCGTGAGTTTTCCGTGTGTAGGTCACTTTCTGAGCCTGGGCCCCTGTGAGCCTGGGGAGCAGGCGGACGGGCTGGGACGGGGCTGCTGCACTTGGCATTGGCCCGTTCTCGGGAACACGGCCCAGCCAAGCCTTCCAGATGTGCTGAGCACCTCAGGGTCCTTCCTAGTGTCCCCAGGGCATGACTCCAGGGGTGGGTACGGCTACTTCTGCTGCTCCTGGCCAGCAGGGGTGAGGCAGCTCAGGGCGAGAGGGAGGTGGAAGTCCATGGGGGCACTCAGTCCTGATGAGTGAGCCACGGGGAAATCCTGTGACAGTAGGCAGGCCGAGCCCCCCGCGGGAGAAGGGAGTGGGGTGCACAGCCCAGAGGGCGGGCGGCTGCTGAACCACAGGCCTTGGGGCTGGCCCTTCCAGACCTGACAAGCTTTGCCCAGGGCCCAATCTGGCCCACCTCACAGGAGGGGTCATAGAGGTAGGGCTGCGCCTTGACCCGGGAGTGCCGGCCGGCAGGGCCCCGGGCTGCGGGCTGCGGGGAGGTGCCTGGCGGCGGCGCCGAGCTCCCAGGCTGTGTCCTGTCCTGGTGACCGAGCCCAGAGGTGAGCCCTCGCTTGCTTTTCGTTGCAGAGGAGCAGAGACGTGGCGTCTCTCCGGCTGCACTCGGCCCGCCAGGGCACCCGCTGCCGGCCCCAGCGCCCTCGACGCACCACCTACTGAGGCGGCCCCAGCGGCCTCTGATCGGGTTCCCAGCCACGCAGGCGCACTGGCCATGAGGGCAGGTGGGTGTGAGGGACCTGGGCAAGGCTCGCAGGGCTGGACGGGGAACAGGTAGGACCCCGGCTGCTGACTGTATCGGGCCAGGCAGCCGCCTGAGGGGTGAGTACATAGAAGGCAGGACCCAGTGGTCACACCTAGGGGCTCCCAGGTGCCGGCGCAGGGCCCTCGACCAGCAGCCCTTGGGGTCCAGGCTCATTTTGTTGTTCGTTGAGAAAGTGAGGTTTGGGGGGAGCGGTAGACCACGCCCACACCTCAAGCCAAACTCCGCTCTTCCTACACGCAGGTTTATTCCAGACTTCCAGGGGAGCAGAAGGGAGCTGTCCCCAGACGCTCAGGGTGGCGCAGGGCATGGCGGGTGCAGTCAGGGAGGGAGGGCCTGGCCCCACCCTCTGATTAAAGTCTCCGAAGGGTGGGTTTCTAGGTCCTTGAGCCCAGCTGTGGGCACCGGGCTCTCCTGGGGTCAGCAGGCTGGGTGCCGGGTGCCGGGTGCCGACGGCTTGTAACCTAGGGCTTGGCTTCACCACAGATCTGCTTTGGAATGACACGGTTCCCACCCGCCACCTCCCCCGAGAAACTGATCAGGTGACGATCCCCTGCTGGGGGCCCCCCAGCCTGAGATAGTCCTGTTTGTGAAATAAATATGAACCTTGACAGCCTCCGTCCGGTTCCCTGCGCCCCGCCGCCCCGAGCTCAGACGCTGGTTTCCGGAGTGTGAGCCACCTCCCCTTTCTTCTCAGGCTCCGCCTTCAGGAAGTGCTCCACCTCCCTTGAGTCCACCCTGTCCCTGTTGTCCCTGTCGTCAGCAGGGGGCTTGGGGCTCTCGCCCTCCTTGGTGGCCCCCGCAGGCCTCCTCCTGATGCAGAAGAAGTTTCCGAGCAGCAGCACCAGGGAGGCGGCCAGCACCTCAGCCCCAGCCAGGATGAACACGTACTGGTAGACGTGTGTGGCGTCCAGGAGGCGGCCTGCGGAGGGGACAGTGTCAGCATGGCTTGGCCCCCACCCCAGCGTCCCGTGCCTTCCCAACACCTGCTGGCTGTGCGCTGGAGGCTGGGGGGGGGGGGGGGCGCCGGTGCCTGGCGAGGCCGGGCAGGGCGAGGGCTCCCTCCTGCTCAGGACCCTCCCCCAGCGAGTCCCCTCCCTGGGATGGGCCAGTGCTGGAACCAGGGTCTGGCCAGGGCTCCCCGCGGCCCAGCTCACCTCCGGACGGGGGTCCGATGAGCACAGCTATGGCCTCCAGCAGCAGCACGAGGCCGATGGCGCTGGAGAAGGTGTGGGTGCCCACGAGGGCCATGAGCACCTCGAACTGCAGGGCGCCCACCATGCCATAGGAGATGCCGAAGAAGACGCAGAAGACCACCAGGCCCCCGTAGTCGCTGGCCGTGGAGCCCGCGAGGTCGGTGAACCCGTTGAAGAACATGGCGAAGCTGAAGAGGTAGACGGAGTAGGGGCGCACCTTGGGGAGCCCCGCGATGAAGCCGGCGGCGGGGCGGGAGAAGATGTCGACGAAGCCCAGCACGGTCAGCAGGAAGGCAGCCCGTGTGTCCGGCGCGCCCAGGTCCTTTGCGTGGCCCACCACGAACACGGGCGGCACGAAGAGCCCCAGCACCATGATGGAGGCAGCCGCCGCGTAGACGACGAAGCCACAGTTCCTGAAGACGCTCAGGTCCAGCAGCCGCCTGGCTGGCCTCTGGGGCCCGGGCCCCCCCGCCCCCGCCCCCGCCCGGGGCGCCTCCAGGGGCCGCATGAGCGCGGCGCACACACAGCAGTTGAGCAGCAGGCCGCCCAGGATGAGGAAGCCCCCGCGCCAGCCGTAGTGGTCCTGCAGCAGCTGCCCCAGCGGGGACAGGGCGCACAGGAACACGGGGCTGCCTGCCGCCGCCAGCCCGTTGGCGACGGGGCGCCGCTTGTTGAAGTAACGGTTGAGCATGATGAGCGAGGGCTGGAAGTTGAGCGACAAACCCAAGCCTGCAGCAGGGGGAGCAGGGGGAGCAGAGGGTGAGAGCTGACCCTGGCCCTGCCCACCCTCTTTGTGGGTCTGAGGGGCGTCAATGTGGGGAGACGGTGTGCGCACAGGGCCCGTCACCGCCGGACCCGCAGGAGACACAGACGGGAAAGAGGAACAGGCTGGCGCCGGGGTGGGATGACAGGGGACTTCGCCTCCGCGGACCTGACCCGTCACCGTCCCCTCGCGCCCTGCCCCACCCCCCTGGGCCCCGCTCACCGGTCAGGACGCCCGTGGTGAGGTACAGCTCAATGACGCTCCTGCAGAAGGAGGCGGCCACCATGCCCAGGGACGCCAGAAGGCCGCCCACCAGCATGACCGGCCGGCAGCCGAAGCGATTCACGCACACGCTGCAGAGAGGGCCTGGGGGGGACAGCGTGAGTGGCAGCCCACCCTCCCCACGCCTGGCCCAGCTCCCCGCCCAGCCTGAGAGACCACAGTTCACGTGAAGGGCTTCCCCGGTGAGTGTCTCCTGCTGGTGGTCCCCAGGCACTGAGAACCCACCGTCTGGAAGAGGGGCCCGACCTTGGGCGCTGGGACCACACAGCCTGGCAGGTGAGGCTGGGCCAGCGGCTCCCAGACAAACAGGCCCGTCCGGGCCAGATGGGCCCCTCACCTGTCCCAGCCCCTCACCTGTCCCAGCCCCTCACCTGCCCCTGACCCTCACCTACTCCTGGCCCCTCACCTGTCCCAGGCCCTCACCTGTCCCAGCTCCTCATCTGTCCCGGCCCCTCACCTGTCCCAGGCCCCTCACCTGTCCCAGCCCCTCACCTACTCCTGGCCCCTCACCTGTCCCAGCTCCTCACCTGTCCCAGCCCCTCACCTACTCCTGGCCCCTTACCTACTCCTGGCCCCTCACCTGTCCCAGCTCCTCATCTGTCCCGGCCCCTCACCTGTCCCGGCCCCTCACCTGTCCCAGCCCCTCACCTGTCCCGGCCCCTCACCTGCCCTGGCCGCTCACCTAGCCCTGGCCCTCACCTGTCCCAGGCCCTCACCTGTCCCTGGCCCCTCACCTGTCCCTGGCCCCTCACCTGTCCCAGGCCCCTCACCTGTCCTAGGCCCTCACCTGTCCCAGGCCCCTCACCTGTCCCAGCCCCTCACCTACTCCTGGCCCCTCACCTGTCCCAGCTCCTCACCTGTCCCAGCCCCTCACCTACTCCCAGCCCCTCACCTACTCCCGGCCCCTCACCTGTCCCAGCTCCTCATCTGTCCCGGCCCCTCACCTGTCCCGGCCCCTCACCTAGCCCTGGCCCTCACCTGTCCCAGGCCCTCACCTGTCCCTGGCCCCTCACCTGTCCCTGGCCCCTCACCTGTCCCAGGCCCCTCACCTGTCCCAGGCCCTCACCTGTCCCAGGCCCCTCACCTGTCCCAGGCCCCTCACCTGTCCCTGGCCCCTCACCTGTCCCTGGCCCTCACCTGTCCCAGGCCCCTCACCTGTCCCTGGCCCCTCACCTGTCCCAGGCCCTCACCTGTCCCAGGCCCCTCACCTGTCCCTGGCCCCTCACCTGTCCCTGGCCCCTCACCTGTCCAGGCCCCTCACCTGTCCCAGGCCCTCACCTGTCCCAGGCCCCTCACCTGTCCCAGGCCCTCACCTGTCCCAGGCCCCTCACCTGTCCCAGGCCCTCACCTGTCCCAGGCCCCTCACCTGTCCCAGGCCCTCACCTGTCCCAGGCCCCTCACCTGTCCCAGGCCCCTCACCTGTCCCAGGCCCCTCACCTGTCCCTGGCCCCTCACCTGTCCCTGGCCCTCACCTGTCCCAGGCCCTCACCTGTCCCAGGCCCCTCACCTGTCCCTGGCCCCTCACCTGTCCCTGGCCCCTCACCTGTCCCAGGCCCCTCACCTGTCCCAGGCCCTCACCTGTCCCAGGCCCCTCACCTGTCCCAGGCCCCTCACCTGTCCCAGGCCCTCACCTGTCCCAGGCCTCACCTGCCCCTGACCCTCACCTGTGCCATACAGCATGGCCAGCAGGATGGAGGAGATCCAGGCTGTGTCACTGTAGCCGATACCAAACTCAAGCATGAGCTCCTTGAAGAAGACGCTGACCGCCTTGGGGAAGGCGTAGGAGAAGCCTGTGATGATGAAGCAGCCCAGGAGGACGGCCCAGCCCCAGCCCCCGTCAGGGGCCTTGACACCGGTGGGGCCCTCGTCCACCACGGCCCCTCCCATGGCCAGGAGGGCGGGTTCCGCGTCCCTGAGAAGGAGAAAGCCAGGCTGTCAGGTGGCCGCCCAGCCACCACCCAGGAGTGAGGACGGGCATAGGACACAGCGCGGGCTACACCAGGCCATGCCCCTCCTCGGCCCGGCCCAGCCCCCAGCGGAGCCCAGCTCTGGCCGCTCCCTAATAGCCCCGCCTGTGCCCCCGCTGGTGCTGGGCCCACCCTCCTCCAGCGGCTCCCACTCAGCTGGTTCCAGGGGGCTGTGGCTTTTCTGGGCTCAGCCAGGGCTCAGTTCCCCCCTGGAAGCAGCCAGCACCCTGCGCCCCCGCCCGCCCCTGAGCCTGAGGCTGAGGCAGCCAGCACTGCCCACACTAGGGCGATGAGGGACCTGGGCCCGATCTGGGGGTGGTGTCCGTTGAGGCCTAAACTAAAGCAGGCCAGCCTTTCTCCCCACTGCCAGGGAGATGGGCTGCCCCTGCTGTGCACTGACCGAGGGGGAGCGGGGGGGTGAAGATGGGGGCAGGTTCACCCAGGGGGGGACAGGCCGCTGCCCTCTGTCCGCACGGAGGACCCCACCTCGTCGCCCTGCCCACCCCACTCCTCCACCGTTAGGAGGCACAGGCCACAGCCCCCGGGAGAGGCTGAGGCCTCGGGCATTCAAGGAAGAGCTGGGGAGGGCAGCAGGGGCCCAGCCCAGTTGCCCTCGGAGGCTGGAGTTTAACCTCTCGCGCGAGGGCGGGGTGGGCAGGGCGTCCAATCAGCCCTCTGGAGAAAACCACGCTGGCCCAGGCTGCCCAGCCAGGAGGGAGCCTGCTGCACCCATCGCCCCACAAACCCTGCAGCAGCCCAGAGCTGATCCCCCTGTTAAATCCCCAGGAATTCGGCTTGAGGCCCTGGAACCTAGGGCCCGGCTTCCAGCCGGAGATCCCCCCACCCCCCACCCCCCACCCCGTGCCCCTCCAGCCGATCCTGGCACCAAAAGTCTAATCCCAGATCAGCCTGGCGGCCCCGTCCACCCACCTCACTGGACAGAAGCTGTTCCAGGGGGGAGCCGCCTCCCGGTGCGGGTGTGGGGAAGGAGGCCCGTCACGAGGCCGGGCGGTTCAGCGCCGCCCGCCTGCTGCCGCCGCGTCTGTCCGTCTGTCCGTGCCCGCCGTGTGCTGTGGGGAGACGTGATGTGTAGCATTTGCAGATCCTGTGGTATAAACACTCCACCTGCTCTGAGGCCAGCCACTTCCTGATGTCCCCTTCCCATCAGCCCGCCCGCCTGCCCCCGGGCTTGCGTCTGTCCTGGCCCTTTCCCGCAGACCCCCCTGGCCTGGCACCTCCCCCAGGTGGCCCACTATGCATCAGGGACCACAGGGACCCTGGGGCAGGACTCCAGAGAGGACGAGGGCCTCTGCCCTGGACAGCTGAGCTCAGGTTCAGGGTGGAGGGCAAGGAATGTGGACATAGGACAACTCCCCACCCAGCACCCAGCACCCAGCACCCTCCCACGGTGCTATGCCCTCGGGGGGCCGACCGACAGGTCTGGGGGCCTGACTCGGGGGATGTTTTCCAAGGGCTTCCTGTGTGAGTCCACGCAGCAGCTGCTGCCCACGGACACCACTATTCTGTGACCAGACCCTGAGTGCCAGCAGGCGGTCAGGGTGAGGACGAGACAGACACAGCCCGCTGGAGCAGAACAGCGCCCCCTGTCCCCGCCCCTCGCTGGGTCAGGGACTGTTCTGGGAAACCGAGAGAAGCTCTCCCCTCCCTGCACCCCGGCCTCAGTGCCCTGGACGTTCCTGTCTTCAGCGAGCAACCCTGGGGTGTTTCTGAACCCAAGGGTTGCGCAGCGGTGAGGGGTGGCTGACAGGTACCCAGGGGCCCCCCAACCAGGGAGCCCCTCCTCCTGCAAACTCGCCTGCAGCCCCGTGGCCTGGCACAGCCCGGAGTGGCCCGGAGTGGCCCGCTGTGTCTGAGGCACACGGGGAGCCCGCAGCCCCAGCAACCCCCAGCTGCGGGACGGCCCCCACCCCACACCCCCCCAGCCGGTCCTCAGGAGGCTTCTCAGGGAGGTGTTGGTTTGCATGTGGTGGGCGGGGGCGAGCAGGGAAGGGGCGGGAGAGCGGGAAGGGGGAGGCGCTAGGTTTGGGGCAAAGGGAGCAGGACCCTACAAATGTAGGGATGCAGAAAAGGGGCGGATCTCCAAGAGCAAACGGCCCCTGCAGCCAGCCAGGCGGCCGGCGGGCGGGCGTGGGAGAGGGAGGAGGGCCTGCCAGGCTCCAGCCGCTGAGGTTCCCAGGAAAACCCTGCCGGTCAGCCGGCCGGGATGGGAGGGGGGCCCTCCCTGCGGTGCCCAGGAAGACAGCAGGGGCACAGGAGCGGGTACATGTCGCCTGGGTGGCCTTTGGTGACATTTACCCTCCCAGGGAAGCATGCAAGCCATGTTCCAGCCCAGAAATAACCTCCCCGGCCTGGGAAGCCGATCTCCCAGGTGGGGTGTCTGTGCCGCTTCTGGGCCAGGCAGGGCTCCAGGGGCTCTGCCCCCCCCCGCCCCCCAAAGCCTAGACATGGGAGAGCTGAGCAGCGAAGGGCTGGAGGAGTGGGCACGGGGCCCTTGGAGTTTCCCGTTCAGCAGCTCACACATCTGAGATCCAGAAAGTCTGCCCCCCGGCTGGGTGCAGGCCCCCAGCTGCCCCACCCTCCCCACCGGTGAGCAAAGCTGTGTCTGGAGGGAGGTGCCGGCCTTTTCCGGGTCATGGTGCCCCCCACCACCGGCCCGCCCTCCTTCCCCTGGGCGGCCGCCGTGCCCTGCCTGCCCGGGGCCCTGCGGGCTCTCCGGTGCGCTCCCATCTTGCAAGGCTGGGGGGGGGGGGGGCAGACACTGTCCCAGCGGAGCGGGGGGCAGGGAGAGGGAGCCAGGGACCCCGAGCTGCACACGCCCCCCAGCTTCCGCTGGGCACACGGGGGTCCAGCCGGGGAGGCGAGGCGGGCGCGGGCGGGCAGGATGCTCCGCCGCCGGGACGTGGGGGACGTGACCGCGCGCCGGGAGGAGCCGCCGTATTGCCTGGAGTAGGCGCCCGCCGTCCCTACCGTAATGGCCGGCGCGCAGCCACGTGCGGGGCCGCCGGGTCAGGTCCCGGAGCCCGGGCAGCGCGGAACCCCGGCTCCCCGGGCGGACCCGCTTCCTTTCCCTCCGCGGGGGCGGCCCACACCCGGGTCGCCGCGATGGCGTCCCCCGCCGGCCCATTTCACAGATGGGAACGGAGGCAGCGCTGGGCGGAGACCGGACCGCCCGCCCCGCCCGCCCCGCCCGCCCCGCGCCGGCCCAGTGCGCCCAGCGCCCAGGCCTGATGGGTCCGTGGCTGCGTGGCGGCCTCTCCACCCACCACCTCCCAGAGGGCAGCCCAGCCCCCTCCACACACGCGCCCGGCCCAGCCCCCCCCCCCCGTGGCTGCCCCCCCACGGTGTCCCCCGAGCCAGGGAGAGCCAGGTTGCCTCCCGGGGGGCAGCCCTGCCCCAGGTCACATGGGGTCACCACAGAGTCCGCGCTGTGACCAGGCTCCATCCCACACCAGGCTCTGTCCACACAGGCTGCTGGGCAGGAAGGCCCACGCCCGCCTGGACACTGCCCCAGTGTCCCCAGGGCCTGGGCAGGCGGACGCTCACCTGGGAGAGAGGCCTCCCCGCCCCCCCCCCCCAGAGGGGCCAACCTCCAGGACAGTCCTCCCTCCCAGGACCCACCTGACCCAGCTGACCCCTGGGCCTCGCGGTGAGGCCTGGGACCCTGGAAACACCCACACAGCACCCACCTGCTCCCGGCCTTGCACAAGCCCCGAGGCCTGGGAAGCACCCAGCTCAGACCACCCAGCCCGGCCATGGCCACACACACACGGTGTCTCTCGCCCCGACGCCAGGCACCCCGTCCCCCCCCCACCCGTGGGGCAACACCCACTTCCCGTGCCCCCTCACACAGTCGTGCCCCCACACACCTTCGGCCACAGGCCTGGCCCACCAAGAAGGTAGGTGCCTTATCGACCCATTTTCCTGTAGGTAAACCGAGGCCCCACCTGGTTTGCCCACAGGCGGGCGGATGGGGAGGAGGCGATGCCAACTCAGCCCACCGGCCTGGGTGGGCACCCGCTGCCCCCGGCAGGTTTGGGCCGGGGCGTGTGGCGGTGAGGCCAGAGGGGAAGGACAGGAGGGTGAGGCCGGCCTGGGCAGCCCCCCTTCTCCCACTCCCTCCGCGGGAACCCCACCAAATATAGCCCGCAGGCCTGGGCCGGGCTATTTATACCCGGGGCTCCCGGCCTCCGGGCGCAGCCGCCTCCTGGCCCGAGCCCAGCCCCGGGGCCGCCCGACGGAGGGGCGCGCCTGCCGGGCAGGGGGAGGGGACAGCGGGCGGCCCGGGTCCGAGGCACCGCCGGCTCTCCGGAACCCCTGGACCGGGACCCCGGCAGGAGGGGAGGCTAGTCCGCCCCGGGCGCCCGGACCAGGAGACGAAGGGGCGAAAGGGGCCGGGGCTGGGGCGGGGCCGGGGCGGGCCGGAGGGTCCCAGGTGCAAGCCCCCGGCCCCCGCCCCCGCCCCCGCGCCCGCCCCGCGGAGCATCCGGCCGAGCCTACCTGCGCCCGCTCGCTGGCCCGCGTCCGCCCGCCCCGCTGCCCGGCCCGCGCGCTGGGGGCACCGGTGCTCTGGTCGCCGGCGCGGCACGTCCCCCGCTCACGTCACGGCCGCTGGCGCCGCCCCGCTGCCCCGCCCGGACCCCGCGCCTCGGCGGGGGGGGGGGCCTCCGTGCGCCCCGACGGCGTCGCCGGCCCAGGGACCCGGCGACCCACCCGGGAGGCGTGGCCTCTCCCGGCCAGTCCCGCGCCCTCCGAGCTCGGGTTCCGGCCCCGCCATCACCCCCCCAGGGCCGCTCGGCGCGCAGGCTCCCCAGCTCGGCCAGGGGCCGGACCCCCTCCCTCCCCGCCCGCGCGCAACACCTGAACCCCATGTGGCGAGGTGCCCGCGGTCCCCAGGGGGTTCCCACCTCCGGCCGCCTGTCTCAGCCCTGGGTCCCCCCAACCCCCGCAGCCACCCCGGGGGCTGCGCTCCCCTCCAAACCTGCCTTCCCCCGGGGCCGGGAGCCCGCGCTGCCTGGTGATCTTGGGCGAGGCCGGCACCCCCTGAACTTCCGTTTCTCTCTGCGGCTCCCCGCCTGCCGGTGAGGCCGCTGCCCCTCCCGTCGCGCACCCAGAACCGGGACGCTGCTCCCCATCCTACACGGTGCGGACACGCGCCCAGGGCCGGGAGGGCCCCGCTGGTCGGAGGCAGGGTGCTCGAGCCCCACTTTTGTCCTCTGCACCCGGCAGAGCTACGGCTGGAGAAGGTGCGGGAATGTGGCCTTGGGTGGGGGTGGGGGTGGGGGGCGCAGGAGCTGAGCTGGAACCCCAGGTACTTTCCACCTAACCATCTGCAATGGCCCCCAAGCCTCCCAGCTACAGGAGGCGAGGGTCTGGCCCAGCTGGTCCAGAATTGCGGGGCGGGGGAGGCAGGGCTTGCAGAGTGAGCATCAGTGTCGGGTCACCCCTCCAGGGGCCCCTGGCACCCCCCCCCCCCCAGCAAAGGAGGGACAAACCGGCCTCCTGGCCCCGCCCCGCCCACCATCCGACTCCCCTACTAAGGTACCAAGTCCACTGAGGCCTTTGCTTTTTAAAAATGTATTTTTTTATTGATCTCAGAGAGGAAGAGAGAGGGAGAGAGATAGAAACACCAATGATGAGAGGGGATCAGCTGCCTCCTGCACGCCCCCGACAGGGGATCGAGCCGCAACACCGGCTGTAACCAGGGCTGTAACCAGGGCACATACCCTGACCAGGAATGGAACCCTGACTTCCTGGTTCATAGGTCGATGCTCAACCCCGGAGCCACGCGCTGGGCTCTGCTTTTACTGTGGGTGCCAGAAACCCCGCCCCTGCTCCGGCCCATCCTTCCCCCTCCTTGGTCCCAGGTGTTGGCAGTCCCTGCGCAGGTGCCCTCAGGCCCTGGAATGGCTCCCAGGAGCGGTGTGGCCAGGGCTGTCCCAGGACCACCTCCTGGCCGGCTCCCCCTTCCCAATGCATCTGTCTGGAGGAGATGGACAGAGGGGGGCCGAGACCCCCACTCTGCCTGTGTGCGCAGATGGAGGGGTTCTGAAAGTGCCGTTGGAAACCTGGAGAAGCTTCTGAGGGTGGCGGCACCCCGAGGGGGGCGTGGGGCAGACCTCCGTTCCACCAGGGCCGGGTCTTGGGTTCCAGGGGACCTTCGGGCCTGACGGAGCCTCCCATCCTCAAAGCGTCCCCTCGGCTCCCGGCCTGTGGTGCTCCCAGCCACCACCTGTGGACAGGATCGGGCGGGACAGGCCGGGTCGCACGAAGAAAGCTGAGTCATGGGAAGGGCATGCCCGCCAGCCGTGACCCCTGCCCTGCGGTCCAGGCTCCTGACCCTGCTCCCCTGAGGGACCTGGCGCACAGCCAGCCTTCACTCTCCTCCACACCTGCGGCCACAGTGCCCGACTCCAGGCTGGAGAAGCAACCGGGGCAACCAGCCACTCCCTCTGCGGCCCTTTTCCCTCACATCTCTTCCAGCTCCAGAGCAATTAACATATTAACCAGCTCCCAGAAAAACTCACCTATTAACTGCTCGGCCAGCCCGGCTGTGGGCAGAGGCCAGACCCCCAGCCAGCCTGCCCAGCCCGGCCTGACCCAGCTGGGCTCCCTGCCCGGGGTGGGTGTTAGGATTGGCTGTGAAGAAGGGGTGGGTGTCATCCTCATTAATCACTCCTCCCCCCACGCCCCACCCTCTGCTTTGTGGGTCTGGATTGGCCTGTTCTGGGCGTATCACATAAAAGGAGTCGTGTGCGAGGTGTCGCGTGTGACAGGCTACTTTCACGTAATACAGCTGCCCAGGCTTTATCACTTCATTCCTTTTTTTTTTTTTTTTTTTTGGTTAATCCTCACCCGAGGATATTTTCCCAATGATTGTGGTCCACAGGCCGGCTGAGCCAAACCGGCCAGGGCACTTAATTCCTTTTTATGGCAGAATGATTCCATCCATCCATTCCACTGTATGGATGGACCACATTCATCTGTTGGTGGACATTTAGGTCATTTTTCACTTTTTTAAAAATTTAAATTTATTTATTTTTATTGATTTCAGAGAGGAAGGGAGAGGGAGAGAGAAACATCCATGATGGAGAGAATCATGGATTGGCTGCCTCCTGCACGCCCCCCACTGGGGATGGAACCCCCAACCTGAGCCTGGGCCCTGACCGGGAATCGAACCATGGCCTCCTGGTTCCGAGGTCGATGCTCAACCACTGAGCCACATCGGCCGAGCTCACTTTTTTTCTTAATTAATTAATTTCCTCACCCAAGGATATTTTTCCCATTGATTTTTAGAGAGAGGGAAAGACAGAGAGAAATACTGATGTGAGAGAAACACATCAATAGGTTGCCTTCTGAATAACCCCGGGCCCGGACCCGGGGCGGGGAGGAGCCTGCAACCGAGGTACATGCCCTTGACCGGCATCTAACCTGGGACCCTGTGATCCGCCGGCCAAAGGGTCTGATGCTTGATCCACTGAGCCAAACCAGCTAGAGCACTTTTATTTTCTTAGAGAGGGGAAGGGAGAGAGAGAGAAAGAAATGTTGATGAGAGGGTGTGACATCAATTGGCTGCCTCCTACACGCCCTCAACTGGGGATGGAGCCTGAAACCAACCAGGGCATGTGTCCTGACTGGGAATCCAGCCCGTGACCTCTCCGTGCATGGGGCCCCCAACCAGCTAAGCCGCACGGCCAGGGCCATTCCCACCTTTTTGCTGTCGATAACAACACATTCCTGTGAAGTCTCTGTGGACCTGTTTTTATTACTCTTGGGTACAAAGGCAGGAGGCGGCCTGCTGGGTCACACAGTCCTTCTCTGTTTGACCTTTTGAGGAACCGAGCACCACCCCCAGAGGGTGAGGCCTTGCTCAACCTTCCTGTGCCCACCGCAGCCCCTTCCCATGAGTCAGCACCCACTGTGCTCAGCCAACCACCCGGGGCCGGCGAGGCGGGGGGCGCCCAGGGGCCACACAAGCTCTTGGCTTCCCCTTGGTTCCTCCTCCTCCTTTTTTTTTTTTTTTTTAAATATATTTTTGCCAAAACCGGTTTGGCTCAGTGGACAGAGCGTTGGCCTGCGGACTGAAAGGTCCCAGGTTCGATTCCGGTCAAGGGCATGTACCTGGGTTGCGGGCACATCCCCAGTGGGGAGTGTGCAGGAGGCAGCTGATCGATGTTTCTCTCCCATCGATGTTTCTCTCTATCTCTCTCCCTTCCTCTCTGTAAAAAATCAATAAAATATATTTTAAAAAAATAAAAAAATATATTTTTATTGATTTCAGAGGGGGAGAGAGAGATAGAAACATCAATGATGAGAGAATCATTGATAAGATGGCTCCTGCATGTCCCACACTGGGGATCGAGCCCACAACCCAGGCATGTGCCCTGACTGGGAATCGAACCACGACCTCCTGGTTCATAGGTTGATGCTCAACCACTGAGCCGCACTAAACAGGTGCCCCACGTGGTGCCCACCATTGGGGCATCTCTCACTGGACTGTCCTGGGACCCTGACAGCCCTGCCTCCAGGCTTTGATCTCAGGGGAACAGCTGTGTTGGGCCCCCTAACCCCTCGTCCCTTCTGGGAGGGCTGACCTCCCCCCACCAGAGTCCCTTACTGGTTGCAGGGCCCTGAGGGCCAGCTTGCTGCCTGGTTCACAGGGCACCCCTTGCTCCTGAGGGCAGAGACCATCTGCCATTCAGAGTCTGGCCCACAGAGGGGGGGCATCTCTGTGCTCACATGACCCCTCCTCCCTGTTCAGTGGCCCCACCCCCTTGTTCATGTGACCACGCCCTCACATGGCCACACCTGTGTTCACTGAACACCCCATCTGGGTCCCCAGGACTCTGCCAGGGGCGTTTTGCCACCTGTGCCTGCCCCCTCTGGAGGCAGCTCGCAGGCACTTGCTGGCTGTGAGGTTCGGAGACAGCCTGTGAGCAGAAGGTGCGCCTTTCTGGTCCCCGAACTCAAGGGGTCTGAGGGGGGTGGCGGGGGGAGGGTCAGTTCTTGAGTTTGGGAGACGGAGGAGACACACACCCCTATAAGAGGGCAGTTGGAGGTGGCCCTGCCCGGGAAGAGGGGCCATGCTGTGCCTGGGCCACCTTTGGGGTCAGTGCTGGGGTCAGGGTTCATGCTGGGGTTGGGGTGGGTCAGGGTTAGGGGCCATAGATGGTGAGCGGTGGCGCTCATCGTTGTTGTTAGGATTTCGCCTTATTTTTTAAAAACATATTTTTATTGATTTGAGAGAGGAAGGGAGAGGGAGCGATAGAAACATCCACGATGAGAGAGAATCATGGACCGGCTGCCTCCTGCAGGCCCCCACTGGGGATGGAGCCCACAACCCAGGCCTGTGCCCTGACCGGGAATTGAACCCTGACCTGGTTCATAGGTCGATGAGCCACACTGGCCGGGGGGCCCTTGGGTTTCTACAGACACACCATGGGCCCCTTTACTGGGACTGAACCAGGACCCTACAGAGCACATGTTTTTGACCCGCAAAGCAAGGGGGAAGGGAGGGTGTCACCCCCATTTTATAGGGAAGCAAACCCAGTCCCCGAAAGCTAAAGCAAGGCAGGAGAGTAGCTGGGATCTGAACCCCGGCTCTGTCACAGCAAGTCAAAGGTCAGGGCCCTCCCCAGCTCCTCCGTGGGCCAAGCTGTTCCTGTGTCTTCCCGTGACAGGCTCCCGCCCCCACTCCCCCGCGGCCTGGCTGGTGGACCCGCCGCTGACCTGCACTCCTCCCCGCCCTCCCCAGGCGCTGTCCCCGCGGGTCCACTGGGCCGGGGCGTTTGTCCAGCACTCGCAGGGCCAGCTCGGGGCCCAGCCCTGGACGCAGGCATGCCATCCGCGTGGGATACACAACGGACAGCAGGGGCCGGGCCGGGCTGTGCAGAAGTCCCAGCCTCTGTGCCCATCACTGCCCCGGCCCCGCGGTGCCCCCGCCGGGCGGCTGAGCACACGCTTCGTCTCCACTTGGGGCAGCTGTGCCCCTCGGCCCGTGGACGCTCAGCCGCGGGGACGGTGTCCCGGCTGCAGCACCGGTTGCCTGCAAAAACGGTTGTTTCCTTCTGAACGTCTCTCTGGACACGCGAACTGAAGCACACACGCTGGGCGCGCACCGCGCGGGCAAACTCTCACGCCAAACCTGGCCACACCCGCGCCCGCTCAGGTCCACCCTCGGGGAGCTCAGCGGGTGAAGCCTCGGTCGCCTCCCGTCCACCCCGCCACCCCCCGGCGGCCCGGGGCCCTCCTCGCTAGGCTGACCCCACCAGAGTCGGCGGGGACCCCACGCGCCCCTTGACGCTCGGGTGCCAGACCGGGTGTGGCGGGGCAGGAGGAACCGGAAGAAGTCCGGCATGTGTTTCCGGCCGGCGGGACCCAAGCGCTGCACCGACCTCGCCCGGACCCCGGGGGATGGACTCGTGTTGCTATGGCAACGCAGCGGCCCCAGCGGTGGCTCCGGGCGGGCGTTCGGGTGAGGTAAGGGCGCGGGGCTCGGGGCGCGGGTGCGAGAGGGGCTCGGGGCGCCGCCTCCCGTCGCTTTCCTGGGAAAACCTCGGGACTCTGAAGTCCGGCGCGGCCCGGTAGGGTCCCCCGCTCGGCAGTCCCCGCAGACGCCCGCGCCCGGTCCGCGGGCGATTCACCTCCTGCCCCCGCGGCGCGGCCCACGGAGAGCTCCCCGCGGCGGGACTCCTGCCCAGGCAGCCTGTCCGGGCGATGGGTTCGCGGGCCCCGCCACCTGGCGCGACCCCGCGGGGCTGACGGTACCGAAGCCCTTGTGCCCGGTGAGCGGGTGTCCGCCATCCACCCCGCGCGGGCTCGCCCTCCCCGGGCCGCCTCCCACCGCGGGCCCAGCCCAGCCCGTCGCCCCGCACCCAGAGCCACAGGGGCAAGGGGACCCTGGCCCGTCCCGGGCGCCCTGGGCGAGCACCCTCCGCCCCCCTCCCGGGATCTGGGTTTCAGACAGAGGCCCCCAGCCCCAGCTCCTTGGGAAGTCAGGTCCCTCTGCCTCCCGGGGTCATGCCCTCGCGTCCTAATGGGCAGCGGACACAGGCCTGCGGGTGTGGAGGCGGCCCCTGAGCCGCTCGGATCGGAGGAGGCGGGAGGTGCCGGGGCCCAGGCTCAGGTGGAGGCGGCGGGAGTGGGCTTTGCTCCGCGCCCGGCCCCGTGCCAGGTGCTCAGGGTCCAGATCCGCTCCCCTCCCTCCCTCCCCCTTCCCTCCGGGTTTACTGAGCACCTGTCTGTGCCAGGGGCTGGGCCCTGGTCCCTCCCCTGCTGGGCACGGTTTTCCGAGAACGTGTGGTTCCTCCCGGGGAGGCTGCGGGTGCCGGTCGGTGCCGGCTCTGAGCCTGGGCCGCGGTGGGACTGGCACAGGGGCAGGCGCTGACGAGGCGGGAGGGCGCTGCACCTGGGCTCGTGCCGTGGGTCTGGTGTGCACCCTCGAAGCTGGTTTCTCCGAAGCAGCTGGAAATGCAGAGGGAGCCATGCTGGCTGGCTGCATGGGCCCGGCTCCATCCTGGACACGTTGATTTTATCTTGAAAATGGCCAGCAGCCCGGGGCTCGGGTCACGCGATTGGATTTCTGCACTAGAAGGGCAGCTCCGGAAGGTGGCCGTGTGCCCGATGCCGACGGCACAGGGCGGGGCGGGAGGGTCCTCGGGAGCCGTGGGCCTGCAGGCCTGGCTGTGCTCGGGCCCTGTCCAAGGGATGGCCTGTGTGCACATCGGCTTCGGTGGACGGGCCTGCCAGACCCAGACTCACCAGGCACCACGGCCACCGGGCTCCTGGCCATTCGCTGGGTCATCACTGGGACACTCACCCCGGGGCCTCTGCCCACGGGGTTGTCCCACGTCTGGGCTTTCCCGGAGCTCTGTGGCCGGTCCGGCGGGACCGGGCCTGACCACTGGGTTCCCAGGGATCCAGGCTCTGCCACCAGCGCAGGCCACAGTCCATGGATGCGTGTCGCTTGTGTCCTGCGTCACATGCATGGCACTTGTGATGCATGTGCCATGTTGATATGCGTCACATGTGTGCCGCTTAGGACACTCGTGGTCGGGGCGTGTGTGCTCCTGGCTGCTGGGCCCTGGGGGAGCCGCCGCGTGGGGCTCCGGAACGCACAGTGCGACCGACAGCGGGGAGCCGGCCCGGAGCTGCTTCCTGGGGTGACGGCGACCGGAGCCTGTGGCTCCGAGGTGGGCTCCCTAACGGAGCCGCTCCCCGCCTCTCACCACAGCTGCCGCCATGCTGCCGCCGCCCTCGGAGCAGGCCCTGAGCGAGCTGCTGGCGCGCAAGGAGGAGGAGTGGCGCACGCTGCAGGCCCACCGTGCCCGGCTGCAGGAGGCGGCCCTTCAGGACGCGCAGCGCCGGCTGGAGGAGGCCGAGGGGAGGCTGCGGCGCCTGCAGGAGGACTTCCTCTACAACCTGCAGCTGCTGGAGGAGCGGGACCGGGAGCTGGAGCTCTACGACGCCGCCTTCGCCCAGGCGCAGAGGCTGCAGGAGGCCAGGCAGGCCGAGGCCAGCGAGCTCAAGATCGAGGCGGCCAAGCTGCGGCAGGCGCTGGCCAGTGAGGCCCGGCGGCGGGAGGACCTGCAACAGCAGCACCAGCTGAAGCTGCAGGAGCACCGCCTGGCGCTGGAGCGGGTCCACAGGTGGGCACACCTGCGCCTCCCTCACACGCGGCCCTTTCAGTGGCTGCCCAGCTGTGCTGTGGGTGCTGGGCCCACGCCCCCGGCAGGCGCAGAGCTGACCACCCCCACCCCACCCCGCCCCGCCGGGTCCAGCCTCTCCCGGAGCTGGCAGTGCCTCGCTCACTGCTCGCCCGTGGTGCAGACGCTGACCTCAGGCCATTCCCGATCCTGGTAAAAAGGACACTGTGGCCCTGGCCAGTGTGCTCAGTGGGTGGTGTCAGCCTGTGCACCGAGACGTCACTCTTCGATTCCGGTCGAAGCGCAGGCCCCGGTGGGTGCAGGCTCTGCTTTGGGCAGACTCTGGTGTGGGTGTCAGTGCTGCTCTCTGGGTCCTGCTGGCGCCGCCCCTCAAAAGCAAAGTACCATTCACACTCACACGGCTCCCGGCGTCGCGTCCTCTGAGCACTGTCCAGTGGGGCGTCTCGATGCTGTCTCTGCCCAGCGACAAGAATGCTGAGATCGACCGCCAGCGGGAACAGTGTGAGGAGCTGAAGTGGCAGCTGGAGAGGAAGCTCCAGGAGCTGGACGGCGAGCTGGCTCTGCAGAGGCAGGTAGGAGGCGCCGGGCCCTGCCCGGGCTGCCCTGCCCGGTGTCCCAGGCTCGGGAGGACGACCACTAGTAACTGTGGGCGTCTGGGGGATCACAGCTGAAGGGTGCGGTCAGAGTGGGGTCCCAGTGTGCTGAGCTGGGACCTGGGTTTCCCCGGAGGCTGGGTGGGTGTAGACAGAGGAGCTGTGGGGGCTGAGCCCGGGGTGAGGACAGGTCAGGTGGGGCACTTTGGCTGCAGGACGCTGGCAGGGGGTGAGCAGGAGAGGCTCCCAGGGGCTGCCTGTCGGGGAGGCGGGGACAGGGTGGGCGAGGGTTCTGGTCCTGGGCTGACTTCCCTGGGTCACAGGCCGGGCTCCGCCTGCCCCCTGGCGGCCACAGCCTGCAGAGTCTGCGCAGAAGGCAGTGCTTGGTCCTGTGACGCCTCAGGACCAGTGGATGCGATGATGTTCACGTTCTGGCTCCAGTAAGGTTACTCATGCGACCCTGGTACTTCGTTTTGCTCCTCAGAGGGTACAAACAGTGAAGGGTGGCTCTGCAGTCCCACCTGCACAGTGTGAGGCCCCTCCCCCCGGAGAGCGACAGCCAGGTGTGGGCCCAGCGCGGGCTCCCTGTGTCCCCAGTCGCTGAGCCAGCTGGATGCTCACGGGAGGCGGGAGCCAGTGAGCCTGAAAGTGAGACAGAGGCCGAAGTGCTGGGCTCCCTGCTCCCACACCTGCAGGCAGGACCTGACGGGTGGGCCCTGATTGTCACATGGGGGGCCTTCTGGGGGCAGGAGGCTCTTCCCAGCAGGAGGGACCCAAGAGAGTGGCTGCAGGGACAGGCCGGGGGCAGCTATGCCGTGGCTGCAGTCGGCGGGAGCCGGGAGGCTGTGCAGGGGAGGAAGGTCGCACTGCGGGGTGCATCCTGGGAAGGGGCGCCACTAAGGAAACAGGAGGGAACAAGACAGACAGACAGACAGACACACAGAAGCAGAGAGAAGGGTGGGAGGAGGGTGCTTCAAATGCCAGGAGAAATGGCACTGGACGTGGCGGGAGCGCAGGGATGCGACTGCTGGGTGGGCAGGGGCAGTGTTATCGTCGTCATGGTGACTGCGTCTGCCTTTAGAATGAGCCCTGGGTGAAGCTGGGAAGGGCCTGGTGTAACGGGAGGCGTGGGGTAGGGTTGCCCAACCGGTTGCCTGTCTGTTGTAGCAAGAAACCAGCAGATGAGGAGGAGTGACACTGGTGGTGGGTGTGAGCATGGCCGGAGACTTGAGGAACCCCCCGGAAAGCCCTTCGGAGTGGTGGTCCGGCCAGGGCTCGGGTCTGGTCCCCCGTCTTCACGCTTCGCCCTGGGCCTCCCTGCAGCTCAGTGTGCTGCATAGCGAGGATTGCGGCCACGGGACGGCTTGCCGCCAGGCCGCGCCCTCCAAGACGCCTGAGGCTCCGTGTGCACCCCGGGTCTGCTGTCCTGCCCACTCACCCTCTCCCACCCCCAGGAGCTGTTGCTGGAGTTCGAATCTGAAGTGCAGAAGAGGGAGCACGGGTTCCGGCTGCACGCCGACAGCATGAGCAGCACAGTCCTAACCCACGAGCTCAAGGTAACGGGCGCGTCTGCCAGGGCCTCTAGTGGTGAGGTGGCCTCTTCCTTTGCACGGAGCCCCCACAGGGCCAGGGCCTTTAGCACCGAGTCAAGGATCAGCCTGAGGGGAGCGAGCTGTCTGTGCAGGGGAGGTGACAGGGGGCGACGCCTGGCCCGGCCCAGCGGCCCTGGCTGGTGCTGGTCGGATGGATGCCCTGTCCTCGTGGTCAGCTAGGTCCCTGCCCCACTGCCAACCTCCCCACCAGGCCTGCAGTCCATGGGGAACACTCGCCATTGGGGGCCCAAGGACCCTGGCGGTTCTCTGTGGCTGGAGCCCATCCCTAGTCTGAGTTCCTGCCACAGACACCAGTGCCCACCATGGGCCCCACCTGCCCCAGGGCCAGCGAGGCATCCAGACCGCAAGGTTGGGCTGCCCACAGTGACCCTCACCTGGCCACTGTGGGGACTTCTGAGCGCCAGGGGAGAGGAGATTTGTGGGGGTCACCCTGTGCTCCACCGCATGGAGGACACTCCTGTAGGGGGGCTCCGGGGGGAGTCCCAGGCGCAGGCCCTGGCCCCACCTGCTGTGGAGTGGGTTCCAGACCCCAACACTGCTGCCCCCAGGGCCCACGCCCGGGAGCTGATGGGGCAGCAGCTATTCCGCCTCCAGATGTTAGTCGAGGAAACTGAGGCCAGAGAGGTTACTTAGAAATGGAGTGTGCGGCCGGGATTTCAGCCCCGTTCCCTCAACCTCCACCTGCATGTGTGAGTCCGGATCTAATAGTGTTCACACCTCCTGTGAGGAAATGAAGCCGGTACACTGGCCCGTTGGAGTGACGGCCGGGTCACGCGGCCTCGTGGGGGTGCGGGCTCTCCAGGCTGTGGGCCCCCCGGCATTCTCTCCCGATCCCGATGGGTGACGCTCACAGCCTCATCCTGAAGCCTCTTCCTGTCTCAGGTTAAGCTTCTGAACAAGGAGCTGGCGGCGCTGAGAGAGGCCGGGGCCCAGGCTGCCGAGTCCCTGCAGGGCGCGCAGGCGGCCAAGGCGGAACTGGAGGAGCAGCTGCAGCGCGCCGCCTGGGAGCTCCGGGACCTCGCCGCCGTGAAGGAAGCCCGGTGCGGGTCTCTTCCGGGTCCGGGGGGTCCTGGCCGACTGCGGCGCTTTCCGCTCACACGTGGTTCTTCTCAGGATAAAAGACCTGGAGGACAAGCTCCAGTCGGTGCAGCTCACCCGGAACACGGAGCAGGAGACCTTCCGGAGGAAGTGAGTCTCTGGCCCCCGTCGATGGCGTGGGCGACCTGGGCCTGCAGTGCAGACGCCTGTGCGCGCCCGGTGCGGCCAGGGGAGGTGGAGAAACCCTGTTCCCCTCGCTGTGTTTTCAAGTTTTCATCCCGAACCTCTTAAATTATGAATTGAAATAGTTGAGAATGAATATCATTTCCAGCATCTTACAGTACTGTCATTAAGAGCCAAAACTGCTCTTTAACACCCACCTAGACACCATAGCAGTGTCACACCCACTTGCATTCAGTTAAAAGTGCAGCCCAGCCGGCATGGCTCAGAGGTTGAGCCTCGACCCAGAAACCAGGAGGTCAGGGTTTGATTCCCGGTCAGGGCACAGGCCCGGGTTGGGGGCTCCATCCCCAGTAGGGGGTGTGCAGGAGGCAGCCGGTCCATGGTTCTCTCTTGTCACTGATGTTTCTTTCTCTTCCTGTGTGAAATCACTAAGGATATGTATATATACTAGAGGCCCGGTGCACAAAAATTTGTGCACTGGCAGGGGAGGGTGGTGGGAGGGGTGTCCCTCAGCCCCACTTGTGCCCTCTCACAGTCTGGGACCCCTCGAGAGATAACCACCTGCTGGCTTAGGCCCGCTCCCCGGGTGGCAGATGGCAGGCCCGATCCCTCGGTGCCTGCCCCGCCTCCCTGGGTCGCGCACATGGCAGGGCCGATCCGGGGGTTCGGGCGCCGCCCTGGGTCAGGTCGCACACGGGATGCCCGGATGGAGGCCAGGCAGGCTGGCTGATCGCTGCTGCCCCGCCCAGCCGCCCCGGGTTGGGTCGCACACGGATGCCCAGATGGAGGCCAGGCAGGCTGGCTGATCGCTGCTGCCTCGCCCGGCCGCCCCGGGTTGGGTCGCACACGGATGCCCGCCGCCCCGGGTCGCAGATAGCAGGCCCAGATGGCAGCGGGGCAGGCGGGTGACGCTGTCTCGCCCTGCCTGCAGTATGCAAATTAGCTGCCATCTTTATTGATGGTTAATTTACATACCGTGCTGATTAGCCAATGGGAGGCGTAGCGAAGGTATGGTCAATTACCATGTTTGTCTATTATTAGATAGGATTTTAAATATATTTTATTGATTTTTTACAGAGAGGAAGGGAGAGGGACTGAGAATTAGAAACATCAATGAGAGAGAAACATCGATCTGCTGCCTCCTGCACACCCCCTACTGGGGATGTGCCCACAACCAAGGTACATGCCCTTGACTGGAATCGAACCTGGGACCCTTGAGTCCGCAGGCCGGCGCTCTATCCACTGAGCCACACCGGTCAGGGCGAGCGTATATATTTTTGAAGTGTGGAGCCATACTTGGGCTGTGGAAGCTTCACTGCCCTTTCTCTCCTCGGCTCCTGTTCCTGCTCCTCCCCAAGCAGTGTTATCCGAGTAGAATGGCGCCTCCTGCGGGCAGCACGCGTGTGCATGAAAACCAACATAGACTTCACTGAGGTCGCAGGCTCTGTTCCTAAGTGAAGGTGTTACGTTCACAAACAACGACACGGGCTGTGAAGCTCAGTAACTGCTCAGGAAGCTGCCGTGTCCTTGGGCTGCTCTTCTACCAAAACGAGACCCCCGGGCTCCCAGGGCCTGCGTGGGGCCGGGCTGCCGCGTCCCACACCCTCCAGCTGGGAGCTGCTGGCTCTGGCAGCATCTCACGTGCTGACCTCCTTCCAGTTACGTGCCAAGTACGTTGGACTGTGTGCCAGAGAACAGGCGGTGCCCACGGGCACGGGGTCTGCACGCCGTGGGCAGCGTTCACCTCACAGTTTTCTGAAGTTGGATACGAGGCCTCACAAAGACACGTGACTGGGACGAGGGCCGACGGCTCCTGCTCAGAGGGGCCTGTGGAACCCGCGGGCCTGGGAGTCTGCATTCTGCCCAGTGCTCCCGGCCCGCCTTCCCAGGCCTCTGACGCAGACGTGGCTTCAGTTCAGGGAAGACGCTCGCACACGCTCAGCGCTGTGAGCCAGGCCGCTGTGGGGGCCCCTCCCCCATAGCTGTCTGTGGGGTGTCCTCAGAACACACGGGAGGCGAGTACAGCACAGAGGGAGACAGTGAAGACTCGCCCATGAGCCCGCTGTGAGAGCAGGGGCGCTCCGTCTTCCAGGCATGAGGAGCTCGACCGGGTGGCCAGGGAACGGGACGCGGTGCTGGCGTCGGTGAAGGGCGCGCATGCGGAGCAGCTGCGGGCGCTGGAGGCCCGGGTGCTGGAGCTGCAGGCGCAGTGCGAGGCCCTGGAGCTGCAGGTGCGCAGGGCCGAGTGGAGGCAGGCGGACGCCCTGAAGGAGAAGGACGCCGCCATGGACAGGTGAGTGCGGGCTGTGGCCCCGGGAAGGGGCGTGGTCACTGTCCAGTGCAGGTGTGGGATGGTGCAGTTGGTGCGCGGGAAGGTGCGCCTCTGCTTGTGAATGGAGAGCACCTGGCACTGAGCACCACACACTGTGCGGCCGTCACCACGCTCCGCCCTCGGAACCTGCCCCCTAACCGAGCCTGTCCCCAAGCACTCCGCCCACCCCAGCCCAGCCCCCACCTGCTCCCTCTGTCAAGCCTGGCTCTTGAGGGACCGCCCGCCGGTGGGTCACGCTGTGTCCTGGGTCGGCTCACTTCCCCCAGCGCATGTCCTCCAGGCGTCCTGCTGTCACGGGCCAGGTTTCCCTGTGGAGGGCGCCTTTTGTTTACCCAGCATCGGTGATGGGCGTGGAGTCCCCACCCTCTGGCTGCCGGGGAGCTGTGCTGTGAGCACGCGGTGGGTCTGTTTGGGTCTCCTCTCCGCTCTCTCGAGGCTGGGCCCAGAGGAGGGAGGGCTGGGCTGGTGGGAAGTCATTCACTTGTGAGGAACCACCAGCCTGTTGTCCATAGCAGATGCCCAGTGGGTCCCGCCTCTCCCTTAGCTGGTTCCTTTAAGCCCGGCTTTCTTCCCGCTTCCCAGCCGCCTCGGTCCCACGGCGCCCGGCGTCCAGGGAGAACCGGCGGGCACCTTTGTCATGGGCACTGGGGCTGAGCGCCCGTCCCCTGCCGCGCTCGGGAGATAATTGAATAACTCACGTCAGTGCTGGCCTTGCCCTGCACCGGCTTTTCCCTTGTGGGGCTGCTGTCTCTTCTCCACTGGGAATCCTTTGCCAAGTGGCCTTTCTGCTAAAGGAACAACGGCTTTGACAACATAAAACCAGGCGGCGCAGCTTGCTCAGGCGCTTCCTTAGGTGCCGATGTTGGTTGGTTGTGGGACCCGCTCAGTGGGCCGGTGGGGGGTCGGGGAAGCTGAAGCGAGTCGTGCTCACAGTGTGTGGCCGGCGGTGCTGTGTGGCCCCTCCCAGGTCTGCGGCTTCCTCCCCTCCCTTCCTCACCTCTAAGGCTTTCTTCTTGTGAAATTTCCCCAGCTTTTGGTGATTTTACCAGGGAACGTAAGGTCATTATAGCTCAGGGGTGGGCAAACTTTCTGACTCGAGGGCCACACTGGGTTCTTAAACTGGACCGGAGGCCGAACAAAAGCATGGACGGAGTGTTTGTGTGAACTAATATAAATTCAAAGTAAACATCATTACACGAAAGGGTACGGTCTTTTTTTTTTTTTTTAGTTTTATTCATTTCAAACGGGCCGGATCCGGCCCACCGGCTGTAGTTTGCCCACGGCTGTTATAGACCCTCATTTTACTATTCCGTTTGAAAGTACGTGCTGAATGTCCATGTGGAGTGCTGTGCCAGGCGAGGACGGCCCGAGAGCCGGGCACAGGCCCGCCTCGGCGCAGGGCTCAGCTGGTCTCTGGGGTGTGTGTGGGGGGGTCCGTCTGCTCCTCTAGGCGGGGAGGTCTCCCTGGTGTGGACGCAAGTGTGGAGGCGGCATAATCTGCAGCATTTCCCTGAGGCCCGCGTGCGTGTGCGAGTGCGAGGGTGCATGTGTGAGTGTGTGTGTGTATGCGAGTGCGAGTGTGCATGTTCAGGTGCGAGTGTGTGCATGTGCGAGCGTGTGTGTGTGTGTGTGTGTGTGAGTGCGAGTGTGAGTGTGTATGCGAGTGTGCATGTGCGTGTGTGGGTGTGAGTGTGCATGTGCATGTTCAAGTGCGAGTGTGTGCGTGTGTGTGTGCGCGAGTGAGTGTGCGAGTGCAAGAGTGCGAGTGTCTGTGCTGGGTGTGAGACCTCGCACAAGAACCTCACTCCCAGCTGCCTTCCTGCCCAGGCTCCGGGAAGAGGCGTCCGCGCTGAGAGCCAGCTGGGACGCGCAGCTTGCTCAGCTGTCGAAGGAGACAGTCTCCAAGGACCTGCAGGTCCAGTCGCTGCAGGAGGACGCGGCGCAGCTCCGGGCTCAGCTGGCCCGGTGCCAGCAGGACGTGGGCAGGTGAGGTCCCCTCAGACCTCGTCATGGCGCCCCCTCTTCCTGCCACTGAGTCCCTAGTCACATCCTGTTGGGGAAGAAGGACAAGAAACAGGAAACAGATGGAAATAGGTTTTCTCAGTCCCTTCTGTCTTCAGTCTCACCGCTACCTACGCCCACCCTCGTTCCAGCCTTGCGTCTGCTCCCTCGGCTTTAGCTTGAGCTCTTTCGGCGGAGCCATAGACTGTAACTTTGCACCGTTCCCCTTTTCAGAGAAACACACGCCTTTAACGCTGGGAATGTTCTTCCAAGCACTGCTCAGCTGCGTCCCACAGGTTTTCACAATATTCCGTTAGAAATGTTCCCTGACTTCCCTCGTGGCTTTTCTTTGGTCCGTGGTCACTTTTTTTAAGTTCGATTGATTGGGATGACATTGGTCAACATGAACATACCGGTTTCACATGTAGGTTCTATGTGACGAGACCTGTATGTTGCCCTGTGTGCTCACCACCCAAAGCCAGATCTTTTCCTGTCACCCTGTATTAGGCCCCTCCCCCCAGGTCCATGGTTATTTAGAAATGTGTTGCTTAATCCCCCTTTATTTTGGGATTTCCAGATACCATTTTGTTACTATCAATTTCTTTTAAAAAAAATGATTTTATTGATCTTTTACAGAGAGGAAGGGAGAAGGATAGAGAGTTAGAAACATCGATGAGAGAGACACCTCGATCAGCTGCCTCCTGCACACCTCTTACTGGGGATGTGCCCACAATCAAGGTACATGCCCTTGACCAGAATTGAATCTGGGACCCTTCCGTCCACAGGCCGACGCTCTATCCACTGAGCCAAACCGGCCAGGGTGTTACTACTGATTTCTGACTTAATTCTGTTCTGGACAGAACATTTTCTGTGCGTATTTGTTTTGTGGCTTTAGGGTGTGACTGTCTGATGGGGACCCCCTTGGGCCGTGTGAACACCGTCCAGGCCTGCGGGGGGGGGGGGGGGGATGAGAGGGGGCGGGGCAGGGAGGTCTCGCCTCTGTCCCGGCAGGTTTCTGCCGCTGTCGACAGGCGTGAAGTCTGTTGTTTATGGCCCTGGGGGCGAGGACGATGTTCACATCCACGGTTCTGACTCTGGCCCGTAGGTACCAGCGGGAGCTGTCTCTGGCGGTGGAGAGGGAGCAGAGCCTGGAGCGGGACAAGGTGCAGCTGGGCCTGGACTGGCAGCGGCGCTGCGAGGGCCTTGAGCGGGACCACTACCAGCAGCACGAGGGGCTGGTGCAGGGGCTGGCCTCGGCCAGGGCACAGGTGCGCGGCGTCTCCGAGGCGGCGTGGGCCCTCTCATTCGGAAACACTGGTCCCCATGGAACGGTTGGACTCAACATCGAAAGTTGTGATCAGCGTGTCCCTGTCTGCCCACCAGCCTCGCCCGTGTTTCATTAGCTGTTTCTCCCACTGACCCGTGCTGGGCGGTTCCCACGTCCACATGCAGCCGGTCGGGCAGCCGGGGTGGTGGGGCCGGGAGGACGGCTACGTCCGGAGTCCCGCCGCTGCCCAGTGCTGCGGGGATGCCAGTCACCATGTGTCTCCGTGGCACTTCTCCTTGGGCATCTCTGGCTGCCTCTCAGGAGCTGGCATGGACTGAAGCTGGCACTGCTCCCAAGGTGACGAGTCCGCATCTCCCCAGGTCGCTGCCAAGCTGCAGGAGGCGGAGCAGAGGCTGCGAGACCAGGAGGTGGTGCTGAGGGCCCTGACCCTGGAGAGAGACCAGGCCCTGCAGGCCCTGAGGGACCACGGGCTCAGCCCGGAGCAGGAGGTGCCGGTGAGTCCCCGTCCTCCCCTGCCCCCGGGGTCTAAACCTCCTGCTGCCGGGCACCGGCCCAGGGCCGCCTCTGTCTCGCTCGTGCTGGAGTTTGAGCATTCGTTGTTTCCACTCACCGTCTTCTCTCTGATCTGCTCCGAGTCCTGTCCTACCCGGTCGGTTTTTGTTTCAGATGATGTATTTTTCATTTCTGCAGATGCCATGTGGTTCTTTTTTTCCCCTTTAATATAATTTTATTGATTTCAGAGAGGAAGCGAGAGGGAGAGAGGGATAGAAACATCAGTGATGAGAGACTCACTGACCGGCTGCCTCCTGCATGCCCCCCACTGGGGAGGGAGCCCGCAACCTGGGCCTGTGCCCTGACCGGAATCGACCTCGAGCCGTGCTGGCCGGGCCGTATTTGGTTCTTGCCCTGCTCTTGCTTTTCCTCAGGCCCCTGAGCAGGTGGTAGTGATGGTGCCTTAAGCCCTGGACTATCCCTTGCACCATCTTTCTGGTTCATCCCCGTCCATGCTGAGCCGCAGTCCCCTGGGTCCTGTTCTGTTGGCTCAGGCATCGCTGGGGGACATTAGAGGGCACCCACATTTTGGCTGTTGCACGTTTCCGTGTGGGCTGACCCTCCGTTCTCCTGGGCCTGCCCTGGGAGCGCCTGCGGGGCAGAGAACAGCCACCGCCCCAGTGCACAGGGTCCTTTCTCCGCCTCCTGGCTGCTGCGTCTTTACTGTCACAGGCACCAGCCGGGACTAGTGACTTTTTGACTGAAAAGGACAAGCCCCCAAAAAAACAGTCTTGCTTGTGAAACAGAAGGACAAGAGACCTTCACACTCCTGTTCACTTAGGAAGGGAGGGAGGTCGCTGCAGGGTTTGACGGAGGACAGATGAGGGGCGCGGGGAGCGGGGTGAGGGCAGCACCCATAACCATCGCCCCTTCCTGGACGTGACAGGGGCTTCCTCGGCATCAGGAAGAGGCGAGCGCACGTTTCCCGTCGGGCGAGATCCAGCGGCTGCAGGAGCAGAACGCGAGCCTGCGGAGTGCGGTTGCGCAGATGAGGGCCGAGATGGAGGCTCTGAGCGAGCAGGCGCTGCCCCCTGCCCAGCCAGCAGGAGACACGGCAGCCGCAGGCACCCCCGCAGACGCTGCCCCCGGTGAGCGAGGGAGACTGAGAGGTGCATGTCCCTTCAGAGTCGGCTTCAAAGCCCACCGCAGCCCGCCGCCAGGGGAGGGGTCTTACGTCAGTTCTGTACGTAGGATAGAAGCTTCTTATTGGTGAACGGAAGAGAAAAGTGAGGGTGCTCACTACCTCCGGAACAGGGACCGCGCCAGCTGGGGCGGCCAGTTCAGCACCCCACCCGGTTCAGGGGGGCCCTAGGGCTGTGGGTGCTGCCTGGATGGGTTGGGCCCCAGCTCCTGAGCCCTCCCCGCAGAGCCTGGCCAGCTGCTCCGTGGACGCTGCACTCTGGGGACGAGGGGAGGGAGGCACATGGGTGCCGACACTGAGGGGCGGGCAGGGCAGGGCAGGGGGGCAGCCGCTCCAACTGGGGGAGTGTCCACCCCTGTGCGCGTATTTACAGGCGGTTTTTTTGGTCAGATTATGTTCTGGCTCTGGAAGCAGAAATACGAAATCTGAAGGGTAAGTTTAAAACCCTGGAAGAGCAGCTGGGAGACACACTGGAGCCTTCGAAGACACCCTCGTCTCTCGCTGACGTCCTGCCCGGCGTCTGTACCGCAGCCGACGCCCCCGGTGAGAGTCCAGTCACGGGTTGAGGGCCCTGTCCCAGCACCGTCACCCCAATGCAGAAGCAAGCTCAGGCCCCCATTCCCAGCCCCAGGGCTAGCCGCTGTCCCCACGCCCCCCCCATCACTGTCCCCACGCCCCCCCTCCCATCGCTGTCCCCACGCCCCCCCTCCCATCGCTGTCCCACGCCCCCCCTCCCATCGCTGTCCCACGCCCCCCCTCCCATCGCTGTCCCCACGCCCCCCCTCCCATCGCTGTCCCCACGCCCCCCCTCCCATCGCTGTCCCACGCCCCCCCCCCATCGCTGTCCCACGCCCCCCCTTCCCAGTCGCTGTCCCCACGCCGGCGGAGCCCCAGTCCTGCCCCTCCACAGCCCTCGCAGCAGGCTGCCCTCACTCTTCCCTCTCTCTCTCTGTGGGGCCCTCCAGTCACTCCTCATCCCACTGGGGACCGGAGGCAGGGATGACTTCTCGCTTGGCAGGCGGAGCCTGACAGCCTCTCTCTGCAGGAGGGGCTGTGCCCGCTGGTGGCGCATCCTTGGGGCTGGCGCTCAGGCGGCTGGGAGACAGGACACGTCTGCTGAGCTTCCTGGTGGCCCGGCTCCGAGAGAAGGTACCGCCTGACCTGTGCCTGCGGGTCTCTGCTGGGTGCTCCTGGGTGGGCAGCTGGGGGCCGGGAATCTGATTGAAAATACATTTCACTTCCTGTTCGTGGGACCACAGCTCTGTAAGCACACGTGGGCGAGGGGGTCACATCTGCGATGCTTCCCAAGCCCACCGCGTGGAGTCTCAGGCGCACACGCACACACACGCGTACACACACATGCGCGCGCACACATGAGCGCACACACATGCGCGCGGGGGCAGGGTCACGGTGGGGCTCTCACTTTGTCCTGGAACCACAGCCTGGGACATGCCCACCTCCGCGTGGTTTTATTTTTAAGTAACGGTGTCTGTCTCCAGTGCCCCCTTTGCTAGCGTATGTGACAAATTCCACGAGCTCGGCACTTGGCAGGGTCCTTACAGGGTCGCTGCACTTGCCTCTCCTGGGGGGGGGGGACTTGGTGCGGGTTCTTTACCTCCGCCTGCCCCGCCCCTCTCCCGGCCCCGCCCCTCTCCCGGCCCCGCCCCTCCGCCTGCCGCTCCCAGCCCCGCCCCTCTGTTGGCCCCGCCCCTCTCCCGGCCCCGCCCCTCCGCCTGCCGCTCCCGGCCCCGCCCCTCTGTTGGCCCCGCCCCTCTCCCGGCCCCGCCCCTCCGCCTGCCGCTCCCAGCCCCGCCCCTCTGTTGGCCCCGCCCCTCTCCCAGTCCCGCCCCTCTCCCGGTCCCGCCCCTCTCCCGGTCCCGCCCCCTCCTCCTGCCGCTCCCGGCGGCCTCCCTGACTGCCTCCCAACGCCCAGGTGCTGCAGGAGCCCCTGCAGGGGGGCGCCGTCTGGCAGGAGCTGCCTCACGAGGTGGACCAGGTGCACCTGGAGGTGCGGGAGCTGCAGAAGCAGGTGTCTGAGCTGGAGAAGCATCTCGCCGCAGCGCCCACGGCTCCGGCCGGCACCGCCCTCGAGAGACCGGTGAGCGCCCTGCGCCCGCCCCCGATCTGCACCTGTGGCTGCCTGTCCCGGCCTCGCTGCAGAGGGCGCCCTGCGGGTGCTGCCCAATTAGTCAGCAGAGCCTAGGCCTGTGGGCCGCCCACCTCTTCCTCTGCCTTCCCTGGGGCCCCTCCTTCTCTTCCCCTCTCCTCTCCTCTTCCTTCCCCCTCTCCCTTCCCCTCCCCCCTACCCTCCCTCTCTCCCTCTCTCCCTCCCCCTCTCCCTCCTTCCCCTCCCCCTCTCTCCCTCTCTCCCCCTCTCTCCCTTCTCCTCCCTCTCTCTCCCCCTCTCTCCCTTCTCCTCCCTCCCTCTCCCCCTCTCCCCCCTCCCTCCCCCTTTCCCCTCCCCTTTTAGGGGACACCCTGCTGAAGGGGCAGTACCAGCCTTGGCTCTTCAGGTCTTTACGATCCTCGGTTCAGAGGCCAGGCATAGGGAACCGCATGTGTGATGAGTCTTGGCGAGTTGCCAAGAGGCCCCGAGAGCCCCCCGGACCGAGTGCTGATTTGGGGGTTCCTTCAAGAGGACCCTGTCGCTTCCATGAGCTTCTCTGAAACCACTGCCAGCCCCTGTGGCATGGGCTCCGTCCTCGTCCTGGTCAGGCCCGCAGCCCACTGCCTGTCCCGCTCTGTGGTCCCAGCCAGGGTTCCGAGCCACAGAGCGCCCGCAGGGGTGCTGACCCCCAGGGTCCCCTGCCGGCCCTGAGACCTGTCCCCCAGTGAGCGGTCGTCAGAGTGAGCCCTGCCTGGGAGCGGGCGCTCCGCGCTCAGGCACCGAGAGTGTAGACATGGAAGACCGCCTGTTGTCTTTTCCCAGCAGCTCCCAGAGCCAGCCGGTGGGAGTGCGGCAGGGACGGAGAGGACTGGGGGGGCGGGAGAGGAGAGGAGAGGAGACCTGTCCCTGGAGTTCTCCCCCTAGGGCGTCCCCGTGAGGGGTGCCTGTGGGAGACGGTGGGGTGGGGGGAGATGGGCACTGACCTCTGTACCTTCGGGTTCGATGCGTCCTGCAGCCCTAAGGCTAGTCCCCTGCCTCCCACACCCACAGCTCGCCTGCGTTCTCACGTCACTGATTCCACCTGTCAGAGCAAAGGGGAGGACGTGGTGCAATAAGCAGGACTTAGAAGCAAGGAGAGTGGTCTCTGGGCCACAGGCCAGGCAGGTGGGGACGCGCCTCGCGCCTCGCCCGGAGGTCAGCGTCTTCTTTCAGTCCCAGCGTCTTATGACCTTGGGGAGGTCACTTCCTGGATGAGAAATTTGAGGCACAAAAAACCTAAGTGGCCAGTCCCTCTGCCCAGCCCAGGCCACCCGGGCTCCCACCACAGCTGCCCAGCTGTGTGTCTGTGGCTGGGAGACAGCCCCGATGGGGAGGAGAAGGCCGAGGGCGAGGATGCCCCGGGGCAGGGGGGAGAGGAGAGCAGGGCAGTGGAGCCCGTCCCCAGGAGCCCTGCAGACCTGCGCCCCCTCGCTGAGCGCCCACTCTGCTGGAGGAGCCAGGGCAGTGGTGGATTCCAGCCTGGGACATGACGGGGCGCAGGAAGCCTGCAGGGCCTCTGACCACCAGGCAGTGCTGGGGCACCGTCATCCCTCAGACACGGCACAGAGATGCCCCTGAGAGACGGGCAGAGATAGAGAAGAGGAGCAGCGGGCCCTGCTCAGGGAGTCAGCTGGGCTGGCCTCGCACAGGGGACACTGCGGGGAGGTGGCCGGTGGCCAGTGGTGTCTGCACCTCACAGCCCTTGTTACAAAGGGAAGCGTCCCTGTCGGAGTAGCCTTACGTGCGGACACCACCTCACCGAGGGCCCCGTTGCCAGCTGGGACAGACGACGTCGGGACGGCTGAGCACAGACAGGCGGGCTGCCCGCCCCGAGGGGCCGGGCGCAGGGCAGGAGGAACGGGAGCACGTGGACCGTGCATTCGCTCGGACGCTGCTCCACGTGGAACTGGTTGTTAAGAGAACTCTTCGTTTCCAGGAAGTAAAACGGTGGCTGGGCATCAGGGTGCAGTGTCCCCAGCTCCCCCTGCATCGGGCAGGTGACCAAGCACAGGCCGCTGCCACCTGGCGCTGCTGCCTGCAGCTTCTCTAAGCCAGGCCCTCCGGCCCCAGCCGACCTCAGGGAGCCCAGGTCACACCCCTCCCAGGTCTCTGGTGGCCCGGCCCACAGCAGGGGCGGCTGGTGGGCTGATTGCGAGGGTCAGAGGGAGGATGACCTGGCCGCCCAACAGCACCTTCGCCTGCTGTTGGCTCCACCCTGTCCTGAAAACCCGTAAGCCAGGCAGCACTCGGAGGAGGGACGCACGGGTCCACTGGGGGGCAGTGTCCGCTGTACAACCAGCGCTGACTCCGCCGGAGGCCGGGACTGCAGGAGGGTTGAATCTGCAGTGGGTCCCGTCCTCTGCATCGTCCTCTGCGTCCATCGGGTGGGTCTCACTCAGCCCAGGCCTTGGCCTCCAGCGTTCTCCTCCGTGGACTGGAGCACCGTGGGGACAGCTCAGCTGCTGCCCAGCTGCCTTCGGGGCCTGGGGCTGGCAGCATGAGGCCACGAGTTCCGAAGTTCCTGGGGGGTCTGGTCATTGTTAGCTTGGAATCACTATCGTGGGGAGGAGCCTTGGAGTGATCTACATAACATATCTTACCAGGAGCCGAGCCCCAGGGGGCCAGGTGGGGTCCCTGCTGCCGGACCCCTCACTGCGCAGCCCCAGGGACTAGAGCGCAGCCCGGCAGCCACCTCACTCGTGCTGAGGGCGCTGGGGGGTGTCTTCTCCTACGGCTCTCATGCTCCAAGGTCTGGGAATCTGGTACAGGACTGCTCTCTCCTCACTTTAACACAGGAGTCGGACGCTGCTGGCCAAGCTCCCACCCCGACCGGCCGCCCAGACCCTGCTGGGAGGCTGTGCACTCCATCGGGCTGGGTCAGCCCCTCGGGGGCCTCTGTGCATGAACCACGCTCCTGCCTCCAGGACCCCATGCGTGTCCTGCGTCCCTGAGAAAGCAGAGCAGGCACACAGGGGAGACAGGCCCGGTCTGTCCGGGGCTCAGGGCCATGGACCTCTGCCTCTGTAGCCTGGGGCACAGGCCCGGCACCGTGGGCAGTCACTGCGGCTCCCGGGCACGGAGGGCACGGCGCCTGCCAGGCCTGGAAGGCACACCAGGAAAAGGAGCCAGGACAGGGCGTGCTGGCCTCTGCCTGGGACGCGGAGCACTTCCTTGTGTCCACGGCAGATCGTGTGGCCGGGACGGGCACACTGCGGCTTTTCATAGGTGTCAGAAGCAGCCAGCCAAGTAGGCCACCTGTTTCCGTCGGGCCTTGGGCACCACTGGCCTCTCGGGGCCCCCCCGAAACAGGCAGCCCCCGCTCTTGTTTTGCAGGCCCCCCTGGGAGCACCTGTCTGTGCAGGAACCTGGGGAGGGTCAGGTGGGGAGAGGGGCCTCAGTGGGGTTAGGACTGGGGGCTCAGACCTGGAGTGTGGGCCCCCATGGCCTCTGCTTTCTCTCTGCATCGTTGTCGAGAGGAGCCTGAGGGCAGGTGGAGCACGTGGCTGAGCCTGGTGCCGGGGCAGGAGAGGGGCGGCCACTAGTCCAGCGGAGGGCAAAGCGCAGGGTGGGCGCCGGCGAAGGAGGTGGGCAGTGCAGCCACCACTGGGCCCCTCCAGCCCTTCTATGCCAGGTGGGCAGCAGGCACCCAGGCTGTGGCCATGGCACACACACGGGGCCCATCAGAGGCACAGCCCTCATGGGTCCTGGGGCACCCTGGGAGGCGGGGGTGGGTGCCGGCTGGCTCCTCCTCCTCCTCACTGGGAGGGCACTCTTTGGGTGGGGGGACAGGCCCCAGGGTCGGGGCTGGGAAGGAACTGGGTGCATAGGAACCGGGTCCCGCCGTGAGGGGGTCTCCATCTCTGCTGACACTGCCCAGGGCCTCTCTTTGGAATGGCGTCTGTCCCCAGGGATGTCGGGTCTGAGACAGGTGACACAGCCATCGCACCCCCCTCCCCCACTGGGGGGCTTATCTTGCGGGCTGACTGCTGTGTGGGTTTCATTCACAGGACCCAGCAGCTGGGGGACCCGCAGGGACCGAGGGCCCAGGGACGCAGCCCCCACAGGCCCTGTCTGTGCAGCAGCTCCAGAGGAAGCTGAAGGAGGCGGCCCGGGTGGCCCTCCGCCTGCGGCGGGAGAAGGAGCAGCTGCTGGAGCTGGGGAACAGGCTCCGTGCCCAGCTGGGCCAGCCTGCAGGTGAGCCGGGTGCGATGGGCACAGATGCTCTGGGCCCGGGAGGCCAGGCGCGGGGAAGGAGGGAGAGCAGGAGCCTGCTCACTGGCTGTGTGTGAGAAGACTCCGCCGGTCCTTGGAGCTGCTGCACTTTGTGCAGCCTGGTGAGCAGCAGAGGCACCCACCCACCCACCATCCATCTACCCACCCGTTCATCCATTTATCTATCCATCCATCCACCCACCCATCCCCACATCCATCTATCCATCCCCTCATCCATCCATCCACCCACCCATCCATCTGCCCATCCACCCACCCACCCACCATCCATCTACCCACCCGTTCATCCATTTATCTATCCATCCATCCACCCACCCATCCCCTCATCCATCCATCCACCCATCCATCCTCCCATCCACCATCCATCATCCATCCACCCTCATCCATCATCCACCCACCCATCCACTCATCGATTTATCTATTCGACCACCCACACACCCATCTATCTGCCCATCTGCCGGAAGCCGGTCCATCCTCACCCTCCCATCTATCCATCCATCCATCCACCATCCATTCACCCATCTACCCACCCACCCACCCACCTATCCATCCATCCACCATCCAGTCATCCATCCATCCACCCACCCATCCACTCAGCCATCTATCCATCCCCTCATCCATCTGCCCATCCACCCTCCCATCCACCATCCATCATCCACCCACCCATCCACTCATCGATTTATCTATTTGTCCACCCACACACCCATCTATCTGCCCATCTGCCGGAAGCCGGTCCATCCTCACCCTCCTATCTATCCATCCATCCATCCACCATCCATTCACCCATCTACCCACCCACCCACCCACCTATCCATCCATCCACCATCCAGTCATCCATCCATCCACCCATCACCCACCTCCTTGTTGGGGAGGGAAATTTCCCCCCACCCTTTTAACTTCTGAACTTTAAGAATTAAATTGACAGCAAGACAGATTAACCAAGACAAAGAAACCAACAATTTGTGGGGAATGGGCAAGACAAAGAAACAGGCTGGGTGCCCATTAGGGAAGACCCTGCATTTGCTCACAGCCCAGGGGCACGTCCCTGTCTCTGATCGGGAGACTCAGTCCTGCCTCCGGACACAGGGTGGGCCCAGTGTCCTTTCTGCACCAGCTGTTTCTAGACTCACTAATTCCAAGAGTGCAGAGCAGCGTGTTTGGGTAAATCATAAATTCCTCACGGACAATTAGTGTTAAGAGCTGGAATCGGATGTCTATAGGTGTGTGGGGGAACTTTTGCTGGAAGAAATTTTCTCTTTACAATCACCTCTATTTTTGATGAAGATAATGATAGTAAAACTAATTTGTTCATAAAGGAAGGCTCGTCTTATTAAACTTGCCTGGTTGTTCACATCAGATCGAGAGCCGCGACCGGCTGGCTTGGGCCTGTGTTGCTGGGACTTCTTGGCGAGAGAGCCCAGCCACGGACTTGCCCTCGACTGCGCCTGTGGTCCCTGTAGACTGGGGTGGGTCCTCTTTTCCCAGGGCCCCCCAAAAGCTTGAGGTTCCTGCACCTGCTGGGAACGTCCCTTCCTCACTCACCTGGGAAAGCGGAAGCCCTGAAGCAGGGTCCCAAGGGCTGTGGCTCCATGGAGTCGGCCTTCCTTCCCGCTAAAGCCGCCGGTCCCGGCTGAGCCCCGCGTGTTCGCAGCCTGGCTTCCTCTCAGCCTTGGGCCTGCTGCCTGGAAAGGGCACGCTCGCTACGTTTCTGAATTCTGGAGCCATCAGGTGGGAGAGGAGATAAGTGCTTCATCTTTGTCCACAAAAGTGTGGATTCACCGAATTGTTCTAAGTCCTAGGAAGCTTACGAGAAAAAAGTTCCCTTAATTAAGGGAAAACAAAATATTTTTAAAAATCAGTGGTGTTTCAAACAAAAAAGTCATAAAATTATCATCTTCGTGGGTTCGGGTAGTCCCACACTGTTCATCCTGTGGATCCCGCCCTCCTCGAGCAGCGTACACGTTTATCGGCATCAGCATCGCGTCCCCCCCGAGGGAGGTGCATTCCCGCCCCACGGAGGCCGGGCTGCGCGCCTCAGCCGCCTGCACGCAGAGCACTTCCCGCACCCGCACGCTGTCTGTGACTGAGCGCTGGAGATGGCAGGGCCCACGGCAGGGCCCACGACAAGGCCCACGACAGGGCCCTCACGGTGAGCTGACAAGGAAGGAGCTTAGCTCTGAGGTGCAGCACGTACGTGGATAACTGGAATTACGACGGTGACATTGTGCCGGGACAGATCCCACTTCCAGGGATTGCGCAGAATTCTGGAACACTGTGCACAGACTGGGCACTGAGAGCCTGTCCTTCCTACCTGGTGGCTCCTCCCGTCACTTCATGCATCAAACAGGCTACACACCTCCCTTTTGTGTGTGTGTGTGTGTGTGTGTGTGTGTGTAGAGCGAGAGAGAGAGAGGGGGGGGGAGATAGAGGGAGAGGGGGAGAGAGGGAAGGAGAGAGAGGGCGCAATTCTGGGTGGGTGGTTTGCTTTAGAGAGCAGTTCTTTTGAAATGTTCCAGGGCCCGCTAGAAATTTTCAAAGCTCGTTTCAGGTCAAAAAGACTCTATTAGAATTTGATATTTGGGAAGTTTGTGAAAAATATCCAAAGGTTCCTGAAACGCGTGGCCAACATGCTCATCCTTCAGGTGAAACAATAGGGCTCAGTGTCCCACTGAACATCGGGGCGCCGAGACCTCCCAGGCTCCCAGGGCGTCCTGTGAGCAAACAGCCCGCGACCCATGGAGCACAGAGAAGCACCAGGTCTCTTTCCAAGCAGATTACTTAACCGCAAAGAAACTTCCACCGTCTATTGTCCGAAGCAAACGGAGTCCAAGGAAACCTGGTCCCGACGGGGAGAACCAGTTCTGATGGCGTGCGCGGGCGCTGCCGCCGCACTGCTTTAGGGAAGCGAGTTTCCGTCCTGACTGGACGGCACAGACTCCTTTCCGGACCCCACGGCGCCTTTCCCGCTCCTGCTCGTCCTCCCGTCTGTGACGGGTGTCACTTCAGGGCCCACCCACGCTCTTCTCCCTCAACAGGTGTATCTTCAGACTCGGCCCTTTATACGGGAGCACACACTTTCCCTTCCTGGAAGGTGGCAGCGCGTCCCTTCTCATTTCTGTAGCTTTGATCACACACACTAGTGAGAATTCTCTACTGAAACCTTTACTTTCTGGGAAGTAGGCCGTGGAGAGCCGTCTCGCGTGGGCTGCCGTGGACTGGGACTAGCAGGTGCCTTTTGTGGTTTCTAGAAACGTGCTTTTTCATAAAAACGCCTCGGCGTGGCCTGGGACGTCTCCTGATAACCCCTAATAACCTCAGGTTCTTGGCAGCGAGGAAGCGGAGGAGGTGGGCTCTGTCCAGGAGCGAAGGGTGCGCTAGCCCATCCTCCTGGGAAAGGACCTCGACCTCAGCGCGGGAGCCTCTCAGGGTGTCGTTGCCCCGGAGGCTCCGGGAATGTGTGAGTAGGCATCAGACCATGATTGCCAAAGACTCGCCAAAACCCTCGTCCTGTTTACATCCCCTTCGCTTGTTTGCTCTCGTAACCGTGCTGAGTGCTCAGGAACTCACGAGGCTTGAGACCAAGTGGCTCTCTCCCAGGCGGAGAGGCCCTCGCCCGCCCGCCCGTGGCTCGCGGGGGATGGGGGGGGGGCGGCGCTTTCCTGGGGAAAAGGTGGGAGGAGGCGATACTGGAGAAAGCTTCATTTCTACGCCTCGAACCCCGGGGTTTCCAGGTTTCAGTGCCCTGTGTGAGGCCCTTCGTCCACCTCACTGCGAGAAGCTACGGGAAACGGCGCTCTTCCCGTGAGAAACGGGCCTTTTTTGTCTGAACCGTTTGGGTAGAAAAGGGAAAAGCCGTTTCAAGTGAAGCCGATAGAGCGTTCAGGTGTCATTGACTCGACTGTTAGTCCAGGCCCTTGAGCCTTATTTCCGGCCCGTGTTGCTCCTGCCTGTTGGAGGGTGCCCGTGTGCGTGTGGACCCCACGCGATGGCCGGTGGCGGCCGTGGGGACACTGAGCCGCTGGGCGAGGGCAGACGGAATGGGCGCTCTAGGCACTGACTGCGTCCAGCTCGACCGAAGCCCCCGCTGCACTTTAAACGAGATGGGGGCGGGGGGCTGGGAAACTCGGGTTCGAGTCCCCGGAAATGAAGCTGCCTTCTTTTTGGTGAGCCCCACCCGAGGGTGTTCCCCGTGGGTGGGTCTATTTTACTTTATTATTTTTTTTGGTCTTTCAAGATCCGTGGATGTTTTTAGAGAGCGTGGAAGGGAGGGGGAGAGACAGACAAGCCCTGACCAGGGCCAGGGATTGAGCCTGCAGCCGAGGTACATGTCTTTGACCAAAATTGAACCCAGGACCGACGCTCTATCCACTGATCCAAACCAGCCCAGCGGGCTCACCCTTCCACCTCTAACTTTCTAGTAAATTTCTCTTCTAATTTGACCAAAAAATATGATACAAAATGTTTCCAAACAGGTTGTAAATAGAGTGGACTTGTTTGAGGCCCTTCCACGCTGGGGGGATCCTTGGGGGTCTTTGTCCCGCCAGCCGGGGGTAGTGCTGGTGACAGACTTCGCTGTCACCCACCTCGTTTCGTAATAACTGTTGTCAGCTCCTGCCGACGGTCCCCCTTCGTTAACCCGGTGTCTGCGAGGCGCCAGGCTGAGTGGCAGCTGCGGTCGGGGCTGTCGGACACGCCTGATGTCGCTATTCGTTTTAAGCCCATTGATCAGGGCAGGTGACTCATTGACAGAAGCTCCTGAGGGCCCTCCCTCGGTCAAAGCCGGGTCTCTAACCGAGGCCCCTAGCTGGGCCTTTGAGGACAGTGAGAGGTGGGAGGGGTGGTTCCGACAGGCGACTCCTGAGCTCAGGTGGACAGGGAGCGGCGGGTACTGATCCCACAGGCTTTTGATCCGGGCCCTCTTAGAGCTGATCTCCTGTGAGCCTTTTCTCACGTCTTTGATGGCAGCTGTCTTGGAGTTTTGCAAAGCAGGCGTCCTCCTCCTCCAGTCGCTGAGCAGCCCTTGCTGTTCCGTGAGCTCGTAGAACCGCCTGGTCTGACGGAAGGCCTCGCCTCCCCACTGAGTTCGAGGCTCTTCTGTGCGAGCGGCCGGCGGTTGGCAGGGCCCCGGCTGCAAGCAAGAGCTTAGCCCACGCTCTGTCCGGCGTGACCAGCTGCCCGTGGGTGCAAGACCCACACTTTCTTCTGGCTGAGCTTGGGCCTAGCCTGACAGTTACCGAGCCACGTCCACGGAAGGAGCTCGCCGCGGTTTAGGCTGGGCGCTCTAAACGCTGCTTTCTAGGTAGAAGTTTTTCCAATTTAAAGGATTCATCTCAGTAGTGACTCAGACCGATAGTCCTTTCGTGGCTGAGCCCTGGACACAGGTGCCCGTCTCCGAAGGGAGTGCCCAGGGCAGCTCAGGCCCCAGGAGCTCCTCAGGGGGTCGGAGAAGGAGCCGCCCTCGCCACGGGCGCTGGGGTGGTGGGCGCACACGGTGTCCTGTCGTCCACAACAGGAGGCGCCTCGGCCACAGACCCGCTAACTCGTGGCCGCGGCGAGCTCTACTGGGACGGGGTTGTTGGGGCCTCTCCTGACACTCCCCAGAGAGCCGGCCCAGCCGGGCAGGGATGCGCGGAGCCCAGTCTGTCGCCCTGCCCAGGGGCACCCGTGAGGGCACATTCCCGATGGTGGAGGCCCGAGAAGATGTTCCCTGTGGTCGCAGCCAGGCTCTCGAGGTGAAACAGGAACCGTGGCCGTCGCTGGGGAAGGAGAGGAGGAAACCTGAGCACTCACTCACCCTCTGACCGGAGTTGGAGAAAGAAAAAGGGCCCTCACCCTGAAGACAGAGGTCCGCGGCCGATGCGCAGGAATTTCCTACCTTCCGCAGCTGTTGTCAGAGGCCGCTGGGAGTCCCGCCCGGGCGCTAATGGCTGGTGTGAGAAGGACGTTGACACACAAGTTCCTGGGAGAAAAGAGCAGCTCAGTCTGTGCACACGGAGGCCTCAGAAATGGAACCTACAGGAATGACCACAGCCAGCAGTTTCCTGTGTTTCAGACAAAGAAACGGTGCAGGGCAGACAGGCTGGTGCTCCACCAGAGGAGCCCCAGCCGTGCTCACACCCTGGCGAGTCCCTGTCTGACGAGGCCGGCCCTGCCTCCCGGCTCAGGCTGCCGAGGGTCCCTCCAAGGGTGCAGCCTGGACAGAAAGGCTCTGCGGAGAGTCCACGCTGACGGGCCATGCCGGCCGCGGTCACAGTGCGGTCAGGCCCAGGCAGGAGCTCCTGTCGTAAAAGGCTTATCTTCGCCTCAAACCAGCTCTGCCCATTGTTGTCGTGCATCAACTTTAACACACAGTGGCCTGAGCGAGGCCCCAGCGCACCCGCCCCTGCACCTCCCTCCTCCCTGACCTTCCTGTCCCCTCCCCCATCCCAGTGCATAGAAGCTGCTGCATTTGAGATCTTGCTCCCGGCATTGCTGCCAGTTTGGTTCAAATAAACTCCTACCCATTCTCTTCTTAGTCAATGGGGTGGCCGCCCTGAGCCCCACAGCACACCCCCCGCCACCCCCCACTGAGGAGCCCAGTGCATCCCACCTTCAGCAGGTCCTGCCCCCCAGACCCCAGTCCGGCCAAACTCCCAGCCTCGGAGCCTGTGCCTGGCGTCCGTGTTGGGCCCGCCTGTCCCTGGTGGCCGTTCTCGGCCTCTGCTCGGCACCTGTGCTGAGGGCGGCTGTTGCCACCTTCACATTTGCTTCTGGGAGGCGGTGTCTGTGGGCTGCCTGCCTCTTCCGGGTCGATGTCGGCGCCACAGTGTGCATCGCCACCAGACGCCAGCAGTTCCAGCCACAGAGGACTCGGCGCGGGAAGCCCGACCCGCTGTGGAGAGGTCAGCTCCACGGGAATGGCATCTTGCGGTCCGTCCTGTGCAGACGCGCGTCCAGGCTCTCTAGGCGATGGAGCCCCAACTAGTGAACGAGCGGAGAGTCGCTGGAGCCTGGGTCACGTCTAAGGAAGAACGCCGAGCCTCACGACGAGCCTGCCCCTCGGTGCCTGGGCTCCAGGAGCCCCCGCAGCCGCCCAAACCCTCGACGCTCACTCTGCCGCGGCCGCAGAGGAGGGGCCCGGAGTCGGAGAGCGCCGCACACGGCCTCACTGTTCGCGCGGGGAGGGCGTCTCTGGGTCTGTTCACCATGTGTTGCTGCCGCTTGGAGAAGCCGGGGAAGGGTTGTGGCTGCAGGAAGCTGTCCGTGTGTCCAGTGGCTGCAGAGCCGCAGGAATGCGGGGTCTTGCGCACAGCTCACAGCCGTGCACCCCAAGCTCTCGGTGAAAGAAGGGACTGGGTCTGAAGGGGACATGTATGTATCAGTGTGAGATGTGCACAGACCAACCCTTCCTCATCTGGTTTCCAGGGAAACCGTGTCACCCCTGCCCCAGCCCTGAGGCCCGGAAGCGCCCAGGCCCAGGCCCACCTCTGGGGCCGCTGCAGCCGCGCGTCACAGCCCAGGTACCTCCCCTTCACTAAGAGATGCATTTCCCGCAACTTTTCACTGGTTTCTTAAGTGTTACATTTTCATTACAGAAACGTCAAAATACCACAGACACGATCTTTTTCCCCTAACAACACAATCTAATTTTTGTTTTTTAATGTATTTTATTGATTTTCCACAGAGAGGAAGGGAGAGAGACAGAGAGTCAGAAACATCGATGAGAGAGAAACATCGATCAGCCGCCTCCTGCACACCCCCCAAGGGGGCTGTGCCCGCAACCCAGGTACATGCCCTTGACCGGAATCGAACCTGGGACCCTTCAGTCCGCAGGCTGACGCTCTATCCACTGAGCCAAACCGGTCTCGGCAACAACACAATCTTAAAAGCCCTCGCTTTTCAGCACCGAGACATGGTTGCCCATAACACTTCGTTGTTTCCTGCTGTTGATGGAAATCATAAAGTATATCACGCATACACTCTATAGCCTTACCCATAGATCCGCTGCCTCCTGCACGCCCCACACTGGGGACCGAGCCTGCAACCAGGCCTGTGCCCTGACCGGGCATGGAACCCTGACCTCCTGGCTCCTAGGTCGGCGCTCAGCCCCTGAGCCGCGCGGCCGGGCGGTTCCTGTCTTTTCCACGAAGTGCTGTGCAGTCCTGTCCCATCCTGATCTGTTGGACGCTCTGCAGATACTTGTCTCCCAGTGTGTGGCTGGTCTCCCAGTTTATTTTAAATGAATTAAAATTAGAGCGAGCAGGTGGCAGGTGGCCGGTGGCCTTTTGTGCCGGGAGGCCAAGCTGCTGGGGAGCACGAGGTGGGGCTGAGCGATCAGCGGGCGCAGGAGGGCGCAGAGCCGCAGGGGGGAGGCTGGGCCCGTCCCTGCTGTGGGCGCTGCGCGTGCCTCCCTTTTAGCTGACGCCACGCGGATAAGTCCTCCTGCCAGCCGTTTGGGGAGTTTCTTCCTCGCCTCGCAGGGCAGCTCAGTGACATGCCCCTCGGGGACCAGACCCTGAGCCCCTTTCACGTGCGTTTCCCTGCAGGACGCTGGGAGCGCGCAGGAGGCTTCCTCCGAATTCTCAGGGGAGAGCCAGGCCCGCGGGGCGCCCGTCCGCAGACACGGTGCCCGGCAAGGCTGCGCGGGAGCCACGGGGAGGCCGGGGCAGGTACGTGGGTCTGGGGGTGTGCGCGTCTCAGGCGCAGCGCTTGCTGTCACCGGAGCGGCCGTGGCTCTGAGTGGCAGTCCTCGCGGCGCGGGTCCTCGCTTGGGGGTGGTGAGCTGTAGGGCAGGAGAGTGTGCCCAGTCAGAGCGCTGGGTGGGGCTGGACCCCGGGGCCCCCAGCAGCCCTGCCTGTTCGCCCGCGGTAGAGTGGGGCCCCAGCAGGTGCCTTCCCTCCAGACCGCCCCACGCCCCGTGCGCAGAGGGACCACGGCCACAGCGCTGCTGCCTCCGGGCCCCCTCCTGGCCCTCGAGGTCTCCCCACAAGGCCTGTCTGTGGGGCGTGCCCACTGCCTGTCACCCGGCGAAGGGGAACGGGGAGCCCGTTGTCTCCTCTGGGCTGGAGGTGGGCCCTCGAGGACGAGCCTTCGTTCTACCCTCTGTAGAAGCAGCACGGACTCCCCCCAGCGGCCTGCACGCGAGCTCATCAGAAAGAGAACCGGTCCCCACAGCCACAGGCCCAGGGAGCCGGCCAGGACGCCGGGCACCACACTCAGGGGTCCTCCTCGCCCGCCAGCAGCTCCCTCCGGGACACGTGGAAGGTGCTCGAACTGGGATCCAGCCCGTCCGGCCTCACCTCCCAGGGTGACTCGGCGCCAGGTGGGCAGAGCACGGCTGGGGGCGAGGGAGGGGGGGGGGCCGCGCCAGGTGACATGCCAGTCCAGGCCCCGCACTTGGTTTGGTCACCTGTGCGCCCAGTGTCCTTCCTCGCACCTGGTGGCTGAGCAGGTCCCCAACACAGCGTCCGACAGGTGGCCCCGCGACAGGACACGGGCCGGGAGGAGCTGGTGCGCTGGACAGGTGGGCCCTGGGGAGAGAGCCCCTCGGCCGGCCCAGCCCCGCCCGTTGTGCCTTGAGGCCCCTCCACCCCCGGCAGGAAAGCCTGTGGGAAGGGCCCCTGGGGGCGGCGTGGGGCCGACCCAGCCAGAGGGCAGAGGGCCTGGCCAGTGTGGGGCAAGGGTGAGGGCGTCGGCCTGCCTCTGAGAACGCAGGTTTGATTCCGGGCAAGGCACACACCTGAGCTGAGGGTTGTTCCCGACCTGGTCAGGGCACGTGGGGAGGCGACCAGTCAATGTCTCTCTCCTCCCCGCCTTCCCTGCTGCTCTCTGAAAACCAGCGGGAAAATATCCTCCGACGAGGGCAACACAAAGGAAGAGGGGCAGAGGGAGGGGCGCTGTCGGGATGCGATAGGCGAGAACTCAGAGGCGTCCAGTGGGCACAGCGCGCCCACTCCAGGCTCACACCGCAGCCCTGGAGCCGTGTCCTGGTGAGCGCCTCCGCCACGGAGCTGGCCGCCACCTGTCCCTTCGAGGGCGGGTTAGCCTGTCCAACCCAGGACAACAGCGTCGCAGCGAGTCGCCTCGAGGCTAGGCCTCGGGGCCGTGCAGGGGTGACCCCAAGGGGTACTCTGTCCGAAGTCTGACCTCGTCCAATTTGGGCAGAGTCACAGCTCCTCGCCTCTGCCTGTTCTGTGGGCACGGGGCTGTGGGCGCGGGGCTGTGGCGTGGGCGCGGGGCTGTGGGCGCGGGGCTGTGGGCGCCGGGCTGTGGGCTGTGGGCGCGGGCGCGGGCTGTGGCGTGGGCGCAGTTGTCACGTGGACCCAGGTGTTTATTTTATTTTAATTTATTATTTTTTAAATATGCCTGCATGTTACATGTGCTTGTAGTTTGGGTCTCTTTATAATGAAGAGTTTTAAGAGGGAGGCGTGGTCAACCGGGTGGGATGCTATGAGAGGTTGGTGAGGTGGGGGCCGTGGTCTCGGGGCCGTGGTCTCGGGGCCGTGGTCTTGGCGTATTCGTGGCCGTGGTCTTGGCGTATTCGTGGCTGGTCCCCAGTGGTGGCTGCAGGACTGGGCGGGGGCGGGGGGGGGGGGACGCTGCCTCTAGAGCCAGCGCAGCCAAGTTGTAATTACCTGCGAAACGTCTCTTGGGCGTGTGGCTGCGGATTGCACTCCCGGGGGGCAGTCCTCAGGGACGAGCTCTGGTGAAGACGCGCTGCCCATTAGGCGCGTCAGCATCTCCGCGGGGTGCTGCCGGGAGCCCTGGCGCCGCGAGCAGAGCAAAGTGGCCGTGGGCAGTGAGACAGGCTCTGGCCGCCACGTAACACGGACGGCTGGTACAGCGGGTGACACTAGGCTCCTGGTTTTCAGGTGGGGCCAGAGCTGCCCCGCCCCTCCTGCCCAGCCCCCGCCACCCTCCCAGCGCCCAGGCTGCCCCTGTGCCTGTCTGGCCAGGTGCCTCTGTATTCCCCACCCTGGCCCGCTCCTGCCCGCACCTCAGACACCCCCTCACCTCCCGCTTCCTTCCCGGGCACCAGCCCGCACCTCACTCTGCCTCATTTACTTGGATTCTGTTGTCTGCTGGGGGGGGGGGGGGGGAGTGTCGTCCTTGACCCGTGACCCCTGGCTGGCACGGGGGGGCGGTAGTGCAGGGCCCCTGGAAGGGGTGCCCGGCTCAGGCAGAGTGTGGGGTAGAGAAGCTCCGGCTGGAAGTGTAGGCGCTTATGTAAAGTCACCTGGTTCTGCACCTCGTGTGGCCGTGTGTGAGCCTGGCGGTGGGTGGACAGAGACTGTTTTGAAGCTAAAAAAGTGGACTTTCAAGTTCTAGAGTAACAGCCTGAGGGGAGGCGATGGCGAGGCCGAGGCCTGGCCCCGGGCCAAGGACCCCTCAGCCCCCCTCGGCCCCTCCGCCTTCCCCAGCCTGGAGGCCAGTGAGGTGGTTCGCCCCCTGGAGCCACAGGCAGGGCCCACGTCCCGCCCTCGCCCTCGCCCTCGCCCTCGCCCTCGCCCTCGCCCTCGCCCTCGCCCTCGCCCTCGCCCAGGCCAGGCTGGAGCAGCCTCGGTGCAGGCGGGACCCAGTGTTTACAATCACAGGGTCAACCCGAGGGGTGATTTTAAAATCACAAACTTCCAAGACAATTCTTTTCTAACCTCAGAAATGATCAAACTGGAAAGATACTCTTCAGCAACATAAGCCAGGCCGTCTGAGCAGGTCAGATGCACCTGGGACGGCGCCTGGCAGCCACGGGGCAGAGGGAGCCCCACCTCGGGGCCTGGGATCAGTGGGATGGGGGGTGAGCAGCGAGTCAGCCCGCCCGCCCCAGCCCCCCGCCCCGCTTGCCCGCTCGATTGAAAAGTGCGTTGTCTTTAGTCTCCCGGAGCCCAGGACTCAGGGTTTCCAGCAGCCGCCCCACCGCTCTGACCTCTGGTACCTGCTCCTCAGGCAGCCCTGCCCCAGCACCCGGAGGCTGTGTGCCTGGGCAGAGGCGTGGGGGCTGGGAGTCCCGTGAGCCCTCCCTCCTGTCCGCAGGCTGCGGCAAGCCCTCTCCTTGTTGCCGTCTGATAAGTGAGAGCAGGTGTCCCCTTACGGACCTTTTCAGTGTTGAGATCATGTGGGCTTTGTGTGTGGCTCAGGTTTTGTGCCCGTTTTCAAGGCGACTACGAAGCTGGCAACAGGAGACAAGGCCTGTTCGCTGTGAGTTTGAAAGTCAGGACACCAGGAGGGAAGCGTCCAGGAGGCGACAGCCGCCCAGGCTCTGGGGGGGCCGGAGGGAGACTGGACACCCCTTTGTACAAGTGAATGCCCTCTGGGGGGAAAAGAGGGAGGACAGCTCGCCGCCCGTGCCGGCTGAGCGCCAGGCCTGGTTGGTCACCGGCGGGGACTTGATCCCGTGGCAACTGACGCCACAGCTCCTGGGCTCCCGTTTCCCAGTGGGGACACCGAGGCCCCGGCCTGAGGGACCGCCCGGCTGAGGAGCCAGCAGCCAGAGTCCCCTCCCCCAGTTCCGGAGCGGGGCGGCCACGAGGGTCAGACGGCTGATGGCGGCCGAGGACTCACTGCTGGGCCAGCCTGGCGGGCAGGCGGCTGCTGCCCGTGGGGCTCGGGGTCCCAGGGCTGGGACGGTGCCGCCTGCTTCTCCCATGAGCACCTGCTCCGCCCGGCCGACGGGGAAGAGCGGACGGGCAGCTTTCCGAGGGCGCAGTGCTTGGGGGGTTTCTTCTTTAAACTTGGTCTTTTTGCAAATTCCACTAGTTCCTCCTGGAATGACATGCGTTTCCTTTAGAAACGGTTGCGTCAGATGTGGAGGTGCGGGCTGCGCAGGGTGACAGCGCAGCCAGGTCCTGTGGGCAGCTGTTATCTGAGGACCCAGATAAAAAGCAAAACAGAAGCCTCTTGCCACAGCTGTGTCCCGGAGCCCACGCCTCTGTGCCCTCTGCCCCACCCGGGCCCCTTTCCCAGCAGTCCTGGCAGTCCCGGGGTCACCCACCCCGGTCACGCAGCCCCCAGGCCCCGAGTCCGCCGGGCAGGGCACGGCCCAGCACCCGGCCCGTGGGCCTCAGGCGGCATCTGGCTGAGCTGACTGCCGGGCCGCGGCCTGGTCCCACGGGCGAGTCGACGACACCACCCCGTGTTGTCCTGTGGCGGGGCGGGTCCCACAAGCCAGTTCTTCTCGCTCTGTAAGAGCTGGGCCTCTTCCTGCAGGGCCACCGGGGCCGAGGGCGGCCCACACCGTTTGCCTGAGGAGCTCCGGGCAGTGCGGTGCACCTGCCTCCAGGATGCGGGGCCCAGAGCGGGTGAGGGACTGGCCGTGTGCCTGGCCTTTCTGTTGGCCTGGCTCCTGGGTCCCCACAGCCCTCCACTCCCACACGTCCCCTTGTCCAGCCTGGGGGACAGTCCAAGGTCATGCATCGAGTTCTGGGAGCAGACCCCAGGAGCTACTCCTGCCAGCGCCTGCCCCCCTCGCCCACAGGGCCCCTGACCCGCCCAGCGGACCTGTGCTGCACGGCCTGGGACCGGCCACCTGCCACCTGCCCACCTGGCGCTCCCGACACCCCCTCGCCCGCGCTGCCTGTCCGGATCTTTAAACCTTTGCCAAACCCACAGGTCAGAACGGACTCAGTTCTGCTAGGTGCACTGGGAACTTGCCCGCTGAGCTGAACGGCCATGGCCTGTTCACGATGAGTTCGTTGTTCTCTGCCAGTCGTTGGCTGTGCCAGGAGGCCCGCCCCCCCTCAGCTCCTGGGCCGGCTCCCTCCTGGGCTCCCTCCTGCTCCCTCAGTCCCTCTTCCCAAGCTTCTCGTCACTCACGTGGAGACCGCCTCCTGCCCTCACGGCAAAGGAGCCGCAGGCCCAGCTGGGAGAGGCGCCCGTTCGGGAGGGAGGCACCTGTCCCTGGGTCTGAGTGTGCAAAGGGGGTCCCGGGATCATCAGCCCACGGCCACGTGAACAGCTCCTGCAACAGCCAGCCCAGCCCGTGGTGCCTGGTGACAGGGCAGGAGCAGGAGCTCTGGCTCTCGCTGCTCCTCTCCAGCTGGGCCCTGAGCCGGCTCCAGCCCCTCTGCCTCAGTCCCTTTCCTGTAGAATGGGTGTCCATAATGGCAAGGCCCTGGCCGTGTGGCTCAGTGGATAGAGCAGCGTTCTGTGGCCTGAAGGGTCCCGGTTCCATTCCAGTCCAGGGCACGTGCCTCGGTTGTAGGCTTGATCCCTGGCCCTGGTAGGGGTGAGTGCGGGAGGCCGTCGATCGATGTCTCTCTCACATCGATGCTGCTCTCTCTGTCTCTCCCCCTCCCTTCCCCACGCGAGGACTAGCAAACAAACAAAAAGGCAAGTAAACAGCTCAGTGTTCGCTGCGGTTACGAGGCCAGAGTGACAGGCACTCCGTTTTCTCTCTGAGCCCAAAGCAAAGAAACAGCACCAGTTGGACGGAGCTACAAGGAGGGATTTCAGCCGTGTCAAAGGTGGGACGGTGGAGGAGTGCGTCCTGCCCGAGGGGCGAAGCTCAGGACGGGCAGCACGTGTCAGAGGCGGCCGGTCAGTCCGCGAGGACGGACAGTGAGAGACGGGCGGCCGGTCAGTCCGCGAGGACGGACAGTGAGAGACGGGCGGCCGGTCAGTCCGCGAGGACGGACAGTGAGAGACGGGCGGCCGGTCAGTCCGCGAGGACGGACAGTGAGAGACAGGGGCGGCCGGTCAGTCCGCGAGGACGGACAGTGAGAGACGGGCGGCCGGTCAGTCCGCGAGGACGGACAGTGAGAGACGGGCGGCCGGTCAGTCCGCGAGGACGGACAGTGAGAGACGGGCGCCGGTCAGTCCGCGAGGACGGACAGTGAGAGACGGGCGGCCGGTCAGTCCGCGAGGACGGACAGTGAGAGACGGGCGGCCGGTCAGTCCGCGAGGACGGACAGTGAGAGATGGGCGGCCGGTCAGTCCGCGAGGACGGACAGTGAGAGACAGGGGCGGCCGGTCAGTCCGCAAGGACGGACAGTGAGAGACAGGGGCAGCCGGTCAGTCCGCGAGGAGGGAGCACCTTGACCTCCAAGCTCCGCTCTGCCAGAGGCCTGAGAAACCCGCGGCCATCGCTGCTCTCCCACGAGCTCTGACACTGACTCAGGTGGACCCAATGCTGCCCCTCATGGGAAACCAACGGCGACGGGTTGAATTATTTCCCCCAAAATTCATGCAAAACGCTAACCCCCAGGACCTCGGGGCACCACCACCTTAGAAATAGGGTCGCTGAGAGGCAGTTAGTTAGGATGAGGACAAGTGAGCGTGGCGAGCCCTTGTAAAGAAGGTGGGCACAGACACGCAGGGACGACTCCGTGGCCACGCAAAGGCAGAGCTGGGGCGAGGCGACCACAAGCCGAGGAGCCGCGGGGACTTGGTTCCGAAGCTCCGGCCTCCGACGGAGACAGCCCCCCCCACCCCCCGAGAGAAGAGCTGGAGATGTTGGCGTTTTGTATGGAGAATGCTTCCCTTTTCTAATATTGGCAACTAATTTAAAATCCAAACAAAGCGTGGGCCCATGGCAGCTCAGGCCTGTGGCTCCCGGTCCTGGGAGCCAGACCCAGCAGCCTGGGTGGGCCTCCCGCTGGGCGACCAGGACGCTCCTGTCAGCGGCGCAGCTCTGGGGCACCCTTCCCAGCCCCGGCAGGACTGGGCTGCACCCGATAGCACGCGGTCACCCGTGGGCAGGCCCCGACGCCCTCCCATCCGCCCCTCCTGGCGCCACGCGGGTTTGAGTGGCGAGCGAGCGTCCCAGGCCTTGCCCGGCTGGGCCCGGGCCTCGGGCAGGAACAGGCCGGCCCGGGACGCTTTGTGTTTGTCCTGAAGCCGGCTCGGCGGCAGTCGGGAGGAGCAGCTGCTTGAGATGCGGGTTGTGAGGACAGAAAAGGGGGAGCCTCACAGGACAGGTACGACCCCACCGAAGGCGGCTTCCGTCTGCGTCCTCTCCCTGCACCAACCAGAGAGCTCCCCTGGGGCCTGGTGAGGCCGAGACGCCGGCTCCAGCCATCGGCGGTCCCCTGTCCCTGCGACCAGGGAACTCTCCGCTAGGTGTTTCGACACCCAAGAGGATTTATGGGGGGGATGAAGGGGGGCAGCCCAGCGCAGGTTGGCCCCTGCCCAGCTGGAGGGGTGTTTGTAGAAGGAACAGGAAGGAGCGGGAAGGGGAAGTGAGAACCATGGAGCTTCCTTATGAGCAGTTCTTCCCGCAGGGTCCGTGGTGCTGGTGCGAGAACTGCCACACACACACACACACCCCCGTGCTCCACCCAGACCCTGGTCCTGTTGCTGTCCTGGGGCCGGGCACACAGCCCCCAGCGGGCCCCGGGCACTCGGCTACCGGCGCTGACCTGGGCGAGCGGCTCCGGCCTGCCCTTCCTGATGCCGCCACCTGAGCCTCTCCGTGACCTGAACTGTTTGAGAAACACGTGGTCGAACAGGCCTCTGTGAGCGCTCTTCTCGGAGCTGTTAGATTGCCACTTACGAAACAGCCTGTGTCGTAATAACTTTCAAAACGAAGCACATACTTGAAGCAGCAGCCAAATCAGCTTACTCCTCGGTGGTGCTTACGCTGAGGCCACAGCGCAGCCACCACTGCCGGCTGCCTCTCGCCAGCCTGTTACCGGGACTAGACCTTAGCGTCCCTCCAGGGACAGCCAGGCCCGGGACACCATGCAGGGCACCAGTGTTCAGGCCCGGGCTGTGGTCCCTGAGTGGAGGGAACCGGCCGGCAGAGGGCCGCCCCTCTCCCCCGCGGGCTTGCGCTGCAGTCAGGCCAGGAAGGAGGTGGCACAGGCACAGCCGAGTTATTGGGAAAGAGCGTAGGTTTCCCAGATTTGTTTTATTTCTGGTGCGACCCTGAGCCCCACTCCTTCCCCTCCCCCGCAGGGGAGCCTTTGCCGGTGTTGTCATGTACCCCGCGAATCACACAAGGACGCCTCAAGAAGTCAAATGAAGGAGTCACGTTTATTGCAAATCCAATCCGGGACCACGAGGGGGCATTTCGCTCTCCAAACCTCAGTGCCCCCCAGCCCCAGCCCCAGCACCAGATTTACAGGCCGACCACAAAGGTGCTGATGACATCCCAGGGTTGGGAATGAGGACCCTGGTCGCACAAAGCAGTTATGGAAGCGAGATGGAGCCGATCAGTTATCTGCAAAGATTAATTATAGTTTGGGGTCTTCAGACCACTGAGTTGACAGAAACACATTATCTAGAGCCCCGGGATCTTGGGACCTGAGTCAACCAGAAGGCATTATCTGTAGCCACTGAGGCCATTTAGGATAATGGTGCTGCCCCGGTTCCCAGGTCCAGAGGAATGTGCGTTCTAAAACCGGTATGACCACAACCAACGGGTATTCACGCTACAATCAATAGGGTGTTCAATCGAATGGGATGATTTATACAATTCAGAAAATCAAAGTAACTTTTCTATAGTTAGACAAAGCAAGTACGCACAGAAGCCAAACAGCAGGGTTAAAGTTACTACAGCTTCTACCTGAGACGATTGCCTCCACACTTCACCCGCAGGAGCCAGGAGGGCTGGCACCTCGGAGCTGCTCTACATTCGCTCGCTTTTCTGGGCTCCCTGGCCGCTCCGCCTGCATGGCCCTGGGCTTTGGGTGGAAGCTGCAGGGTGTGCACAGAAGCTTCACGGGCATCCCTCCGGCAGCAGAGGCCCAGAGAGGCCTCCCGGCCTCCTCGCGAGCCCGGTTCCCGGGGCCTGTCTGGGTCCACGAGATGGAACAGGAGCCACCCCTCACAGGCCTGGAGCTCTGCCAGGTCTGCATGGTCCCTGCGCGTGCTGCAGGCCTGGCGGCCCTGCCTGGCCTTGGGGGCCTCCCAAAGCAGCCGGGGGTCAGGGAGCGCCTTGAGTGGGATGGGCAGCCCTCCTGCGCAGCCACATTTCTGTGCAAAAGGAGAGGGTTGCCTCACTGACAGCTGTCCTCCCGCCAAGGGGAGCAGAGAGCAGCGTGGCCGTGTGGCCTGGCGGGCGGGCGGGCGGGCGGGCGTGGGGACCTGGTCCCGCTGGGCGGCTCAGGCCCCGCTGACCCGGGGCAGCCCAGGGCCCTGTCTGGAAGTGTATCTTTGGTGAACTTTACCTCCTTCCGTGTTTAGGCTTAGGTCTCCGGTCACTGATCAAAGGGCTTTCAGGGTGAGGAGACCTGGTGTTGAACTCGGGGTGCGGGGCTCCCGTGGAAGCAGAGGCCTCAGCAGAAGCCTGAACATGGGGTGGTGGCCCCCAAGGGGGAACCCCGGGCAGCCAGGCCTGGCTGGGGAGGCCTGGTCTTGGGTCCTGCCCAGCCCCAGCCCAGGGAAGGGTCTGCAGAGCCGGGGCAGGCGTGGGCTCGTGTCCCCCACCCTCAGCAGCCCAGCAGCCACCGGGGAGCTGGGACCCGCGTTGCTCCTGACAGGACACCGGGCACCCCCCTCCCCCTCCCAGCAGATCCAGGGGCCTGCCCAGGCCACACACTGGGCTCGGTCAGCCCTGGGCTCAGAGCTGGGGGCATAGGCGTCCAGGGAGGAAGCAGGGACAGCCCTGGGCTGGCCATCCCCCAGGGCCAGTTCAGAACCAGGGCCCTGAGAGGAACCTGGGCCGGCTGGCAGAACAGGTCCTGCAAGAGGAGCAGGCAGATGGCAGTGGGGCAAGTTACTGTCTGAGCGGGCCCAGCTCTGATGACTCAGGTGGAGGCCACATGGTGGCCACACGCGTGTGCTGAGGGGCAGCAGGCCTCAGAGGGGCAGACACCCGAGACCCCCTTTCCCCTCCTGTGGCTCCGAGCTCCCCCCCTAAACCCCCAGCATCACGGGGAGTCAGCCCCCCACACAGAAGCAGCGCGTCTGGGCCGGGCCGACCCTGCTCCTCGCCTCACTTTCCCCATTAGTGCCCGCAGCGGCTCCGGGTGAACTGAGGCCAGGCCCTTGTGTTGGGGGGAAGGTTCCCTGTGTCTCCGTGGTCAGAGTCCTGACCCCTTCCCTTCCACTGGCAGTGCCTTCCAGAAGGAAACCAAGCAGGCAGAGGTCAGAGGTCGGTGCCCTGGTGAGGTCAGGAGAGGGGGTGGAGGATCTGTGTGCAGAGATCATCCATGGACTTGTGTCCTCCACCTCCAGGACTAGGCGTTCGGCCGGGCAGCAGGAGGGTTAGGGCTCCGGGCACGCCTGGCAGGCCTCTGCTCACAGGCCAGCGGCTCACCCTGGGCTGCCTCCCAGCCCCATGCCAGCCCTGCCCTCTCCCCCCACTGCCTGCTGCCCAGCTGGCCCTCCTCAGCCTCAAGCCTCACCTGTGCCACCTGCGGCCACGTGCTGGGCCAGCCGTGGGCAAACTACGGCCCGCGGGCCGGATCCGGCCGTTTGAAATGAATAAAACTAAAAAAAAAAGACCGTCCCCTTTTGTGTAATGATGTTTACTTTGAATTTCTATTAGTTCACACAAACACTCCGTCCATGCTTTTGTTCCGGCCTCCGGGCCAGTTTAAGAACCCATTGTGGCCCTCGAGTCAAAAAGTTTGCCCACCCCTGCCAAGTCCCTCAGACCGCACGCCACAGCGGCCACGCGGCAGCCCCACCTGCCCCGTAAGGCAGGGCCGGGCCTGAGCTCCCCCGCGGGCTGCTTTCTCATCGCATCTCGTTTTACAGAAGAAATGCACCCTTCGTTCCAAAATGGAAGTCGGGAGGGTAAAGTTCGCGGCTGCTGGGCAATGGGAGATGGGTGTCCGGCAAGCAAGGCCCATGGGCAGGGGATGTGCCAGCGGGGAGCAAGGCAGCCATTAGCCTCTCGCCCCACCCCCACCCGCGCCCGTTGGGAAATGGTTATGACCTGAGATGGAGTGTTCCGGACACCAGGGTGGGCCCTGAGGGTCGCTGCAGGGGCTCTGGCCTGCGCGGGCTCCTGTGTGGGCCCAGGGCTTCCCGCTGCACCGTGACAGTTCTTGTTTCCCTCCACCCGCAGAGCTCACAGCGCCTCCAGCCGCGGACAGCCCACCGCGCTCTGCTGGGACCTTCGCCATCAAAGGGATGAAGATGGCAGCCCAGGCCAAGGCCAAGCCCACCAGACCCTCCAGGGCTCACCCTGCAAAGCCTAAAGCCTGCCAGCAGCACCCCAAGATCCGGAACTACAACTTCAAAGACTAACTTCCTCAGCTCCCCCCCCCTCCTAGTGGGTTTGGGGGCCTGTGTCTCCATCTCCAGAGCAGAGGTATGTGTGTGCCCGGCGTGTGCGCGGGGGACTGAGCTGCAGCTCACGCTCCCCAATGCTGTTGGGGTGCCTCACAGGCCTAGCGAGGAGCCCATTAAATCCACGCCTCCCCCTCCTGCTGGCCCCGGCGTTGTTTATCTTCCTACTTGGTACAGGGCATCACCCGTGTCATCGCCCACAGCCGCCCACCTCACGCTGCTGGGGCGCAGAGCATGGGATGCCCACCCGCAGCACGCGCCCCCCAGAGCACTGCAGGCGGGGGCCTTCCACAGTGAGAGCTGCGAGCCCTGTGCTGGGTGCTCATGTCGGGTGCTGGGAGGCGGGGGGGGGCAGACCCGGCACCTGCAAGAGTGAGAAACACCCCCTGACGCCACTCACTCTAAGGGCACACAACCCACCCCTCCCCCACCGGGAGAGTCCTGCCTGCAGGTCCTGATCCGGAGCCTGGACTTTGTCCCAGTGCCCACCGCATGGCCTGGGCCGCCCGCCCGCCCGCAGCCCTGCTGGGGGAGAGGTGGCTGTGCCCTCAGGCAGGCAGGGCACTGTATCCAGGAGGGTGGGAGGGCGACGGGGGCGGCTGCTCCCACAACCTGCTGTGTGACTGGGGGGCATCGCGTGGCCTGTGTCCTCTGCCTGCCTGGCTCACAGGTGTGGGGAGCGGGCAGCACTGGCCCAGGGAACTGCCTGATGCAGGGCCGAGGTCACAGACCCGGTGCCGTGGGCAGCGCTCCTGCCTCGCCCTGTGCGCAGGCGGCGCAGGCTCGGCCTCCCCGCGGGCAGCACTGCTGTGTCCGCCGGTGCCCTGCCAGCGAGGCGCGGCCGCGCGACTTCCTGCAGCGGAGAAAGTGAGCGGGAGCCGGGTGTTTGCCGCAGAAGCACTTCCGACCCGCGCAGCCTCCTGCTCGGCGCGCCGGGTATGAAGCGCTCTTCATCCGGGGAGAGGCGCGGGAGCGAGTGGCCACGTGCGCGCACGGGCTCCCGGAGGCTCCTTTGTTCATCGCTCCCGGCGGTGTCCGTGAGGCGCCGGCTCTCCCGACGGCCGCGCGGCTCTGGGCAGCGGGGAGGCGCCCGCTCGGCCGCCGCCGGGCCCGGAGGCGTTTCCGGGTCCCCGCGAAATGGGGCGCCGGGCAGGAAGGACCAGGCCCGCGGCGATGACCGGCAGTAACCCCGCCGGGGCTCCCTGGCTGGGTCAATGACCGCGCTCGCCCACGGCTGCCCGCGCGACGGCCCAGCCGCCCATCACCCTATCGCCTAGCAACGCCCACTCGCGCGCCGCCATTGGTCCGGCGTGCACGCCCCCGGCCCCTGATTGGCCGCGACTGCGGGGCGAGCCACGCCCCCATCCAGGTCCGCGCGCTCGGACGCGGACACGTGCGTGCGTCCCCCGGGGTCCGCCTAACCCCCAGTGGGGCCCGGTGTGAACCCCGACACCCCAGCCACCCCGTCCCGTGCCACCCACGCGCCGCGCACACGTGGGCCCTGCGTAGCCCTGGGAGGGGGCGGCCGAGGAGGCGGGGGTGGGCGCGCCATGTGCCTCCTGGCGAACGGAAGTCGAGGCCCCCGCCGTCCCGGGCGCGCCCCCGAGAGGGTCCCGCCATCACCCCACCGGCGGCGGCGCGCGGTCCCGGGCGCAGCCCCGACGCTCATTGGCCTGGGCGGCGCCGCCGAGCTGTCAGCCCATGTGGCGTGTCCGCGCGGGGCGGCCGCGGTTAAATACGCCGGCGCCGGCCTAGAGGGAGCCAGAGAGACGCAGCGCCGGCGCCTCCTCCGCGCTGCATCCTCGCCCCGCCGCCCGCACTGCGCCCGCGCCTAGACCAGGTACTGCGGCGGGGCCGGGGCCGGGGCCGGGGCCGGGGCCCGGCGATCGGGGACCGGGGGCTGGGGTCGGGGGTCGGGCAGGCCGCTGGCTGCAGCCTCGGCCGCGGGGCGCTCGGGCTGCCCGCGGTGAAGGAGGGTTGCCCGCGAGGCCGCGCCGTCTGATGCGAGCGTCCGGGGCGGGCGGTTAAGGGCCTGCGCGCCGCGCCCCAGGCCGTGGGGAGGTGGGCGATGCGAGGGCCGGACGCCGGGAGCTCCGCGAACAGCCATTTTGGTCGCGGGGTGGGCCGAGGCAGGGGGAGTCCCCGCCGCCCGTGCGCGCCCACAAAGGTCTCCATGGGGCCCCTCCACCCGGGGCTTCCCCCCTTCGACTGCCGGCCGAGGCCCATCCCGACGCGGGGGCGCCTTTCAGCTACCGGAGGGCCGGGAGGGTGGCCGAGAGGCCGGGAGCCGGGCGGGGACCGGCTTTCCCACCACGTGGGCGCAGCGCCGAGCCCCGGAGGTGCTGGGGGCTGAGCCCGTGCGGCGGGGCGGGGCGCGCTGCGGGGGTCCCCTCCCCACCCCCACCCGCCTCCGCCGCACTCGGCGTGAATAGCAAGTAGGGAGAACAGAGCCGGCGCTTTCTGGAGGAAGCGGCCGCCCCGCGCTGGTGCCCTGGGCCGGCAAAGGGCTCTTTATTCGGCGCTGGGGGAGGGGGCTCCCGTCCTCCCGACCGCGGACGCTCGGCCACCAAGGAAGCCGCCTCTCCGGCGCTCGCCCGGCCTTGCTCGGACCAGGGAGGCCCGAGCGGTTGCGTGGCCAGCGGTCACGAGCATCAGGAGGCCCTGGGCCTTGACGAAGTTGCTCGACCAACCCTGGCTTGGCCCTCTCAGGGGCTACAGATCCCCGGCCCAGGCCCACAGCTGGGAGTGCGGGGCAGGGGGTGGGGCTCCCTCGGAGGTTCCCTGGGGACCTGGATCTGGATGGGCAGGCAGGCCGGCTGCCTGGAGGCGAGCGAGCAGAATCCCGCGGCCTCCCCTACACAGGTGCATGGGTCTGGGTGGCACTGGCCTGGCACCCGACCGGGAAAGGTGCCCCAGGTTGGCCCACCATGCGGCACAGGCGGCCACCTTTCCCCCAGAGCCCTGCCAGGCCTTGGCACCCACAGTGCCCTGCTGTCCTCTGGGTCCCTCCTGAGTCCTGGCAGCTTCTGCCTGCCCTCGGTGGCCATGAGCGTGGCGGGCAGCGTGGGGTGCTGAGCTCAGGGCTTCTCCGTGGGTCGTGGCCTCCCCATCCCCCAAGTTTCCCCCCTTAGGCTTTGGTGCCCTTTCTCCTTTGGTTCCCTGGGCCGGCTCCTAGGCCGGGAAGGGCTTGGGCCTTCCTCCGGGTGGCCCTCCTGAGGGCACCACAGCGGAGGTCACAGAGGCCACCGACTGCTGGGAGGGGTGGGCACAGGCAGCAGGCCCTGGTGGGGTCACCCCAGGCCTGGGCCCCAGATGTGACAGCTTCTGCCAAGGCCCAGTAAGAGGCGAGGACCTGCTGGGTCAGAGCTGACCGCCCGCCAACACACACACATTCACACCCAGGACATCCGTCCAGCCATCTGGCCTCCGGTCTGGGGCTTTCAGAGCTGCTGCTCTCTGACCCACCCGAGGGGGCGGGGGGGCAGGCTGAGGAGGGCGAGTACTGTGGGGTTCGGGGAGGTGTGGGGGCTGTGGACGGGTGTGGGCCGAGCTGACTGGTGCCTGGGCCCGTAGAGAGCATCATGGAGGAGGTGGTGATTGCTGGCATATCGGGGAAGCTGCCCGAGTCGGAGAACCTGCAGGAGTTCTGGGACAACCTCATTGGTGGTGTGGACATGGTGACGGACGATGACAGGAGGTGGAAGGCCGGTGAGTGATGGCCTGCCCGGCGCCCGACTCTCCCTGGACATGGGGCCCGAGTGTGGTCTGGGCCCCGGCTGTGGAGGCTGAGGTCGCTCCTGGTGTGCGCTGGCCCTTCTACAGCTGGTGCCTAGCGGCGGGCCGGGGCCGCGTGTCCGAGGTCAGATAAGCGCTGGCGCTGGGGAAGCTGGTTTGACTCCCCACGCGAGCAGTTCTACCTGATCCACGGGTGTGAGTCAGCGCAGAGCCCAGCCCAGCAGAGCCCGGTGGAGGGTCTGCACCAGGGCAGGGGGCGTGGAGGAGACCGCTCTGGGGCCACTGCCCACCCTCCTGGGGAGCCCCGTCTCCCTGTGGGTCCCTTGGGCCTTGACGCCCCACAGCGGTGCCTTCCCCCCGCCGTGTCTGCAGGACTGTACGGCCTGCCCCGGCGCTCCGGCAAGCTGAAGGACCTGTCCAAGTTCGACGCCACCTTCTTCGGGGTCCACGCCAAGCAGGCGCACACGATGGACCCCCAGCTGCGCCTGCTGCTGGAGGTGGCCTACGAGGCCATCGTGGACGGAGGTGGGTCGCTGGGGGGCCCATGGCCCACCTGAGGTCACAACGGGCAGCACTGTTCTCGGGCCCTTTGCTCCTAAAAGGACCACGTTCAGAGAAAAACGGAGCGCAGCCGGCCCAGGAGGCCGGCCGAGCGGGGCTCCCTTTGTCCCTGGTTGGGACTGCCGGGCCCGAGGTTCGGGAGGCGTGGGCCCCTGGGCAGGTCTGGTTTCACAACTGGCCTGCGGTGTCCTGGGCGTGCCCTGGCGCCCCAGTTTCCTTGCTCCCATCAGAGAACTGGTCTTGGGGTGAGGGCCAGTGCTGGGCTCCTGCCCTGGGTTGAGTCTGGTCCAGAGGTAGCTGGCTCTTGTCCTGGGGCTCAGACCTGTCCTTGCTGTGCCCACCCGCCCGTGAGAAGGGGTGGCTGGCCGGTCCCAGGCTCCCCACTCTTGTCTTTGGGTCAGCAGGTGCCAGCCGGCCCCTGGCCTGACACTGAGCAGGACAGGGCACAGACACATGCCTGGGGAGGGGCGGGAGGCTGGCAGACCTGATGGCCTTCTCGCTGCCCGGGCCCTACCCAGGGGCCTTGGATGCCGCTCCCCTGGGGCCGGCCAGGGCCCCTCCTGTAGGAGCCTGGACACTCGGCCTTTGTTTCCCTCTGTCTCCTTATCTTGCCTGTCCCAGGCAGGCGCCCTTGGGTCTTGGGTGTTCATTGGCCCTTGGGGCTCACCAGACTCCGCCAGGGACACCAGGGGCCAGGGGAGTAGCCTGGGGACAATGCTGCCCTCTGTCTTCACCTCTGTCTCTGGCCGCTGCCTGACCCAGAGCCTGGCGTCCCCCCTAGCCCCCCCTCCCCAGTTTCTTGTGACCTGGTTCCTGGTTCTCTGTTCTCAGCCCTACCTGGGCTGGCCCCACCCAGTCCCTCTGGCCGGCTAAGACGGCCCCCTCCACAAAGCTGGGTGGTGGGCAGGGTGCGGCCCGCGTCCTGACTGCTGCTCCCACAGGAATCAACCCGGCCTCGCTCCGAGGGACCAACACCGGCGTCTGGGTGGGAGTGAGTGGCTCTGAGGCCTCCGAGGCTCTCAGCCGAGACCCCGAGACCCTCGTGGGCTACAGCATGGTGGGCTGCCAGCGAGCCATGATGGCCAACCGCCTCTCCTTCTTCTTCAACTTCAAAGGTGGGTGCCCCCCCGGCAGCGTGGCTCCGGGGTTGAGCGTTGACCTATGAACCAGGAGGTCAGGGTTCCACTCCCGGTCAGGGCACGTGCCTGGGTTGCGGGTTCGATCTCCAGTGTGGGGCGTGCAGGAGGCAGCCGATCCGTGATTCTCTCATCGTTGATGTTTCTGCTTCTCCCTCTCCCTTCCTCTCTGAAGTCAATAAGAAATGTATTGAAGTTAAATAAAATTAATAAAGGTGGGCGGGCGCCCCTGGGAGGTGAGGCCGAGGACAGCGGGCTCACCTCACACCCCGCTCCACCTCGGCCGCAGGGCCCAGCGTCGCCCTGGACACAGCCTGCTCCTCCAGCCTGCTGGCCCTGCACAACGCCTACCAGGCCATCAGCAGCGGGGAGTGCCCCGCGGCCCTCGTGGGCGGCATCAACGTCCTGCTGAAGCCCAACACCTCCGTGCAGTTCATGAAGCTGGGCATGCTCAGCCCCGAGGGCACCTGCAAGTCCTTCGACCAGGCGGGTGAGGGCGCGGGCCGGGCGCGGGCAGCCTCCTCCCGCCTCCCAGGCCAGAGCGGGCGCCGCGCCTGCCTGCCACCTGAGCCGCCCTCTGCCCTCAGGGGACGGGTACTGCCGCGCGGAGGCCGTGGTGGTGGTCCTGCTGACCAAGAAGTCGCTGGCCCGGCGCGTGTACGCCACCATCCTGAGCTCCGGCACCAACACCGACGGCGCCAAGGAGCAAGGTGGGAACTGGCCGGAGCGGGTGGGGGCGCCGGGGCCGGGGAGGGTGCTGAGCTGGCCCTCCCTCCGCAGGCGTGACCTTCCCCTCCGGAGAGGCCCAGGAGCAGCTCATGCGCTCCCTGTACGAGCCGTTCGGCGTGGCCCCCGAGTCCCTGGAATACATCGAGGCTCACGGCACCGGCACCAAGGTGAGGCCCCCGCGCCCGCACCTGCGCCCGGGCTGCCCGCTGCAGGCTGACCCTCCTTTGTCCCCCGCAGGTGGGCGACCCCCAGGAGCTGAATGGCATCGACCGGGCACTGTGTGCCACCCGCCAGGACCCCCTGCTGATCGGGTCCACCAAGTCGAACATGGGGCACCCGGAGCCGGCCTCGGGGCTGGCCGCACTGGCCAAGGTGGGCACTCCCTCGGGCAGGGTTGCAGGGCGCCGTGCCTGGTCCCTGCCCTGGTTCTGGGGGGCCCGACATGCTGCTGGGCACCTCCCCACAGGGCTGCAGGCAGTGGCCAGGGCAGCCCCAGGTGGGCAGCTCACCCCTCAGCTTCCTGAGCAGCCATGGGGGCCTGGGTAACCCTGACCACCGTCGCTGGGCTCCTGGGTGTGGGCGCTTCCTGGGCGACAGGCTCCCGGCAGGTGGCCGCCCTCTGCCACTCTCGTGTCAGAAGCCGGACGGGTCTGGTCAGGGGCCTGGGTGTCCGGGCCCACAGCCACCTGGGAGGTGGTGGGCCTGGCTGAGGTGGGGCAGGTGTGGGGGGAAGTGCAGGCAGCAGCAGGGCTGTGGGTTGCCTTGGGGTCTCAGGACGACACGCTGCCCACAGGTGCTGCTGTCCCTGGAGCACGGGCTCTGGGCGCCCAACCTGCACTTCCACAGCCCGAACCCCGAGATCCCAGCGCTGCACAACGGGCGGCTGCGGGTGGTGGACCGGCCCCTGCCCGTCCGCGGGGGTAACGTGGCCATGAACTCCTTCGGCTTTGGCGGCTCCAACGTCCACGTCATCCTTCGACCCAACTGGTGCCCGCCCCCCGCGCCCGCCCCCCACGCCGCCTTGCCCCGCCTACTGCTGGCCAGCGGGCGCACCCCTGAGGCCGTGCAGGGGCTGCTGGAGCAGGGCCGCCAGCACAGCCAGAACCTGGCCTTCGTGAGCATGCTCAACAACATCGCGGCCACGCCCGTCACCGCCATGCCCTTCCGGGGCTGCACCGTGCTGGGCGGCGAGGACGGTGGGCAGGAAGTACAGCAGGTGCCCGCTGGGCAGCGCCCGCTCTGGTTCATCTGCTCCGGTGAGTCCTGGCCTGGCCTGCTGGGCGTGGGGGCAGAGGGTGGGTGGCCGGGGCCTGACACCTCCCGCCCTCAGGCATGGGCACGCAGTGGCGCGGGATGGGGCTCAGCCTCATGCGCCTGGCCTGCTTCCGGGACTCCATCCTGCGTTCCGACGAGGTCGTGAAGCCCTTGGGGGTGCAGGTCTCGGAGCTGCTGCTGAGCACGGACGAGGCCACCTTCGACGACACCGTCAACGCCTTCGTGAGCCTGACGGCCATCCAGGTCGGTCCTCGGGGTCGGGGTCGGGGGGAGGGGGATGCGGAGGGCGGGGCCTGGACCTGCCGGGGCCTCCCCAGGACTCAGGTGACACGTCTGCCCCCAGATCGCCCTCATAGACCTGCTGACCAGCCTGGGCCTGCGGCCGGACGGCATCGTCGGGCACTCCCTGGGCGAGGTCGCCTGCGGCTACGCCGACGGCTGCCTCTCGCAGGAGGAGGCTGTGCTCGCCGCCTACTGGCGCGGCCAGTGCATCAAGGAGGCCCACATCCCGCCGGGGGCCATGGCGGCCGTGGGTAGGTCCTGCCCAGGGGCATGGTGCCCGTACACGGGCTGGTGGCCATCGGTGCGGTTTTCCCAGGAGCCTGAGCTGAACCCACGTGGGGACAAGAACCCCCCTCCCTGATTACCCACACGACTTGGGATAAAGTCGGGGTGTCAGGGTCACTCGCCTTGGCTCCCTCCACAGGCGGGGGCCTGGGTGTCGTGATGAGGGAGGGAGGGCGGCCGTGGGCTGGCAGTAATGACACCCCCACTGAGAGGAGACGCGGCGGGGCGGGGAGGCCTGTAAAGGCTGCTCCTCCGCGGCTGCAATTACTGAGCCGGTCATCAGTGCTGCCCCTGAGGCCCCTCTGCCCACAGGCTTGTCCTGGGAGGAGTGTAAGCGGCGCTGCCCCCCTGGCGTCGTGCCCGCGTGCCACAACTCCAAGGACACGGTGACCATCTCGGGACCTCAGGTGGGTGCTGGGGCGAGGCCGGTCCTCACGTCCCTCCCAGCCTCCGGGCGGGCTCTGCCGGGCCCAGGACACCCGTCACCCGCGCCTCTTCTCCCCAGGCCTCCGTGTCCGAGTTCGTGGAGCAGCTGCGACAGGAGGGTGTGTTCGCCAAGGAGGTGCGGACGGGCGGCCTGGCCTTCCACTCCTACTTCATGGAGGGCATCGCCCCCTCGCTGCTGCGGGAGCTCAAGAAGGTGGGCCGGCCACCCCCGGGGCTGCCCGGGGCCCGGGAGGGCGGGAGTGGCGAGCACCTGGCGCTGACCAGCAGCCTGTGCGCAGGTGATCCGGGACCCGCGGCCCCGCTCCGCGCGCTGGCTCAGCACCTCCATCCCCGAGGCCCAGTGGCAGAGCAGCCTGGCCCGCACGCCGTCCGCCGAGTACAACGTCAACAACCTGGTGAGCCCGGTGCTGTTCCAGGAGGCGCTGTGGCACGTGCCGGAGAACGCCGTGGTGCTGGAGGTCGCCCCCCATGCGCTGCTGCAGGTACGCCCGGCGGGTCCGTGGGCTCCGGGCCGGGGGGGGGGGGGGGGTCCCGGGTCTGGGTGCACACAGGGCAGCGGTCAGGCCCAGCCCGACTGTCCCCGCAGGCCGTGCTGAAGCGGGGCCTGAAGCCCGGCTGCACCGTCCTCCCCCTGATGAAGAAGGACCACGCCGACAACCTGCGCTTCCTGCTCGGCAGCGTGGGCCGCCTGCACCTGGCGGGGTGGGTCTGCGCCCGTCACCAGGGCCTCGGGGTCCCCACCTCGGTCTCTGAGTCTTCGGGGAGGTGGTTGGCAGTGGGTGTGATGGGGGTCCCAGGGCCAGGTGCGCCCCTAACCCACTCCCCACCCCCAGCATTGACATCAACCCCAATGGCCTGTTCCCGCCCGAGGAGTTCCCAGCCCCCCGGGGGACCCCGCTCATCTCCCCCCTCATCAAGTGGGACCACAGCCAGACCTGGGACGTGCCTGCCGCCGAGGACTTCCCCAGCGGCTCCAGCACCTCCTCGGCTACTGTGTACACCATCGGTGAGCCGGGCGGGGGTGAGGCCGGCGGGGTAGGGGCTCCAGCTCTCCCTCCCGCGGTGGGCACTGAAGCCTGTGCCCTGCAGACGCCAGCCCCGAGTCCCCCAGCCACTACCTGGTGGACCACCGTGTCGACGGCCGCGTCCTCTTCCCGGCCACCGGCTACCTGAGCCTGGTCTGGAAGACACTGGCTCGCGCCCTGGACCAAAACATGGAGCAGATGCCCGTGGCTTTCGAGGACGTGACGCTGCACCAGGCCACCATCCTGCCCAAGACGGGTGAGGCGGGGTGGCCGGGAGGAGCCAGGGGGTGCTGGGCCCTGACCCCGCTGCTCACCCTGGTCCCGCTGTCCACAGGCACCGTGTCCCTGGAGGTACGGCTGCTGGAGGCCTCGCACGCCTTCGAGGTGTCTCAGAACGGCAACCTGGTCGTGACCGGTGAGCGGGGTGCCGGGCCACAGGCCGTCCAGCTCGGCTCTGCCCAGACCTCAGACCCCTGACTGCCCCCCACCCCCGCCCACAGGGACGGTGTACCAGTGGGAGGACCCCGACCCCCGGCTCTTCGACAGCCAGGACGGCCTGGACGCAGCAGACCCCGCAGATCCCTCGGCCACCTTCCGCTTGTCCCGGGGCGACGTGTACAAGGAGCTGCGGCTGCGGGGCTACGACTACGGCCCCCACTTCCAGGGCGTCCTTGAGGCCTCCCTCGAAGGTGGGCACAGTGTCCCCTGGACACCTCGGGGGCGGGCCCAGTGTCCAGGCGCCACGGGCCTGCCATGGCCCCAGCCAGGGGGTGGGGGGAGAGGTGGGTGGAGGGGCCACTGCCGCCTGGTCAGGGCACGGGAAGAGGCTGCGTGCGACTGACCCCTCGTGCTGACGCCCCCCTGCCACAGGCGACACTGGCCAACTGCTGTGGCGGGACAACTGGGTGACCTTCCTGGACAGCATGCTGCAGATGTCCATCCTGGGCGCCTGCCAGCGCAGCCTGCGCCTGCCCACCCGCATCGCCGCCATACGTATCGACCCCGCCCTCCACCAGCGCAAGGTGCACACACTGCAGGACGAAACCCCAGGTAGCACGGCCCCACACCCCTGCGCCCCGGGCCCCGCACCCCTGCGCCCCGGCCCCCGCACCCCTGCGCCCGCTGCGCCCCAGGCCCCGCACCCCTGTGCCCTGGGCCCCGCACCCCTGTGCCTGCTGCGCCCCGGGCCCTGCACCCCTGTGCCCGCTGCGCCCCAGGCCCCACACCGCCCACGCTCTGTGTCCTCACAGCGGTTCGCGTGGTGGTGAGCAGCTCTCTGAACAGCACAGTGGCTGGGGGCGTCGTCATCTCAGGCCTGCACACCTCGGTGGCCCCGCGGCGGCAGCAGGAACAGCACGCGCCCATCCTGGAGAAGTTCTGCTTCACGCCGCACGTGGAGGGCGGGTGCCTGGCGGACAGCGCGGCCCTGCAGGAGGAGCTGCAGCTGTGCAGCGGTGAGGCCCTCCCAGCCCAGGCACTAGCCTCTTACACACCCCTGGTGACGGGGAGTTCATCCCCCACCCCCCCACAGCCCATTCCTGGGACCTGGTCTAGCTTCGCCTCCCCTGTCTTCACGGGCCCACCCACCAGCACAGGCGAGCCCTCCTCACACCGGCAACAGCCGGGACCGCGGGCACCGACCTCGCAGTCGGTAGACCTGTCCTTTGTGGGGGCGCCCTATTGGGGCACAGCAGCTTCTGTCCTGGGGCCCTCTGTGGTCGGCGCCACTTGTGAGCCCTGGACCGCCAGGCTGCCCACTCGTCCTTCCATCTGTCTGCGTGTCCAGTGGGCTGGGCAGTGGGGCCTGAGGACGGCCCCCAGGTCCCTGCTGCAGTCAGATACCTGCTGCCCGGGGGCCAGGACCCGCCCATCTGAGGCCAATGCCCATCCCCCCCCAGGGTTGGCACAGGTGCTGCAGGCCAAGGTGGCCCAGGAGGGGCTGAAGATGGTGGTGCCCGGGCTGGATGGGGCGCAGGCCCCGCGGAAGCCCCCGCAGCAGGGCCTGGCTCGGCTGCTGGCGTCCGCCTGCCAGCTCAACGGGAACCTGCAGCCGGAGCTGGGCCGGGTGCTGGCGCAGGCGCGGCCGGGGCTGCCCGAGGACCCGCTGCTCAGCGGCCTCCTCGACTCCCCGGCCCTCAAGGCCTGCGTGGACACCGCCCTGGAGAACGTGACCGGCCTCCGCATGAAGGTGGTGGAGGTAGGTGCTGGGCAGGGCGGTCAGCACGGGCGCCGAGCTGGGCAGACCCACGCCAGGGCCAGGGCCCAGCCGGCGTGAGCACCAGCGTGAGACTGCACACGTGTTCGCTGCTCCCGCGGCGGGGGGTGAAGGACACGGGCGCTACAGACGGGGGGCCAGGGCCGCCCATCCAGGCCCCTGTCCCACCAGGTGCTGGCTGGGGACGGCCACCTCTATTCGCGCATCCCGGCGCTGCTCAACACCCAGCCCCTGCTGCAGCTGGACTACACGGCCACCGACCGCCACCCCCAGGCCCTGGAGTCCACCCAGGCCAAGCTGCAGCAGCTCGACGTGGCCCAGGGCCAGTGGGACCCCGCGGATCCCGCCCCCAGTGGCCTGGGCCCGGCCGACCTGCTGGTGTGCAACTGTGCGCTGGCCACCCTCGGGGACCCGGCCACAGCCCTCGGCAACATGGCCGCCGCCCTCAAGGAGGGGGGCTTCCTGCTCCTGCACACGCTGCTCAGAGGGCACCCCCTCGGGGAGACCCTGTCCTTCCTGGCCTGCCCCGAGCCGCCGCCGGGCCGGCAGGGCCTGCTGGGCCAGGACGAGTGGGAGGGCCTGCTGGCGGGGGCGTCCCTGCGCCTGGTGGCCCTGAAGAGGTCCTTCTACGGCTCCGTGCTCTTCCTGTGCCGCCGGCCCGCCCCGCAGGGCAGCCCCATCTTCCTGCCCGTGGAGGACGCCAGCTTCCAATGGGTGGACTCGCTCAAGGTCAGTGCCCCCGCCCCAGCCCCGCGCCCGCTGCCCCGGGACCCTCCCACAGACCAACCCTCGCCTCGTCCTGCAGGACATTCTGGCCGACGCCTCCTCCCGGCCGGTGTGGCTGACGGCCCGCGGCTGCGCCACCTCGGGCGTCGTGGGCCTGGTCAACTGCCTGCGGAAGGAGCCCGGCGGCCACCGGGTCCGGTGAGCGCCCTGAGCTGTGCCCGGCCCCCGCCCGCCCCCTCCTCCCCTCAGCCCCGCCCTGCCCAGCACCTCCCTCCCCTCACTGGTCTGCTGCCCACAGGTGCATCCTGGTGTCCAACCTCAGCAGCGCGTCCCCCGTCCCCCAGCTGGACCCCGGCTCCGCGGAGCTGCAGGAGGTGCTGCGGGGGGACCTGGTCATGAACGTCCACCGGGACGGGGCCTGGGGGGCCTTCCGCCACTTCCCGCTGGAGCACGGTGAGCCCCGCCGGGCCCCCGCCGGCAGCTGGGTGGGTGAGGAGGGGCTGGGGATCCCCGCCCGGCTGGGCCCTAGCAGCCCTGCCTCTGGCCCCAGGCCCGCCGGAGGAGCAGACGGAGCACGCCTTCGTGAACGTCCTCACCCGGGGGGACCTGTCCTCCATCCGCTGGGTCTGCTCCCCGTTGCGCCACGCCCCGGCCCCCAGCCCCGGCGTCCAGCTCTGCACCGTCTACTACGCCTCCCTCAACTTCCGGGACATCATGCTGGCCACGGGCAAGCTGTCGCCTGACGCCATCCCAGGTGCGGGCGGGGCGGGGCAGGTGCAGGCCCTGGGGGCAAAGGGTCCCCGCCCAAAGCTCTCGGACCAGAGCCGTGGGCTGACCCGCCCTCTGCCCCCAGGGAAGTGGGCTGCCCGGGACTGCATGCTGGGCATGGAGTTCTCTGGCCGAGACCCCAGCGGCAAGCGCGTGATGGGGCTGGTGCCCGCCGAAGGCCTGGCCACCTCCGTCCTGCTGTCCCAGGACTTCCTGTGGGACGTGCCCTCCAACTGGTGAGTCAGCGGCCGGGAGCCCAGGCCTGACACAGACGTGGCCGGTGGGGCCTGAGTGACCCGTCCCTGTGCCCGTCCCTGTGCCGGCAGGACCCTGAAGGAGGCGGCCTCGGTGCCCGTGGTCTACACGACGGCCTACTACTCGCTGGTGGTGCGCGGGCGCGTGCAGCGCGGGGAGACGGTGCTCATCCACTCGGGCTCGGGCGGCGTGGGCCAGGCGGCCATCGCCATCGCCCTCAGCCTGGGCTGCCGCGTCTTCACCACCGTGGGTGAGCTGCCGCCCCTCCCGCCCGCCCGGCCGCCCCTCCCGCCGCAGCCAGCTCACCGCACGCGCCTCCCCCAGGGTCGGCGGAGAAGCGGGCATACCTCCAGGCCAGGTTCCCCCAGCTCGACGACACCAGCTTCGCCAACTCCAGGGACACGTCCTTCGAGCAGCACGTGCTCCAGCACACGGCGGGGAAGGGTGCGTGGCCCCCGGAACCCCAGCACCGCCCCCTGCCCGGCACCTCCGCTCCCGCCCCTCCCCCGCCCACCCTGCCCTGCGGGCTGAGCGGGAGAAGGAGGCCAGGCAAGGCCCGGGTCTGGCCTCCGGACTGTGGCTGTGCCCAGCAGTGGGGTGACCGTGGGACGCCTTTCCCCCCAGGTGTGGACCTGGTCCTGAACTCGCTGGCCGAGGAGAAGCTGCAGGCCAGCGTGCGGTGCCTGGCCCAGCACGGCCGCTTCCTGGAAATCGGCAAATTCGACCTTTTCAACAACCACCCCCTGGGTGAGGCCGGGCAGCAGGCGGTGGGGCCGGGGCCGGTGGGGGCAGCAGGCAGTGGGGCCGGGGCCGGTGGGTCCCCCGGGCGCTGGGGCCGAGAGTGCGAGCCTCGCCCTCCGCTCCCGCACGCCAGGCATGGCCATCTTCCTGAGGAACGTGACCTTCCACGGGATCCTGCTGGACGCCCTCTTCGAGGAGGCCAGCGCCGACTGGCGGGCGGTGGCGGGGCTGCTGCGGGCGGGCATCCGGGACGGCGTGGTGCAGCCCCTCCGCTGCACCGTGTTCCCCAAGGACCAGGTGGAGGGCGCCTTCCGCTACATGGCGCAGGGGAAGCACATCGGCAAAGTGCTCGTGCAGGTGAGGGGGCCCCGGGCAGGTGAGGGGGACCCTGGGCGCCCGTGCAGGTGAGGGGGGTCCGGGCAGGTGAGGGGGACCCTGGGCGCCCGTGCAGAGTGTGAGCCGTGCTGCTTGTGCAGGTGCGTGAGGAGGAGCCGGACGCCATGCCGCAGGGGCCCCTGCCCACCCTGACGACCGCCGTGTCCAAGCTCTTCTGCCCGGCCCACAAGAGCTACGTCATCGCCGGGGGCCTGGGCGGCTTCGGCCTGGAGCTGGCTCAGTGGCTGGTGCTGCGCGGGGCCCAGAAGCTGGTGCTGACCTCGCGCTCTGGCATCCGCACGGGTGAGGCCTGGGGTGGGCGGGCGGCGGGCAGTGGGGACGCGCCCTCCCTGGTCAGCCCCCCACGGGCTCTGAGGCCCCGGGCAAGGTGGCTGGAGCCCTGATCCCAGTCCCCCGCCTGCAGGCTACCAGGCCAAGCAGGTGCGGGAGTGGCGGCGACAGGGTGTGCAGGTGCTGGTGTCCACCAGCAACGCCAGCTCCCTGGACGGGGCCCGGGGCCTCATCGCCGAGGCCGCGCAGCTGGGGCCGGTCGGAGGCGTCTTCAATCTGGCCATGGTGAGTGGGCTCCGTGGCGGGCGGGGCGCCCGGGGCCGCGGGGCAGCGCTGAGTTCGCCTCCCCCCAGGTCCTGAGGGACGCGATGCTGGAGAACCAGACGCCCGAGCTCTTCCAGGACGTGAGCAAGCCCAAGTACAGCGGCACCCTGCACCTGGACAGGTGGGCGCGGCCCTCCCCACGCCCCGCCCTCACGCCCACTCAGGTGGTGCCGCCCCCCGGGCCCCGCTCCCCGTGCACGTGCTCCAGGGACGGGTCCAGGCCCCGGGACTCTTGGGGCAGAGCCGCGGCTCCACAGAGGCAGGGCCGGTTCAGCAGGGGGCGGGCAGCGGCAGCTGGCCCGGGAGTGACCCCAGCACCCACAGGGTGACCCGTGAGGCGTGCCCCGAGCTGGACTACTTCGTGGCCTTCTCCTCGGTGAGCTGTGGGCGCGGCAACGCAGGCCAGACCAACTACGGCTTCGCCAACTCCACCATGGAGCGCATCTGCGAGAGGCGCAGGCATGACGGGCTCCCAGGTAGGCCTGCGGCCCCGCCTGCTCCATGCTAACCGCCCCCCACCTGCCCTCACCCCACCCCCCCTCCCGCCCACGGCCCCGCCTGCTCCATGCTGACCGCCCCCCACATGCCCTCACCCCACCCCCCCTCCCGCCCACAGGCCTGGCCGTGCAGTGGGGCTCCATCGGTGACGTAGGCGTGGTGCTGGAGACGATGGGCAGCAACGACTCGGTCATCGGGGGGACGCGGCCCCAGCGCATCGCCTCCTGCCTGGAGGTGCTGGACGTCTTCCTGAGCCAGCCCCACCCCGTGCTAAGCAGCTTCGTGCTGGCAGAGAAGAAGGCCGCGGCCCGCGGGGACGGCGACGGCCAGCAGGACCTGGTGAAGGCCGTGGCACACATCCTGGGTGAGGGGCCGCCCGCCTCAGTTTCCCACCCACGCGGGGCCTGCCTGCCTGCTCACCACCCACCCTACTCCCCTCCCCACTTGCCAACCAAACGCCTCTCCTCTCCCCAGGCATCCGCGACTTGGCCGCCGTCAACCTGGACAGCTCGCTGGGGGACCTGGGCCTGGACTCGCTCATGGGCGTGGAGGTGCGCCAGACGCTGGAGCGCGAGCACGACCTGGTGCTGTCCATGCGCGACATCCAGCAGCTCACGCTGCGGAAGCTGCAGGACCTGTCCTCCCAGGCCAGCCCGGCCAGCGGTGCGTGCGGGTCAGAGGTCGCGGGCCCAGCCTTCGGGGGGTGGGCGTGTGTCTCGGTGCGGCCTGTGGGCAGCCTGGCCAGGTCGGGCTTGTTGACCAGCCCCTCCGAGTGGGACCAGAGCCCCAGCAGCAGCTGGAGCCGCAGGTGCACGTGTACGGACGTGCGCGTCCGCGGGCACCGGTGGAAGCCGGCCTCCCTGGCATCTCTCCCCACAGAGCTGGCGGCCTCCACGCCCAAGGAGGACAGCCCTGCCCGGCAGCAGGCCCTGCTGAACCTGAGCACCCTGCTGGTGAACCCGGAGGGCCCGACCCTCACGCGGCTCAACTCGGTGCAGAGCTCCGAGCGGCCCCTGTTCCTGGTGCACCCCATCGAGGGCTCCACCACGGTGTTCCACAGCCTGGCCGCCAAGCTCAGCATCCCCACCTACGGCCTGCAGTGCACGCGAGGTGTGTGCGGGTCCCGGGGGGGGGGGGGGCGGGGGGGCCATGGGGCCGGGGCACCCACCCACACGGAGCTCTCCCGCCCGCAGCCGCCCCGCTGGACAGCATCCAGAGCCTGGCCGCCTACTACATCCAGTGCATCAGGCAGGTGCAGCCCGAGGGGCCCTACCGCATCGCCGGCTACTCCTACGGCGCCTGCGTGGCCTTCGAGATGTGCTCGCAGCTGCAGGCGCAGCAGGGCCCCGCCCCCGCGCACAACAGCCTCTTCCTGTTCGACGGCTCGCACACCTACGTGCTGGCCTACACACAGGTGAGGGCGGCGCCGGGTCAGCCAGTCGGGTCGTGCCCCCCTCGCCTCCCTACACAGCCTCTCCCTCCCCTTGCAGAGCTATCGTGCGAGGCTGACGCCCGGCTGCGAGGGGGAGGCCGAGGCCGCGGCCATGTGCTTCTTCGTGCAGCAGTTCACGGACACGGAGCACAACAGGGTGGGTCCTGGGCCAGACGGGTCTGTGCCAGGCGGGGGCGGGGTCTGTGCCTGGGGGCGGGGTCTGCACCCGGCGGGGGCGGGGTCTGCTGGCCCACAGCGGGACCCACTCATCCATCCCGCAGGTGCTGGAGGCGCTGCTGCCCCTCGCGGGCCTGGAGGAGCGTGTGGTGGCCGCCGTGGACATGATCACGCAGAGCCACGCGGGCCTGGACCGCCGTGCGCTCACCTTTGCCGCGCGCTCCTTTTACCACAAGCTGCGCGCCGCGGAGCAGTACACGCCGCGGGCCACCTACCATGGCAACGTGACGCTGCTGCGCGCCAAGAAGGGCGGGGCGCAGGGCGAGGACCTGGGCGCCGACTACAACCTGTCCCAGGTGTGCGACGGGAAGGTGTCGGTGCACATCATCGAGGGCGACCACCGCACGCTGCTGGAGGGCAGCGGCCTGGAGACCATCCTGGGCATCATCCACGGGGCCCTGGCCGAGCCGCGCGTCAGCGTGCGGGAGGGCTAGCCGCCCGGCCCGGCCCAGCCCAGTCCGGTCCTGCTGCTGGGCCCGGCCTGCACCCCGGGGGCCGCTAGGAGTAGGACTGACGCCCGCCCGTCCTGGGCACCTCCCGCCCGGCCGCCTCGGCCGCCACCACGTGGGCGCGGGGCCGGGACCCGCGCCACCGACTCGGAGGCCTCCCTGGTCTGTGAAGAGTCGGCCGAGCCGGGCGCGATCCCGTGAGCCCCCGACGCCACGTGCGCCCGCGTGTCCTTGGGGTCCCGGTTTGGATTCTATTTATTGCGCCGCTGGGGAGCCGCGGGCCAGGATGCAGCGGGGCAGCGGCCGGGCACCCACCCTGTTCCCTGTTCTTTTTTCAAGAAACACATTCATGTTGCTGCTCAGATTTTGAAATTTATTATAATTGTCAGTTCAAAGACCCTGTCTGGATCTGTTTCATTTTTACACGGACTCGGGGACGATAGGGACCCCAGGCTCTCCGTGCCCTCCAGCACCAGCGCCCCGAGGCAGTCTGGCGCCCCCTGCAGGGCATACAGCCGTTAGGAGTGGCAGGCAGCGGTTGTGGGGACCCCCGCACCTTTTGCCAGAAGTGAGAGCCGGGTCTGCGCCCCAGGGCACGTGTGGAGGCGTCCTGCCCTCCAAGAGAGTCTCTCTTTGAAGTCGCTGCGTGTGGGTGAGACCCACATGGTAAACCCTCACGGCCACACCTGCACTCCTGACGGGCACGGAGGGGAGGCTGGAGGGAGGGTGACGGGCAGGGAGAGCCCCTGAGCCAGGGGTGAGGTGGCGCCCTGGAGTGGGGTTTCTGCCTGAGGAGGTGAGCTGCAGAGTTGGGCTCTGGGGGGGTGCAAGGTGGGGACAAAAGACAGGTGGGGAGCAGGTCCCCCTGGGACCCAGCGACAGGCCAGGTGCTGACGTGTTCCTAAGAAAGCTCTGAGCTGCCGCCTGAGCCCACAGCCCCGCTCCCAGTTTGTGCCCAAATAGACCCGGAAACGGCTCGGCCCACAGCTTCGCTCTCCCAACAGCCAAGGCGGGAGCAGCCGGTGTCCGTCCGCAGGTGGGCAGGTCCGCAATGGGCTGTCGCTCAGCCACAGAAGGAAGGAGGTTCTGATTTGTGTGCTACCCGCTAAAGCTGTGCGGGTTTCTGGAGCTGGGACCTTCCTATCAGAGGTTCCAGAGCAAAAGTGCACGAGGGACAAGGCCGTGCCACGGTGAACCCAACGAGATGACAGTCCGACACGCTGGCCCCTCGAACCTCTGCGTTCCGGGAAGCAGAAGGGAACGGGCGAGGCTGGAGGTCCCCCCACCACCCCCACCCCCGCTCCGCGATGGGCAGCAGGAGGCGGTGGGCGAGGAACCAGGTTGCCCAGCAAGTTCATGGGGGACCTTGGCCAAGATGGGCCACGTTCTGGGTCGTAAAACAAGTCAAATTCTAAAGGATTCACTTCCTATAACACATTTTCTCTGACCACAACTGCATGGAATGAGAGTTGTTGGCAAAAAGCCCTTGACTCTCCTCGAACACTTAGGAACCACTTCTAACTCTGGTTAAAGGAGAGATCAGCGTGCAAATTAGGGTTTTAAACTGAAACTTGTAAAAATGTGGGATCCGGCTCATGGTGCTCAGGGGAGATCCATAGCAGGAAGGAAAGGCCAACGTCAAAAAGAAACCATTTCTCCAATCAGTGACTTCAGATTCCACCTTAAGAAACTAAAGAAGAAAAGACCAAATGAGACCCAAACTTAGTACAAGAGGAACTAACACATCAGAGTAAAAATCCACGTAAAAAACAAAATGAGTGAAACCAAGGCTAGTTCTTAGATTCATTCCCAGGTTTGGGGGCGCACGCGTGCGTACACACACACACACACACACAAGTTCTGTGAGAACCAATAATTCATAAACCTTAGGCCAGAGAGAGCTTGGGTGTATGGGGTGGGGGGAGAATGACAGGTGATATCACTAAGATTATACACAAGGATTATTATGAACAACTTTATGCCAAACAACTTAAATGAAGTGAGCAAATCCCACACAGGACAAAGAAGTAGACAACCAGAATAACCCTGCATCTATTGAAAAAAAATGAACTTTTCCACAAAAAGAAACTCCAGATGAACGGCAAATTCCACCAAAAAAAAAAAAAAATCTATTGTGGCCTGGCCAGTGTTCTCAGTGGTTGAGAGTGGACCCAGGAGCCAAGAGGTCACCGGTTCCATTCCCGGTCAGGGCACATGCCCTCGTTTCGGGCTCGATCCCCAGTGGAGGGCCTGCGGGAGGCAGCTGATCACATCAGTGTTTCTCTCTCCCTCTCCCTCCCTCTAGGCAACTATTCTCTAAAAACTGCGGTGGGTGTTTGTGTACGAACCTCACTGGACTCGGTCGGGCTGGGCTGTTGGAATGTTTTCGTTTTAGGTTCCTTAGGGATTTCTCGGCAGACCATCACACCATGTGCAGAAAGGGGCGTTTTCCTCGTTCCCATCCAGACACCTCTTCTTTCTTTTCTCGCCTGTTGAGCTGGCTGAGCTGCCAGCGCTGCTTTGAGGAAGCCTGGTGAGAGCAGGCGTCCTGGCCTCGGAAGGAAGGCATTTCGCCCGTCATCACCTGTGATAGTAACTGTGGTTTGGGTGTCTTTTTATTTTTTTTAATATATTTTATTGATTTTTTACAGAGAGAAAGGGAGGGAGATAGTTAGAAACATCGATGAGAGAGAAACATCGATCAGCCGCCTCCTGCACATCTCCCACTGGGGATGTACCCGCGACCCAGATACATGCCCTTGACCGGAATCGAACCCGGGACCCTTCAGTCCGCAGGCCGACGCTCCATCCACTGAGCCAAACCGGTTTCAGCTCTTTTTTTGTAGATTCTCTGCCATGTTTAGAAAGCGCCTCTATTCCTAGTTTATGAGGTTTTATTTATTAGTTTATTTTTTATGCTTCACGAAGTTGCGTGTCACCTTTGCAAGAGGCCATGCTAATCTTTCTACCGTTTCCACTTTAGTGTCTGTGCTGCCGAAACCAGCACCAGTTTATTTTTTAAAACTATATTTTTACTGACTGCAAAGAGGAAGGGAGAGGGAGAGAGACATCAACGATGAGAGAGAATCCTGGCTGGGCTGCCTCCTGCACGCCCCCTACTGGGGGTCCAGCCTGCCACCCCGGCGTCTGCCCTGACGGAGAATGGAACGCTGACCTCCAGGTGCATAGGTGGACGCTCAACCACTGAGCCATGATGGCTGGGCTCACATCTGTTCTTGATGAAGACGCCCTCCCACACCAGGCCAGGCATTCTTCTCCCTGCGTAGGAGTTGCGGGTCCCCAGACCGGTCCTCCTGGGAGGAAATGAAAGGAGCCCATAAAAACTGCAGACGCCCATGTTCTTAGTTCTCACTGGCATTGGGTAACTTAAAAAAAGAGTTTCTCAAATATCTATGCCTTTGGTCAACTGCTGGGGTCCTGGGATGGCTGCTCGTAATAGTGAGCCCACCGTTGTCTGGACTGTAGCAGAGACGGGGTTGGGGCCTACACGAGCGTTCACTCCCGTCACGCAGGCAGCGTGGGGGCAGCAGGTCCTCCCTGAAAACCTGCTCGCGTGGGGATGCCGAGGAGAGGCTGCGAGCGGGGGAGCGGGGATGGCCGCAGGGTCTGGTCCGTGGGTCTTCCTCCTGGATCTTCAAGTCCCATAAAAGGCCATTCATGTTCAATGGTGTGAAACCCAGCTCCGCCCGCCCGGGCTGGGGAGCGGTCAGCATTCCTGAGCAAACTCCCCCGGGGCCAGGGGCCGGGGGCCGGGGGCCGGGGTCCGGGGGCCGGGGCCGGCACAGCAACCAAATCAGAGCACGTCCTGTCCTTCGTCCTCAAAACGCACCGTCTTCTCGGAGCAACGGACCCATCCAGGCCCCAAGGCACAGCTGCCTTTTTCTTTTTAAATATATTTTATTGATTTTTTACAGAGAGGAAGGGAGAGAGATAGAGAGTCAGAAACATCAATGAGAGAGAAACATCAATCAGCTGCCTCCTGCACACTCCCCACTGGGGATGTGCCCGCAACCCAGGTACATGCCCTTGACCGGAATCGAACCTGGGACCCTTCAGTCCGCAGGCCGACGCTCTGTCCACTGAGCCACACCGGTTAGGGCCTACCTTTTTAAAAATAATATATTTTTACTGATTTCAGAGGGAGAGAGACAGAAACACGATGATGAGAGAGAACCACGGATGGGCCGCCTCCGGCACGCCCCCCACTGGGGATGAGCCTGCACCCGGGCCTGGGCCCCGACCCGCAATCGAACCCTGACCTCCTGGTTCACAGGCCGCCGCTCAGCCGCTGGGCCGCCGCCGGGCTCTCGTCCTTTAACAGCGGCTTTTCTTCTTGCAACACCGCCCCGGGCCCACGGGACCTCCGCGAACACCATGAACAATGGGGTCCTGTGCCTCCTGGCACCTCCAGGCCGATTCCCAGCCCCAGCGTCTGCCTCCGCGCTGTCACCCTGACCCTGAACCCTAACCCTGGCCCGTACCCCTAACCCTAACCCTGGCCCTGACTCTGACCCTGACCTCGGTCACGCAGGGGACTCGGACTATCAGGGACCCCGGAAGGGACCGCGGCGCAGGGCTGGGCGGCCCGAGCTTTTGGGGGCGCGGAGTGAGGAGGCGGGACCTGGGCGCAGGAGTTGGTGGGGAGACGGAGGTAGGAGGGGCCGCAGGATCCGGGACCACGTGCTCGGACTGGACTCGCGCAGGGCCGAGCCGACCTCCGGCCTCTGACCTCCGACCCCGATCCGGCCCTCCTCGCGTGCGGGCCTCTCCTCGGCCGGGCTCGGTTTCCCGAGGGCGCATTTCCGGCTGCACCGCGGGCCGCCCGGACCGCCCTGGCGGAGGCACCTTCCGGCGGCCCCGGCGCGGAGCCCTGGGCTCGGCTGCGGCCCCGTGGCAGCGGCCCTGCGCGAGCCCGGAGCCCCGCACGCCGCCCCGAGGCCCCCGCCCCGAGCTTGGCCCCTCAGGTGCGCTTCCCGCGGGTCCTGGCCGCCGCCGCCGCCTGACTCCTGCCCGTGGCCCGCGGGCCCTGCGCTCGGGGACCACAGCGGCGCCCAGGTGGCTTTTACGTGTAGTTTCCGTTTCCAGAGGCGCCCGACGCACCGCTGGGCTCTCGGTCACTAAAGCGCTGGCGGCCGCAGCCCGGCTCCGGGGGAGGAGCGGGCCCGGTCCCCGGTCCCGGTGCGGAGAGGTGGTCCCGCCGGGGGAGCAGGGGGCGCTGCACCGGAGCTCACCTGTGACAGCCGAGGGGCTGGGCGGCGGCCCGGTTCAGGTCTCCAGGGACGTCCCCCTCCCCCGCCCCGGGCCCGCCCCCTCCCCCTGCGGCCGCTGACCCCCTCCCCCTCCGCAGAGTGGAGACGAGATGCCAAAGCTGCAGGGCTTCGAGTTCTGGAGCCGCACCCTGGGGGGGGCCCGCCACGTGGTGGCCCCCATGGTGGACCAGAGCGAGCTGGCCTGGCGGCTGCTGAGTCGCCGCCACGGGGCCCAGCTCTGCTACACGCCCATGCTGCACGCCCAGGTCTTCGTCCGCGACGCCAACTACCGGAAGGAGAACCTGTACTGCGAGGTGTGCCCCGAGGACCGGCCCCTCATTGTGCAGGTGCGGGGACCTGAGCCGCACACCGGGGAGCACCTGGGTCTCCGCGCTGATTGGAGCGGAGGGGGCGGTGCAGCGCTCAGAGCTCGACCCCATCTGGGCGCTGCTTGCTCAGACCTTGGCGAATGGACAGTTGGCTGCCAGGAGAGGGCTGTGACCCCCTGACCTCCCCGGGGCGCCCTCACGCTGCCCTTCACCAGGACAGTGAGGGGGGAGAGGGGGCGGTGTGTCCCAACTCAGTCGTCTTGTAAGCATTTAGGACAGGAGGCCAGCCTATCCACAGCCCCTTGGACACGCCCCCACTGGGATCCCAGGTGAACCCCGTGGGCCGCCAAGGGCCAGGGCCTGGCTCCGGTTCCTGGTGATGGTCCCGTCTCCTGCAGTTCTGTGCCAACGACCCGGAGGTGTTTGTCCAGGCGGCGCTCCTGGCGCAGGACTACTGTGATGCCATCGACCTGAACTTGGGCTGCCCCCAGATGATAGCCAAGCGGGGTGAGTCGCTGGGGCCGGGCGAGGCTCCAGGTGGGGCAGGGCTGCGGGCTCTCAGCGGCCCCACTGGCCCAAGTGCCTGGGAGGTGGACAGGCTCCCCCTGGATGAATGTGTTTTGCTGCCACAGCCCCAGCGGCTGTTCCCCTGGGGTGGGGCCTGGGGCGTTGCTGGTGGTCAGAGACTGTGGGGCGGGCCTGGGCAGCTGGGCAGAGCCACCAAGTCTGACGCGGAGAAACTGCTCAGTGGCCGTCTCCCTGGAGACACCCCCTCGGGGAGCCCCCGGCCCGGGGGCTCAGAAGATGGTGCGCAGCCCACGCAGGGAGCGGGGCCAGCCTGGCAGGTGGCTCTCAGCCTGTGTGGACACGGGAGGAGGGGGACGACAGCCACCTTTGTCACTGCAGGTCACTACGGCGCCTTCCTGCAGGAGGAGTGGGACCTGCTCCAGAGAATGAGTGAGTGGGCGCGTGTGGTTGGGCGAAGGAGAGGACAGTGGCCAGCAGACCTCGTGGCCACAGCGCTCGCCTGGCTGTGGCCTGTCGGCCTGTCGCGTGCAGGGGGAGGGTCCTCGCCCAGTCCTGGCGCCTCCCTGCCCTGGGGGTGCGGAGGCGGGTCTCTCGGCTGCACTGGGCCTGTGCCGCTTGGGGGGCTTAGCTGTGGGCCCCCACCACCTCCCAAGGGCGAGCACCCGCTTCTCAGAAGCCACCTCCTTCCGCAGTTCAGCGGGCCCACGAGCAGCTTTCTGTCCCGGTCACGTGCAAGATCCGGGTCTTCCCAGAGATTGACAAGACCGTGAGGTACGCCCAGATGCTGGAGAAGGCTGGCTGCCAGGTGAGGGGCCGGGGGTCCTGCTCCGGGTGTGTCCCAGGAGAGCTCACCCTCGGGGGCGACAGGAGTCACAGTGGCCTTGACGGGGACTAGGCTCCTCCCTGCACCCTGGTCGCACCGCAGGGCGTCAGCCGGCCCCGAGGGCGGCCCAGGCGGGGTCTGGGGGGCAGGGACTGAGAGCCATGCTGCTGGCGCTGAGCCAGCCCTGCTGTGTCCTAGCTGCTGACGGTGCACGGGCGCACCAAGGAGCAGAAGGGGCCTCTGTCCGGCGCCGCGTCCTGGGAGCACATCAGGGCCGTGCGGTGAGTGGGGTGGGGCCTCTAGGCGACCGGGATACTTGGGGGCTGGGTGCTGCCCTGAGGGTGGCCCCCCAGTCTCCTCGGCTGAGTGCCCCCTGCTCCCCAGCAGGAAGGCCGTGGCCATCCCTGTGTTTGCCAACGGGAACATCCAGTGCCTGCAGGACGTGGAGCGCTGCCTGCGGGACACGGGGGTGCAGGGGGTCATGAGTGCAGGTAAGGCCGCGCCACCGCCCACGGCCCGAAGTGTCCACGTGGTGACGCCACCGGCCCAGCTGAACAGCCTCGGGCCTCGCGCTGTCCTCGTGCCCTGAGCTGGCAGCAGCCTTGTCCTGGGTGTGATGGGGCACCCTGAGCTCAGCCCCTCCCCCCCCCGCAGAGGGCAACCTGCACAACCCCGCGCTGTTCGAGGGCCGCAGCCCTGCCGTGTGGGAGCTGGCCGAGGAGTACCTGGACCTGGTGCGCCAGCACCCCTGCCCGCTGTCCTGCGTCCGGGCCCACCTCTTCAAGCTGTGGCACCACACGTGAGTGCCCCCCGAGGCAGACCCGTCAGCCTGAGCCCCACCCGGGCACGGGGTTTCCAGGCGAGGTTTCCAGAAACGTATCGGTGGTTGGCCACCAAATCAGGCTTTGAGGGGCTGGGTGACGGGGAGGCAGCCTGGGTGGGAGAGGGCAGCTCCCCGCGGCCCGGGGCTCGGCCGGGGGGCAGGCCCGCTTATGGCGTCTGTCTCAGGCTGCAGGTGCACCAGCAGCTTCGAGAGGAGCTCGCCAAGGCGAAGACCCTGGAGGGCGTGGCCGCCGTGAGCCAGGAGCTGAAGCTGCGGTGCCAGGCACGTGCAGGGCTGGGAGCCGCCCGGTGCCTCCGGGGCTGGCTGGTGACGGGGACCCTGGCCTTTTGCAGGGGGACATGTTGCGGCAGGAGGGGGAGGAGCCCTCGGGCGGCCTGCCTTTCTTCCACTGGATCTGCCAGCCCTACTTCCGGCCAGGGTGAGCATGCGGGCGCGGGTCGGGCAGGGCACAGGAGGGCCCGGCCCGCTCTGCCCCATCCTCCCAGGTGCCCAGCGGCTCCCCTACTCGTGGATGATTAGGTTTTACATCTCTTCCCTCTGACCCCATCCGTGGCCACAGCTCTGCCTAGGCTTAGAGGTCAGACCCCAGAGTCCCGGTGCCCGTGGCTCCACGCTGGCCCAGCCAGCAGCCTGAGAGCTCGGATGTGGGGCCTCTCAGCTCTGCCCCTGCCCTTCCCGTCCAGGCCCAAGGAAGGGAGCAAGGAGAACACAGGCGCCCGCAGTAAGCGGGCCCTGGAGGAGGAGGAGGGCGGCGCAGACGTTCTGTCCAAGAACAAGCAGAAGAAGCAGCTGAGGAACCCCCACAAGACCTTCGACCCCTCGCTGAAGCGTAAGCTGGGGCAGCTGCCGCCCTGAGGCACCCGGAGAGGCTGTGGGCTTGGGAGACCCAGCCATGGCCGCAGAGTCTGAGCCCTTGGGGGAAGGACGAGGGCCTGGGGTTCTGGGCACCAAGTCTGCATGTTGGCTGCCCGAGTGGCCCGGCGGCCACAGCCGACGGGGGCCCGCAGCCTTTGCGTGGGGCCATGGGGGCTGCTCACCTGGCTCACCAGGACCCCCTTCTGTTCTTTTCCCAGCAAAATACGCAAAGTGCGACCAGTGTGGGAACCCCAAGGTGAGCTGCCCTTTCTGCAGTGCTGCCCAGCGGGGCTCAGCCCCAGGGGCGTGGGCAGGGTGGTCCCTGCTAACCCTTTGTCTGCAGGGAGTACAGCTGGGGCCTGGGAGGCCCTGGCCTCAGCACAGCCCCCTGACAGCTCAGTAGCTTTTCTGTGTCCAGGGCAACAGGTGTGTGTTTAACCTGTGCCGGGGCTGCTGCAAGAAGCGAGCTTTCAAAGAGACTGCGGACTGCCCAGGTGAGGCACTTGGCACCGAGCCCTTATTCCCTCCCCCGACCCCTCGGGCAGTGGGACCTGTGACCTCCTGAGCCCCAAAACCTCCCCCATCCCCTCTGCCAGGTCACGGATTGCTTTTTAAAACCAAACTGGAGAAATCGCTGGCCTGGAAGGGGGCCCAGCCCCAGCTGCAGGAGCCCCCGCAGGCAGGGCCCGGGGACCCAGGCGGCTTCCCGGAGGTCCTGGGCAGTGCCCTGGCCTGAAGGCCGCCGCCCGCGCCTCCGGGCTCAGGACTGTGCGAAGCCCCCCACCCCTAAGGAGACGCCTTCACTCAGGGAACCTCCTGCTCCTCCACACCCCTCGGCCACGCCGGGCTGAGCGCGCCCCGGCGAGTGTTCCCAGGCTGGACCTGCCCTGACCTCGCTCCGTGTGCCCTAAAGTGAACAATAAACCTTCAGAGACGTGCGTGCACAGAGTGCGCCAGTGCTGCCCCGGCCAGCGTGCCCCGACCAAAGCCCCGCTGGGAGGGAGGAGCCCCTCCTGCCTGGACCCACGCCTTGCACAGGCTGGGCCTTTGCTGCCCGGAGGCAAGGGGCCCAGGGACAGGCCTAGCCCTCCCCCAGCCCAGCCATGAGAGCCGGACACAGAACAGTTCAGGGAGGCTGCTTTTAATGGACTAAGGTTCACAACTGCCTGCAACCCCACATGTGCGAGCAGGAGGCCGAGGCCTCGCCTTCCAGACACCCCTCCTCCGTGGGGCAAGCGGAGATGGGGTCACACAGGCGTCCAGGCAGGGGGCCGAGGGCGGGGACCCAGCGGCTCCTCCAGACGTGCTGGGAGCTGGGGGCAGGGTGTGCAGCTCCTCCTGGAGGGCCCGGCAGGCACCCTCACATGTTGGTGCTCATCCGGGACTGGCTGTTGGCCGGCGTCAGCTCCCCCTGGCTCCCTTCTCGGGGAGGGGACTGCAGTGGAGACAAGGCCGTTGGCCCAGGTGTGTGTGCCCGGCTGTGCCGCCCCCGCCCCAGTGCCGCCCCCTCACCTTGACGTGGATCTGGTTGCGCAGCACGGCTGCCCGCAGGATCATGGCTTTGGCACGGCGCTGGAACTCCTTGCCCATGAGCAGGGACTTCTCAAAGGTGGTGCTGCGCTGGTCCACGTCGCGCGCGTAGAGGATCTGCAGGGTCGGCAGCGGGTCAGTGGGACCAGATCCCCCCGCCTTGCCGTGGGGGGCCGCCTCGCCCGGGGGAAGCACCTTGCTGTGGGAGTCGATGCGGGCGTTGATGAGCCCCTCCAGGATGAGCTGTGTCAGCTCGTCCTCCAGCGCGGCCACCGTGGTGTTGAAGGCGGTAGCCATCCGGCGCATGTCGGCTGACACGTAGGGGCTGAAATACTGCCGAGCAGGCCGGCGTCAGGTGCCCGGCCTCCAGTGCACCCGCAGCCCCACCTGGGCCTGCGCCCCCCCCCCCCCCCACACACACACCCCCACACCTGGATGAGGGCGCGGTTGCGGATCTGGGTGTACAGGGTCCTGACGTGGGGGGCCAGGTACATGTCCAAGAGCAGGTTGTCCTACCGAGAAAGAGGGTCAGGAGCTGCAGCCCCCGCCCCCGCCCCCGCCCCCCCACCTCTAGCCAGGCAGCCCTCACCTTCATCTCGTCCAGCATCTTCAGGCACGAGGCGTACTTGGACTCGTAGAACTTGAAGATGATGTCCCGGACCTGGGGCTCCAGCTCCAGGAACAGCTTGAAAGAGCTGCGGGGTCCACCTCCTCAGAGCCGCCCTGCCTCCCCCTCCCCCCGCCGTCTACCCTGCACCCCCAGAGGATGGTGGCCAGGGACACGGGCCCTGCACCCCCACCTGCTGGAGATGACGTTGCGCTGCAGCTCCTGCCGGTCGAAGGTGGCCAAGGCGCAAAGGCCGCCGTACACGGCCACGTTGCTGGGGGACAGCAGCTGAGGGGCAGGGACAGGGGTCACTGCCCGTCTGGACAAAAGGCAGGAAAGCCCAGAGCCAGGGCTGGTCCCCCACACCCACTCCGAAGGCTGCTGGGAGAGACCCCCCAACAAAGCCCAACCAGGAGCCCTCCCCTGCCAAGAGGCCCCTCACCTCCGGGAAGTCGCAGTGGTCGAAGGAGGCCAGCAGGAAGCACTTGGCCGCCTGCTTGTACTTGCGCGCAGCCAGCTCCGCCAGCCCTGATGGGAGGGAGGGAGGGAGCGTGAGACCGCCGGCTCCAGGGCTGCCCCCGCCTCAGGGCCAGCTCTGCCGTGAGGGGACTGACTGCCATAGCACCACGTGGTCCCCTCCTGGGCCGGGCGCCCGGGAGCCAGCACAGCTGGTCACGGCTGCAGGGGACTCGGGTGGGGACTGGCCCCGACAGCGACCGTCAGAGGCGATGTCTGCACTGCTAACCACTGGTCACACTGGCCTGCACTGGGACCTGAGCCGGGCAGCGCCCACCTATGCGTGGGGCACGGGGTCTGCCCAACTGTGAGGACAGCAGCACAGGCACACAGGCCACCTCCGTGGAGGCGCCCGGGGTCCGCGGTGGGCCCCTGCCCCGCCCGGCCCTCACCTGCAGCGCACTTCAGCTTGGTGAGGATGGCCTGGGTCTGGCTGTCCCGCTCCCCTCGCTGCTGCAGGGGAAGGCGACACATATGAGCCACTTGTGCCTCCACACCCTCCCCAACGGCCAGGCTGACCCCCGGTCCGGCCGGAAGATGGCCAAGGCAGACGGGAGGACCAGGCCCAGGGGGCGGCAGTGGTGGGAGGGCGGCAAGGCCTGGTTACCTCTGCAATCTCGGGAGTGGACTCGGCCTTGCTGACGTAGCTCAGCACGTGAGACCAATTCTGCAAGTAGACGCTGACCTGGAAGGCGGGCGGGCGGGCGGGGACAGACTCAGCCTGGGGTACCCCGGCCAGGGCGTGGCCGCCCCGCCTGCGCCCGGGGCCCACCTTGATGACGTTGAGGCACATGTTGATGACGTGCTTGGCGCTCGTGCAGTAGTCCCGGGCCCGGGAGTAGCACTTGAGGGCGTTGCTGAGGTCCCCACAGTCGAGGTAGTGGTCGCCCAGGTCATCGTGGCCGCGCCTGTGGGTGGGGGGTGAGTGCACGCCGCCGGGCGCGCGGCCGGCCCCGGCCTCCCTGCCACCCCCGGCCCGCGGGGCACCTGATGCTCTCCTTGATGGAGTTGCCCTTGTAGTTCTTCAGGTCCGTGTCCAGCTTCTCCAGCTTGAGCAGGGCCTTCTTACGCGTGGCCTCCACCCAGGCTGTGTCCAGGGGTGGGGGCTCCACCCCACCCTCCGGGACAGCGTCCGGCGCGCTCTGCAGGTCCCTGGGGGAGGTCGGGCGTCAGGGCTGATGTGCCAGCAGGAGGGCCTCTGGTGGGAGCACCCCTGGGCGGGGAACGGACAGTGCGGGGGAGACCCGCGGGCAGAGTGCTGTGGCCGCGGCGTCAGGATGCCCCGCCGCCCCTCCGGCCCTTCAGCCGGGGCGGCCGGCTGCGCTGCAGTGACCGCGTGGGGGTGGGGCTGGCCCTCCCCAGCCAGGCGGGCACCTCCTCGGGGCCCGGCTCACCGGGTGGCCTCCGAGAGCTTCCGGTGGATCTCCTCGTACACGTCCACGTTGAAGGTCCTCTGCACGAAGGACAGGGCCATCTTCAGGGCCTCCACCCGCAGCGGGGGGCAGTGGTCGGCGATGAACTGCAGCCGCTCGATGCGCATGAGGCCGCTGTAGCTGGCGGCGTACTGCTCCAGGTCCTGCGGAAGGGCTGCGTCAGGGCCGCGCGGGGGCCCAGCAGGTCGGCTGGAGGGTGCAAGGTGCCCGGCCGGACCCCGCAGCGCTGCGCCCCGGAGCTCCTACCAGGGTGGGGTTCTCCACCACGTAGTTGACATCGGGCGCGTTCTGCGGGTCCTCCTGCGGGTCCACGTCGATCTGCATGGGCTCCACCGCCCCCTGCAACAGGCGCCGGTCACCTCGGGCCAGGGCTGCCCGGGGCGGGCGGGCGTCCCTCCCTGTGCCCGGAGCCCACGCTGCCCGCCTCCCGCCCCGGCCCGGCACCGCCGTCAGGAGGGCTCCTCGCAGGGCGATGCGAAGCCCCCTCGGAGCGAGGCGGCCCCGCCACCATCGGCGCAGCCTCCTCCGCGCGACCTCCACCCGGGAGCGTCCCGAGCGGCCGGTGCTGCCTCCGGCCGGGCCCGAGCCCCGACGGTACCTCGTGGAGCAGCGTCCAGGCCGACAGGCTGGCGCTCAGGCCGCAGTCCCCGGCCGTGCCCGGCAGGAAGCCGCCCGTCCCACCGCGAGGGCCCCCCCGCATCCTGTCCCGATGCCTGCACCCCCGCCCCCGACACGGAGCGAGCGGGCAGGCGACCGCGGGGGGAGAGCGTGAGCGCCGCGGACCCGCCCGACGCGCGGGACCAGACTGCGGGGCGGGGGCGGACGCGCGGGCCGCTCGGCCGGCCTCGGCCTCGGCTCCGGCCCGGCGGCTGGGGCGCGAAGGGGCCGCGGGCCGCGGCTCGTTACCTGTAAGTTAAACACCTGAACCGGCAGCGGCATCTTGGCCCAGCCCGCCGCGGTGCGCCGTCCACTTCCGGGGCAGCGCGGCCTCCGCTTCCGGGTCGCGGCGCGGGCGGGGCGGCTCTTAAAGGGGCCGCGGCGCTCCTGGCCCGGCCGCTGCCGGCGGGTCGGCGGCCGTATGAGCCGCGCGCGGGGGGCGCTGTGCCGGGCCTGCCTCGCGCTGGCCGCCGCCCTGGCCGCGCTGCTGCTGCTGCCGCTGCCCCGCGCGCCCGCCCCGGCCCGCGCGCCCCCGTCGGCGCCCGCCCCCGGCCCCCGCGCGCCCCGCCTGCGGCCCGACGACGTCTTCATCGCGGTCAAGACGACGCGCAGGAACCACGGGTCGCGCCTGCGGCTGCTGCTGCGCACCTGGATCTCCCGCGCCCGCCCGCAGGTGCGCCCGCCCCCCGCCCCCCGCCCGCGCCGCGGCCCAGCGGCCCCCCTGCGGCCCCTCCTGCGCTCCAGACTTGGGGTCCCCTCCCGGCGGGCACGGGGCGAGGCCGGGGAAACTTCCGTGAGTGCCGCTTTGGACGGCACGGGCGGAGCCGGGCACCCCCTCTCCCCGCCGGACCCCCCCCCGTCCCGCCCAGGTCCGGCCTGGGGACCCGGTTCGGAGGCCCCCCCCCGCAGTCCCCTCCATCCCTGGGGCCAGGGCCCGGCCTGCGCCTCACAGCTGTTCTCCCCCCAGACCTTCATCTTCACCGACGGGGACGACCCGGACCTGCAGCTCCAGGCGGGTGAGTGCCCCCCCAGCTGCCCGGGTCCAGGGGTCACCTCCCCGGCTGCGCCCCCAGCGGGGTGCCGCCTGCTCAGGGTCACAGCCTCCCCCAGGCCCCCCTCCCACGCCCCCCACCGGTCAGGGGGGTCCCAGCTCCGGCCCATTTCCCGGTGGGCGTCCACGCTGGGATGCCAGGCGGGCCCAGGTCAGCAGCCGGGTCAGCCCGTGCGGCCCCTCCATGGCTGTGGTTGGACCCAGCCCGCGGTCCTGGAGCAGAGCCAGGCACCAAACCTGCCGACGGCCACTTTTTTAAAATAAGAAAACATCCGTGTTGATTTCCGAGAGGGAGAGAGCGAGTGAAACACCCGTGATGAGAGAGGCCCGGGCCGGCCGCCTCCTGCAGCGCCCCCCTGCGGATGGCGCCGGCAACCGGCCGTGCCCCGACCCGAATGGAACCGGGACCTCCTGGTTCCTGGGTGGGTGCTCAGCCCCGGGCCTGACAGCCACCTTTGGCCCTGACCCCATGGAGCCTGGTCCGGCCCTCACACGCCCTGTGCCTCCCACCAGGCAGCCGCGTGGTCAACACCAACTGCTCGGCCGCGCACACCCGCCAGGCGCTGTGCTGCAAGATGGCGGTGGAGTACGACCAGTTCCTCGCGTCCGGACGCAAGTGTGTGGGGGCCGCGCCCTCGGGGAGCCCCGGGCCCACCGGCCGGCCGCTGAGACTGCCCCCCCACAGGTGGTTCTGCCACGTGGACGACGACAACTACGTGAACCCCGAGGGCCTGATGCAGCTGCTGTCCACCTTCTCGCCCAGCCAGGACGTCTACCTGGGGCGGCCCAGCCTGGACCACCCCATCGAGGCCACCGAGAGGGGCCTAGGAGGGGGGACGGTGAGCACTGGGGCCGGGAGGGGCAGGGCCGGGCGGGGCAGGGCCAGGCGGCCAGGAGCTTCTGTGGGAGGCGCTGGGGCCAGGCACCCAGGCGGCCACAGCCCTGTTCCCGGTGCCCGGGAGCTCCTGCTGCCTGGGCCAGGCGCTGCTGAGGGGCAGCTTGTGCTGACACCCGGGTGTCCCGGCGAAGAGACGGGTGACGAGCTCTCGCTCTGACTGGCAGCTCCCTCCTCCCCAGGTGACCACCGTCAAGTTCTGGTTCGCGACCGGCGGGGCCGGGTTCTGCCTCAGCAGAGGCCTTGCCCTCAAGATGAGCCCGTGGGCCAGGTGAGGGGCCGCGGGGGCGCCTGCTGCCCGGGGAGGTGGTGCTGAGGGCGGGCAGCGCTGACCCCCCCGCCCCCCCCCCCCAGCCTGGGCAGCTTCATGAGCACGGCCGAGCGGGTGCGGCTGCCAGACGACTGCACAGTGGGCTACATCGTGGAGGGGCTGCTGGGCGCGCGCCTGCGGCACTGCCCGCTGTTCCACTCCCACCTGGAGAACCTGCAGAGGCTGCCGTCCCACTCTGTGCTCCAGCAGGTGGGCCGGGTCCCCTGCCTCGGCGGGTGTCGGAGGGCCTGGCCGAGAGGCTGTCCCAGCCGAGCGAGGGCTGGGGAGGGAGCGGGGAGCGGCCAGGTGGGTCCAGGGGTGGTGGGGCACCCGTTTCCTGTGGGGGCTCGTTTGCAAGGGGCAGCCACTGCCTTCCCTGGTGACGGGGCCGCGGGGCAGCGGGCAGTGGTCTGGGTGGTGATGGGAGTCACAGGCCAGGTCCCTGGGACAGCAGATGGCTTGGGGCAGGGACACCAGCTATCCTCCAGCCGCACCGCTCAGCCCGGCACCCTCAGTGCCCTCAGACCTGCCCCCGAGGCCCGGGGACCAAGCGGCCTCCTGCCCAGACCCTGAGGCGGGTGGGCACCCTGGAGGGGATGTCCGGAGAGTAAGTCCTCCCCTCCCAGGTGACCTTGAGCTACGGGGGTCCTGAGAACCCCGGGAACGTGGTGAGCGTGGCCGGAGGCTTCAGCCTGCAGCAGGACCCCACGCGGTGAGTGGGCCGTGGGCCTGGGGAGGAGCTCTGAGCCAGCTGCCCTTCCCTCGACCCTGACACCTCGTCCCCTCTCTCAGGTTTAAGTCCATCCACTGCCTTCTCTACCCGGACACGGACTGGTGTCCTGTGACCTCACCTCTAAGTGACCCTCGACCCCTGACCCAGGGGGTGGCTCTCGGATGAAGCCTGCGGCCTCCTGGCCTCAATTGACTCCGCGTAGCCAGGCCGCAGGCCCAGGTGACCGGGCCCTGAGGAGTGGGCTCCCCGAGGCTTTCCCTGCAGGGTTCCTGGGGGAGCGGCCCTCCGCACCTGGCTCCGTGCCCAGCAGGGCATCTCGGTCTCCGGGGCAGTGTGCTCGAGGGCTGAGGCCCCAGCCAGCCGTGCTCTGGGCGTCTCCACGTGGAGGCTACGTGTTGGGGGACCCCGCGGGCAGGCCCCTCTCGGGCTCCTCAGCCAGACCCCTTCCTGGGGACCTTGAAGACACCCCTCCACTCTGCCTCAGCCCTCAGTCCTGGACTCTCCCGGCTGCAAGTCCAGGAGACGGGAGCCTTTTGTGGGCTCCCCTTCGGTGGGACGGCCTCGCGCTGCCCCGGCCTGTGCCTTCCCGGTGGTGCAGGGCGCAGCGCAGCCCTCCCTGCCTCTCGCTCTGCTGTTGCAACAAGCGAATAAGAGTTTGTTCCTTTCTGTTTGGCTCCTGTCTCAATGGACCGGGCAGCTCCTGGCTCCTCCCCGGGAGGCCCCGCCCCTGCAGTTCAGCCCACAGGGGGACTCTGAGCCGCAGCCCCTACCCAGGGCTCTGGCTCCCGGACCTGGACTCCGTGTGTGAGGCTGTGTCTGCAGGCCCCTGGGAGGGGTGGGGCCGCAGGGTGTCAGGAGGCTGGGTGCCCCCCAAGCTCTGCATCCCTGCCCACCTGCTGCCCAGGCCTCGTCCCGGGAGGAACTGGCGGCTTTTCCCAAGGGCATCGCCTTGCACTCACCCACACGGCCTTGGTGGTCAGAGGAGCACTTCCCAGCCCAGAGCGCTTAGTCCTCGGCAGAGGGACTCTGCCCACAGCCCCCCCCACCCCCACCCCCGCTCCACGCCTCGCCAACCGGCCAACCGCCTCAGCCCCTCCTATGGGGCGAGTGTGGAGACTCGGGCCCCTGCTGCCCGGCCAGACTCACGAGCGAAGCAGTCAGCCGGCCGACCCGGACGTGACCAGAAAGGCTTGGGGCTCACGTTCCAACTCAGGACAGTGCGCCCCACTCGGCTCGAGGAAGGCGGCCAGCGGTCAGCTCCCAGGACCCCTGCTCAGTGGTCCCAGGAGCCCCAGTGCCCCTCCACACAGGACGTGCTTTGGGCAGAAAGGGCACTGAGCCCACAGACACCCCTAGGCAAGCTCTCCCCACCCCTGCACTGGGCTCCCCTTGGGGAGTGCAGGGGCCCAGGGCTGGGCCTGACCTGGAGTGCCCTGACCCCCAGGTGGTCAGCTTAGGACTGTGGCCCCCGTCAACCGCTGGCCACCTGAGACCAGGCCAGGGTCCTGCAGGGTTCTTGGGGAAGCTGCCCTCCACACCCTGGCTCCGTGCCCAGCATCTCGGGCTCTGGGGCAGTGGCACTTAAGGGCTGAGGCCCCCCCGGCCTCGGGGAAGACGGGACTGTAGGGTCTCGGGTCTCTCCGGTCCCCATTGTCCAGAAGAAAACCAGCTGTGGTGTGAGGTGTCTCTTCACGTCCTCGCTGGAGGGTGAGGTCTCCCTGCCTCCCCGGGGTCAGGAGCGCGAGTGACAGAGCAGACGGCGGGCGCAGGAGCCCGGGGGTGGCCCTCAGAGGAGCGCACCCCCAGCTGGGCGGAGAAGCCGGGTGGAGGGCGAGGCGCCAGCAGGGAGAGCTCAGGGTTCCGGCTGCGACGTGGGGCCTGAGGGGCACGAAGTGACTCGACACCTCCGTTGTGTGGGGTGGGCAGTGGGGACTGGCGGGGGCGGGGGAGGGCAAAGCAGGGCGGGGAGCCGGGCCCTGGGTGGGCGGGCCTGGCTGGTGGGGGCTCTGTCTCTGGCGGGTCGGGCGCCCTGGCCTTCCTGAGGCCCTTGGCCCTGCCCGGCCGCCTGTAGAATGGCCTCTTGCAGGAGCAGGAGGGCTGGCCCTTCCCTCAGCCCACTTGTCCCTGCGCCTCCGCCTGCACCTGCTCAGGTGCCCTGAGGGCCTGGCCCGCCTGCTTTAGGAAGGTTTGCGACCCCTTCAGGAAAACAACTTCCTCCAAGGAGGGCCTTGGAGCTGCAGGGCCTTTGTCCAGGCCCAGCCCTGCCCTCCCATAGGCCTCCCCTGCTCCCCCCACCCCCGTGTCTCTCTCTCTCAGACACACACACACACACACACACACGGGCACACGGGCACACGGGCACAGGTGTGCGGCAGGCTGAGCATCAGTCCCCACCTCACCCCCTCCTGCCTCCTCTCCTAGAAGCCAGATGGTCCTCACCTGGCCCGCCCCGCACACCTGGCCCCTGCAGCCTTGGCTCTCCTGGGCCTCATAGCCCCCTGCCCACCCCTCTCCCTGCGGCCAGAAGCGAGCATGCCCACGTGTGGGGTGTGCGTGCCCAGTCCCCTCCCAGAGCAGCCCAGGCCAGGCGAGAAAGGGCTCAGAGCAGCGAGGCGGGGCCTGGGAGGGAGCTGGGGGACTGGCCACCGCAGGGTCTGAAGGCCCCAGAGCACCATTCACGGGGCTTGGGAGGGAGGGGCTGGTGAGAACAGCTTCTCAAGTTTTTCCGCAAACCAGCACGTGAGTGGCAGCTGGCGGGGGACTAGGGAAGGGTCGGCGTTGTTTTGCTGGGTTTTCTTTAAGAGAAGATAGCAACTTGTTGCTGGTGCAAAAGGAGTGGGCCCTTGGGGCGGGGCTTTCATGCCGCAGGGAGGTTTCTAGGTTCTACATTCGCCGTTGAAGAGTGAGCCTGCAGCCTGCCCCCAGTGACAGCAGCTCCGAGAGGTGGTTCCAGCGCCCGGCTTTCCCCAGCGACACGCCCCGCCCCGCCCGGAGCCCGAGGCCACGCCCACACGAGGCCACGCCCCGGACGGCAGCTCCGCCTCCACGGCCCCGCCCCCTCCAGGCCAGGCCCCCGGCCACCCTGCTCGCCGCTGAGAGCCGGCCCCGTTGTCCCCACCCTCTGGGTCCTCCGCCGTGCCGGGTCGATTTGCCTAAATAAACAAACGGAGGCCTTTCTCCGGGAACCGGTGGGTGCCCGGGCTCTGGGGGGCACCCCGCGAGGCTGGGGACCGCAGGGTCGGACTGGGGGGGCTCGCATTTCACCTCCATGAAGTTAGAAGGGCCAAGTCCAGAAGCCAGCGGATTCCACTGCCGACCCGCCTTGTGGTCGCAGGAAGGGACCGTCCCCGCGGAGGGCGGCCTGCAGCCACCTGCCCTTCCCTGAGGCCCAGCGTCTGCGATCTGACTGCTGCCAGTTGGAGAGGGCGGAGGGTCTGCGGGCGGGGATGCCCTGGAGCCCAGGCCACCGACGGGGAAGGTGGGCCAGCTGGGGGCTGGGTGCCAGCTTTGCCTTGGGCACACCTCCCCCACAAGCCCGCCGTGAGAGGGCAGCCAAGCTGGGGCGGGTCCACGCTGCGGCTCCCGCTGCCCTGGCCGGGCCCCTAGAGGACCTTGCTGCTGGCTGGGGCCCCTCGCGGCTGTGCCATCTGGAAGGCCTGTGGGGTGCGGCTATAGGATTAAGCCTCAGACCCACCTGTTGGCAAAGTCACAAACAAGTCCCAGCTTAGAGGGCACAGTCCTCTTAGCATAACTAGGCTGGACCTAATAACGCTCCCTGGATCTTATCTGGGAAGCTCATGGGCTGAGGTGCTGCCAAAACAAGGGAAACGCACAAGAACAGTGAAACTGTGTACCCACTACCTTGTTTACCTCTGACTATAAAATAAAGGCTCAGCTTGCCTCTGGATCTCTCTCCCTGTGGCCTCAGCCAGGCACAGGGGAGATCCACGGAGAATAAACAGAGAACCTGGCTATGCTGATCATCTGAACGCTGTCTCCGTGTCCTTCATTCTTCACCAACTCCGTCCACACCTTTGGGAACCCCTGGCCCGCTGGGCCTGGACCCCGGCAAAGGCCTAGTGTGGATGGGATGAGGCCTGGGCTGGTCAGCCAGGTGGACTAGTGCAGTGTCCAACCTTGGGCAGGGGGGCTGGGGTGGGCGAGCTCAGGGCACAGAGTGGGGGTGGGGGTGCTGCAGGTGCTCCGGCCAGCCTGAGGGCCTCCCACAGCAGGGTTTGCACCATCGCCGGCTTAGGTCTGTCTAGCAGGCCCACCAAGGCCCACGGGACACATGACAGGATGCAGACACCGTTCTGGATAAAGCTCTGCAGAGACCTAAGCCGATGTGCCTTTCTGGAGGCCCAGCTGGCCCTCTCTTGGCCTCTGGCGGGCAGAGGTCAGGGTCCAAGGTTAGGAGCAGAACGCCAGGTGGCAGGGTGTGGGCTGCACACAGGGCCGGGCCTGACAGGAGGACCCTCTTGGCCTCCCTCCCGGGGCTTCTCGCATCTGTGCCACCTGCTGACCCTGGCCACCCTCTCCTCCAGCCCGTCCACGACCCTGGGCCCAAAGCCCGCGGTGACCCAGGGTCCTGCAATCACCAATTCCCTCCTCCTGGCCACAGAAGGTCTCGGAGCAGTGGTTCCAGGTTCTCCCACACGACCACAGGACGAAACACCTGCGCACAGCACAGGCCCATCTGTAGCTGACCCTACAGCCTCAGGAGGCAACGCTGGCCCGTGCTGGACCCCGTGCACCCGCATGGCCCTCACCTGTTCCTTCCTAGCTGAGACAAGCTTTTAAAAAATAGATGTTGAGATTGATTTTGGAGAGAGAGGGAGAGGGACAGAGAGAGAAACATCGATCCATCGGCTGCCTCCTGCCACCCCCTATGGGGATCGAGCCTGCAACCCGGGCCTGTGCCCTGACTCGGAATCCAGCCGGTGACCTCGGTTCCTGGGTCGATGCTCAGTGGCTGAGCCGCACTGGCGGGCCTATTCGAGTTGTTTGAAGTGCTGGTGGCCGCCTGTGGGCTGGCCGGGTGATCTGGGGGTGCAATTCCCTTCGGGGTGAGAGCGAACCTTCAGCATCGGAGTCTTCTCCAGGCTGATGGGTTGTCCAAATTGGGTGCCCAGGGAACTCTGGGCACCAGGAGCCCGCGCCCAGGTCTGGGGGCGGCGGGCATGCGACCCCTTTCGCCAAACTTTTCTTCTCAGAAACAAAAGGAGAACTATTAGCCCTGAGTTCCCCATGGTATTCACCGCACCCGGGTCTTTGTGATGCAGTGATCCTCGCGGAGGAAAAGCGCTGCCGGGGACCTGCCAGACCCGGAAGTTTGAAAAACCCTGTCCCCGGGCCCGGCGGGAACCTGGCTGCCCCCGGCCGCGCCCCCGCCTTTGGGCCAATCGCCCCGCAGGAGCCGCTACTAGGCTGTCCAGGCCCCGCCCCCGCCTGGCCCCGCCCCGCGCCCCGCCTTTAGGCCAATCGCCCCGCAGGAGCCGCTACTAGGCTGTCCAGGCCACGCCCCCGGCCCCGCCTGACCCCGCGCTGGCCCCGCCCCGGCCCCGCTTTTGGGCCAATCGCCCCACAGGGGCCGCTACTAGGATGTCCAGGCCCCGCCCCCTCCTGGCCCCGCCCCCTCCTGGCCGCGCGCGCTCCAACCCCAGGCCCTCGGGTCCCTGCCCGCAGTTGGCCACGCCATGGATCTGGGGCTCGCGGGCCGCCGGGCGCTCGTCACCGGGGCGGGCAAAGGTGGGCCGGCGGCCGGGGCGGCCTGGGCGCGGGGGAGGGCGGCGGGCCGAGAGCGCCCGCACTGAGCCGCGCTCCCCGCAGGCATCGGGCGCAGCACGGTCCAGGCGCTGTACGCGGCGGGGGTGCAGGTGGTGGCCGTGAGCCGGACCCAGGGCGACCTGGACAGCCTGGTCCGCGAGGTACGGGGCCGCCGGGTCCTCGCCCAGCGGGCAGCGGGCGGGGCCGAGGGTGGTCTGACGCGCAGACTCCGTGCGCTCCCGAGTGGCCGCCTAGGGAACGGCGACGCCTCCTGGGCTTAGAAGGAAGCTTAGAGGCCGGGCGCTGGGGAGGGAGGGCAGGGGGAAGTGGACTGGGGGGGGCTCCTGGTCCCCAAGCTCTCAGGGGCCCAGAGCCCACGCCGACTCCCTCCCTGCTTCCTCAGCATCCGGGGGTTCTGAGCCCTAAGAAGGTGGCCTGCTCCTAGGGGACCCTCCCCCGCCCCCGTTGGTCTGAAAGGTCAGCCACACCCAGCCCCCCTTCCTGTGGGGCAGAAGCCCTGCTGTGCCCCTTCTCGGCCCGGAAACCGATGGCTGTGCCCCTCCCACAATGTGAACACAGTGCCCCGGGGTCGAGACCGTGTGCGTGGACCTGGGAGACTGGGAGGCCACGGAGCGGGCGCTGGGCGTCGTGGGCCCCGTGGACCTGCTGGTGAACAATGCCGCCGTGGCGCTGCTGCAGCCCTTCCTGGAGGTCACCAAGGAGGCGTGTGACACGTGAGCCCCTGTGGGCGGAGGGCCCCTGAGTGGGAGGGTCGCCCCCAAAGCAGCAGCCGGGTCCCTGACCAGGACCCTCTGCCTTCAGCTCCTTCGATGTGAACCTGCGGGCTGTCATCCAGGTGTCCCAGGTGAGCCGCCCCAGGTGAGCCGCCCTGCGGGCAGGAGGGGGCCAGGCTGGGGACCGGCCGCCTCACCGTCTCTGCATTTCCAGATCGTGGCCCGGGGCCTGATCGCTCGAGGAGCCCGAGGGTCCATCGTGAATGTGTCCAGCCAGGCCTCCCAGCGGGCACTGACCAACCACAGCGTCTACTGTGAGTGCCCCCAGCGGCACCCACCTCCCCACCCCCAGCCTGCAGCTGGCCCCGCCCACTTACACAGTCCCTCCTCTTAGGTGCCACCAAGGGTGCCATGGACATGCTGACCAAGGTGATGGCTCTGGAGCTCGGGCCCCACAAGGTGGGCCTGCTGGGGTGACCCCATCCTTGGGTGCCCGAGGCCCCCCAGCCCACTGTGCTGAGCCCCCCCTCCCCGTCCCCGCACAGATCCGTGTAAATACAGTGAACCCCACGGTGGTGATGACGCCCATGGGCAAGGCCAACTGGAGCGACCCCCTTAAGGCGAAGGCCATGCTGGACCGGATCCCGCTGGGCAGGTTTGCGGGTGAGTTGGCAGAGCCCGGGGTGGGGAGGGGGGGGTGCCAGGGCCCCAGGCCTGCCTGGGCGAGGAGGAGGGAGGGAGCTCCCGTCTCCCCCTGCCCCCAACTCTGCCCGCAGAGGTGCAGGACGTGGTGGACGTCATCCTTTTCCTGCTGAGTGACCAGAGCAGCATGACCACGGGCTCTGCTGTGCCAGTGGACGGGGGCTTCCTGGCCACCTGAGCCCCGCCCCCCACAGCCCTGCTCCCTGCTGAGCCCCGCCTGCCTCCCCCCCCCCCCCCCCCCCCCCGCAATAAACATGATTCTCCTGCTCAGCCCATACTGATTCCTGGGCTGCGGGCAGGTGGCCAGAGCTCAGGGCTGGGTGTGGACGAGTCCCAGGTGGGGAGGTGGCCATTCACCGTGGGTCCCAGGCAGGTGGCAGCCTCACTCCGGGGCCTGAGACTTTTGGACGCGGCCACCTTTCCGGGAGAGGCTGGAACCTTCCAGAGGTGGGACCTTCCAGAAGTTTCTATAGTTACTAATCGAGTAGCAAAGTTCCTGAAAACCTCCCAGTTGGCTCTGCAGGCCAGTGAGCCTTCGGGTCACGGCCCTGCCTGGAGCGGTGCCCGTGGCCTGGGGGTGAAGTCCGGGTCCCTGGACCATGGCTCCGGGTCTCATCCCCCACCCTCTCCGACCTGCGTGCCCCGCGGCCCACTGGCCGCCCCTTCCCACCTCGCTGTGCTGACCTCTGCACCTTCGCCTGGGTCCTCAGCCTGGGTGCCCTCCCTCCTGACTTCTCCCAGACTCAGCGCCTGATCCGCCAGCCTGGGCGGAGGGGGGAGCTGTGGGGAAGGGCCTGCACAAACAGGGTTCCATGGCCTGACTGCTGACTGCCCCCCTATACCTCGAGCCTCTGTGTGCCCCTCCCGGGGGCCCACTGCCAGCACCGGGCTTTCTGCCCCGGGCCGGGGCTAAATACACTTGCTCCCACTTCCCTCTGGGCCGCCTGCTTTGGGTTGGGGTGTGGGAGCAGGCTCACCCCCTGCACCAGGGCTGGTGGTTAGAGGCAGGAGTTGCTGGAGAACGTTTATTGTATAAAATAATGGGCCGCCCTCCCTGGTGCAGAAACAGAAGCTCCCCCCCCCCCCCAGGGAAGCCCAGCCTGGGGCTGCCCTGTGGCCTGAGGGAGACCCCGCTCCCTCCCAGCCTCCCACGGCCAGGGCAGGCTGGAGCCGCGCCCCCAGAGGAGGCAGCGTGGCTGAACCCCACCCCCCGAGCCCACCCCATGCTTAGCCCTTCCCCACCCTCCGTACCCCCCAGACTCAGACACAGGACAGCTCAACACGACAGCAGACAGGGCAGGGGCGGGGCCGGCCGGGCTGGGCTAGAAGACGGTGCACTTCTTCCCCGGCTTCTTGACCGGGGGCGGGCACAGCACCGCCCGGATGGCCTCGTCGAACACCGTCTTCAGGCCGCGCTGAGTCAGGGCCGAGCACTCCAGGTACTTGACTGAGCCTGGGGCGCCGGGGAGAGGAGCGTGAGGGAGGAGGGCGGGTGCGAGCCGGGTGCCCACGCAGGCCCGGCCAAGCCCACTCACCGATCTCCCGGGCCATGGCCAGGCCCTGCGGGTAGGTGATGGGCGCCAGCTTCTTGTCCCGCAGCCGCTCGATGGTGTCTTTGTCGTCCCGGAGGTCCAGCTTGGTGCCCACCAGGAGGATGGGCGTGTGGGGGCAGTGGTGCCGCACCTCCGGGTACCACTGTGGGGACGGAGCTCTGACCCGACCCCTCGGGCTTCTCCCCCAGCCCGTCCCCCAGAGCAGGCCACGGCGCCCCGAGACCCCCACTGAGCCCTTCCTGCTTCTCGGGTGACCACTAGAGGTTTGATGGGGGACAAGAACCCCCAGCCGAGCCCTGGCCGGTGTGGCTCAGTGGATAGGGTGTCAGCCTGTGGACTGAAGGGTTCAGGGTTCGATTCCAGTCAGGGCCCAGGCCCGGGCTGCTCAGTCCCCAGGAAGGCACGTGCAGGAGGCGGCCGAACAACGATTCTCTCTCATTGATGTTTCTCTCTCTCCCCCTCTCCCTTCCTCTCTGACATCAACAAAAATATATTTTTAAAAAAAATCCCCAGCCGGAAGCTTCCAGGCCTGTTAGGGGCTCCCAGCCGGGGCCCTTCCCTTCTCTGAGAGCCTTGTACCTGCCCAGCCTGTACCCTCGGCCCGGCCCGGAAACCCCGCGCGGACCCAAAAGGGCACCTCCACCTGCAGGGGACCCTCAGCCCCGGGGCTCCAGCCAGAGCCCGTCCCGTCGGAGCCCGCCCCGGCCCCTCCCCTCGGACAGGCCCCGGCGGCCGGGCCCTACCTTGGCTCGGACATTCTCGAAGGAGGCTGGGCTCACCAAGGAGAAGCAGATCAGGAAGACGTCCTTGGGAGGAAGGAGGAGGCCGGGTGGACGGGGCCGAGGAGGCCCCCGTGTCCCCGCCCCGGCCGGCCCGCCACCCCGGGCTGCCGTCACCACCTACGGTCTGGGGGTAGGAGAGCGGCCGCAGCCGGTCGTAGTCCTCCTGCCCCGCCGTGTCCCACAGCCCCAGGTTCACCGGCTTCCCGTCCACCATCACGTTGGCCGAGTAGTTGTCGAAGCTGCGGGGAGGAGGGAGGGTCGGCCGTGCCGCCTCCGGCCGCGGCCCCGCCCGCCCGCCCCGCACTCACACGGTGGGGATGTACTCTCCCGGGAAGGCGTTGGTCGTGTAGCTGATCAGCAGGCAGGTCTTCCCCACGGCGCTGCGGGCGGAGGGCGAGGCCACATGGCTCCCGGCCGCCCGGCCCCGCTGCCCCGGGAGGGCAGCCCCGCCCGCGGAGCCCAGGCCCAGGGAGGGGGCCGGGGGTCCCGGCGCGGGAGACCCGCCGCGACTAGGGCTGGGGGAGGAGGACCTGGGAGGCGGGCTTCGGGGGCAGAGCGGGGGGTGCGGGAGGGAGGGGCCGGCAAGGCTGCAGCCCCGGGGAGGCCCGGCGCCCCCCCGCCCAGGCCCGGCGGCGGCCGGTCCCGATCCCGGAGCAGCAGGTGGGCCTGGCCGGAGGCCTCGCCCGGGAGCCGGGACCCGCCCCACCGCGCCCTCCGCCCGGCCGCACCCTCCAGCCGCGAGCCCAGCCGGGCCGCCCCGGCCCCGTCCCGCGCGCCGCGCGCACTCACCCGTCGCCGACCACCACGCACTTGATGGCCTGCATGGGCGCGGGCCGGGCGGGCGCGGGGCCAGGGAGCTGCGGAGAAATGCCCGCGCCGCAGCGGCCGCGGACCCGAGCCGAGCGCCGAGCGCCGAGCCGAGCGGCCGGAGACAGCCGAGCGCCGCCGAGCGTCGGGCGCGGAGACTGCCGAGCGCGACCGCCGGGGGGCGCGGGCTTTCCGGAGAAGGGGGGTGGGGGGCGGACAGGACACGGTGCCCCCCTCCCCCGCCTGTCCTTGAGCCCGGGCCTCCCCTCCCCCCTCGGGTTCGGTGCTCCCCGAGGCCCCGCGACCCCGGCCAAGGGGCAGCCAGGCCGGCGAGTCCCACCCACCTGCACGTGCGCGGGTGGTCCGAGTGCGCGTGGCTGCCGCTGGGAGACCCCTCGCCGGCCTGTCCGCCCTGCAGCGGGGCGATCGCCTGACCCCCCCAAGGGCAGCCCAGCCTCCGGTCTGAGCAGTCAGTCGCTCACTGTCCCCACGGGGCAGCATGTTAGGGGGCGCCCGGCAGCACCAGCAGCCCGGGTCTTTCCTGCAGGGCTGGCCGGTCTCCGAGGCCCCGGGGCAGCGGGGGGCGCAGGCTGATGTGGAAGTTAGGCCCCGAGTCGAGAATGTACCACAAAGTGAAAAAGTTCTTTATTTCACAACAGCCGCTGCCGTCGCGGTTACACTGCAGAAGGCGGTGCGGGCGCCAGGAGGGAGGCTGGGAGGGCTCTGCCCCCGAATTTCCTTCCATCGCCCGCACGTTTTCGCAGGCGCACGTGCGGCGGAGTAGGGAAGGGGCGCTGGCCACTCCCGCCTGCTGGCCGCCCAGGCCGCCGAGGGGTAAGCCGTGGCGCCGACCGACTTGGCACTGATTTCTCGGCACCAGCTGCACACCCCGCCCGGCACGGCCAGACGCCACCGTCCTGCCGCTCCTGGGTCTCCCCGCCGCCCCTCACTTCTGGGGGCTCAGGGCCCTCACGGGGGACCCCTGCACGTAGGCCAGGACCGCGCTTTGCAAGAAGCTGGCCCTCTGGGCCTCCTCCTCCCGGATGCGCGCGATCTCCGCCTCCCGGAGCCGCAGCTTCTCGCGGAGGCAGGCATTCTCGCTCTCCCGGTCCAGCAGCGCCTCCCGGTGGCCACTCGCCGTCACTGCGGGGGAGGAAGCTCAGTGCCCGGGCATCAGCCACTGCGAGGGCCACAGGGAGGCCGCGCGGGGTTTGCCCCGTCCCAGGTCCCATCGGCGCCTCTCAGAGCCCAGACCTCCACCCAGCCCCGCCCCGACCTGTGACCGGCGAGACCGGGTCCCGCAGGGCCGCGTGGGGGCGGGGGCGGCTCACCTCTCAGCTGCCGCTCCAGGGCTGCCGCCTTCTCCTTCAGCGCCTCCTGGGCGGCCAGCTCCGCCTGCAGGC